>NC_041384.1:365672435-365739173 GCF_002162155.2 Triticum dicoccoides | reverse complement strand
CTTATATAACCCCAAACTTCCAGAAAGAAACCTCGATCAGGAGTTCCGCCACCACAAGCCTCTGTAGCCACTGAAAACCAATCTAGACTCGTTCCGGCACCCTGCCGGAGGGGGGGGGGATCCCTCTCCCGTGGCCATCTTCATCATCCCGGCGCTCTCCATGATGAGGAGGGAGTAGTTCACCCTCGGGGCTGAGGGTATGTACCAGTAGCTATGTGTTTGATCTCTCTCTCTCTCTCTTTCTCTCTCTCTCTCTCTCTCTCTCTCTCTCGTGTTCTTGATTCAACACGATCTTGATGTATCGCGAGCTTTGCTATTATAGTTGGATCTTATGATGTTTCTCCCCCTCTACTCTCTTGTGATGGATTGAGTTTTCCCTTTGAAGTTATCTTATTGGATTGAGTCTTTAAGGATTTGAGAACACTTGATGTATGTATTGCATGTGCTTATCTATGGTGACAATGGGATATCACATGATCCACTTGATGTATGTTTTGGTGATCAACTTGCGAGTTCCGTGGCCTCGTTAACTTATGCATAGGGGTTGGCACACATTTTCGTCTTGACTCTCCAGTAGAAACTTTGGGGCACTCTTTGAAGTTCTTTCTGTTGGTTGAATAGATGAATCTGAGATTGTGTGATGTATATCGTATAATCATACCCACGGATACTTGAGGTGACATTGGAGTATAGGTGACATTAGGGTTTTGGTTGATTTGTGTCTTAAGGTGTTATTCTAGTACGAACTCTATGATAGATCGAACAGAAAGAATAGCTTTGTGTTATTTTACTACGGACTCTTGAATAGATCGATCAGAAAGTATAACTTTGAGGTGGTTTCTGCCCTACAATAATCTCTTCGTTTGTTCTCCGCTATTAATGACTTTGGAGTGAATCTTTGTTGCATGTTGAGGGATATTTATATGATCCAATTATGTTATTATTGTTGAGAGAACTTGCACTAGTGAAAGTATGAACCCTAGGCCTTGTTTCAACGCATTGAATACCGTTTTCGCTCACTTTTGTCATTAGTTACCTTACTGTTTTTTTATTTTCAGATTGCAAAAACCTATATCTACCATCATTATTGCACTTGTATCACCATCTCTTCGCCGAACTAGTGCATCTATACAATTTACCATTGTATTGGGTGTGTTGGGGACACAAGAGACTCTTTGTTATTTGGTTGCATGGTTGTTTAAGAGAGACCATCTTCATCCTACGCCTCCCACAGATTGATAAACCTTATGTCATCCACTTGAGGGAAATTTGCTACTGTCCTACAAACCTCTGCACTTGGAGGCCCAACAACGTCTACAAGAAGAAGGTTGTGTAGTAGACATCAACCATAAGGCAACACCTCATCCCCTTTTAATAGTATTGGCTTTCCTATGGATTAAATGTGATATTGGATCACTAAAAGGAAAATGAAGAGTCTTGAGCTTTAAATCTCTAGTCCATGCCCTGCCAATCATTGAACTTTCTGAAATATTTAACTTGAATGGATTAGTTCAATGAGCCATATGTTGTTATGAATTACCAAAACCACCCGGGGATTAGTTGTACTTTCAAAAGCCCTTCGCCGTGAACTAAGCAAAATTGTTAATGAGAGCAATCGGCCTAAACTGGGAAATCAACTCAACTCCCTTTACTTTAGGAATAGGGTTAATGATAGCATAGTTGAGACGAGAGATATCAACTGTCCCCATACAGAAGCCTTGAATAATCTTACACACCAGCAAGCGTAGTTGGGGCCAAAACTTCTTGAAGAAGGGAATGGAATAACCATCAGGGCTTGAGGCCGCATTGTGGTTAGCCGAGTTAATGACATCCCAAATCTTAGCATCAGACATAGGTAGCATTAAGGCATCATTTTCAGTGTTTGAAATCATATAAGGGGAATCCCATATGGAGGGGGAGATGGTAAGCCCCTGACTCCTACTTAGCACCCAGGAGGGAGGAGAAGAAATCCACTACATGGGACATGATAAGAGATTGGTCTTAGGTCCTGACTCTGTTTATGAGGAGGCTATCAATAGAACATCTTCTTCTTCTACCATTAGCGATGGCAAAGAAGTAAGCAGTTGGGGAGTCACTTTTAAGAGTCTAGTTCAGGGTACCACGCTGACGCCAATAAATCTCCGCCTGCTGATGCAACTGCATCAGGGCAGCTTCAGAGTTATAATGGACTGACCACTCACCCTCCGAGAGGCCAGTCCCGTCAGCCACGAGGTCCAAACCTGCAATCTGGGCCTCTAAGGACGTTTTCTCTCGGCGAGCCTCCGCGGCTCTGTTACGAGACCAACCTCGGAGAAACTTGCGGATCTCATAGGAGCACTTGTGCCAGTCATCCATGGGACCGAAGGATAGGTGAAAAGATGAGAGCAGCCCTGATATCTTGATAGCCAGCATGTCTATGAAACCATCAACTAAAAGCCAAGAAGCATCGAATTGGGAGCGAGAAGACACCACAGAGCGATCAAGGCCAGCATCTAGAATCAGGGGGGCGTGGTCCGACCCAACAATCGCTTTAGCTTTCAAGGAAGCACGAGGGAATAAGGAGTCCCAGTTCGAACAGATGAAGCCCCAATCCAACACCAACCGAACCGGACTGGTCTGATGATTACTCCAAGTAAAACGCGCTCCCACCCGAGGGAGTTCACGCAAAGCACAGTCACAGATGACCATTAAACACATTAGCAAGGGGCCAAGAGAAATTACAATTGTTCTTATCAGAGGGAGTGCGCAAAAGGTTGAAGTCCTCTCCCACCACAATAGGCAATGTACATGCCTCAATTTTAGTAGAAATTTCATCAAGAAAGATAGAGGTTAAGGAATGATCTGCTGGGCCATAAACTACCATAATTTCCCATAGGGTGTTAAGCCATCGATGGTGGACAATAGTGCTAGCCTAAAAGATACCATGGTCAAAAGCAATAAAATCAAACATGTCCCATTTGGTGCCAATAAGGATGCCCCCAGAATGACCCGAGGATAGCAAAGAGTTCCAATCAAATCTATCCATACTAGGCATGATATCAATCTTATGCAATACAGGGTTAAATCTTCCTACAAGGATGATCTCTTAAGATGGATTTATTTTCTGCCCCCTTGAGGCATTGTATTGTAATCTTTCTTTTCTTCTCCTTTTTTAGTTTAGTTTGGTTTGATTACCTCTTGTAATCCCTGTATGTACCCATTCCCTCCCTTTTTAATAAAGCTTTTGATATGCCGTGGGGGTGTTGCCCCATAGTTCCCAGTCGAAAAAACCACATAAAGTTCATTGGGAGAGAAGGATTCTTGGATGGTTTCAACCAGCCCTAAAATATCAATGTTCTCTCCTTGTACCACATCTCTAATCTGGTCTTGGCGCCCTAGCTTCGAAACCTCTAATATTCCAGAAAAGAACTTTCATTTGAAAGCGAGATTCTTAATGCGAAGGCTAGACCTACACGGGGCAACACAGGATTTAGATCGTTTTGAAGGGCCCCGTTTGGATGGAAGGGGGCGAGACTGGCCACAACTAGCATCATTAACCACCTCCTCAACCGGCTCAGCAGCAGCCACCTTAGCCGCAACAACCTCTTTGGCCTTTGCAATGGCCGCTTGGGCCAACTCGTTGGCCCGAATGATGGGCAGAATAGACCAAGGAGACCCAAAACTAGGCTCAAGGGAGACACCCACGTCAGATAAAATGTGTAAAAGATGCTCATCAGAGAGAGAAGGTAAAACTAGCCGGACCGGGGAGGAGGGAGGAGGAGAACTGGGCACCGTACCTGAGGGAGGGAGGTCCTTGGCCGCCGCCCGGCGCTCCGCCCGCAACGCCACCGGCTCTCCATAGTCCCGAACCCGATGAACTTTGTGAGACATGGAAGCAGGCGAATGGAACATGGGGGAGCGAGCCACAGGAGATGCCGACGCAGGCCCGGAGCCAGAAACCGAGCCCATGTCCTTGTCCAGACGCCTGCATAGGCCCGTTGTCGGTGTCAAACCGGCGGATCTCGGGTAGGGGGTCCCGAACTGTGCGTCTAAGGCGGATGGTAACAGGAGGCGGGGGACACAATGTTTACCCAGGTTCGGGCCCTCCCGATGGAGGTAATACCCTACTTCCTGCTTGATTGATCTTGATGATATGAGTATTACAAGAGTTGATCTACCACGAGATCGGAGAGGCTAAACCCTAGAAGCTAGCCTATGGTATGATTGTTGTTGTCCTACGGACTAAAACCCTCCGATTTATATAGACACCGGAGGGGCTAGGGTTACATAGAGTCGGTTACAAGGGAGGAGATCTACATATCTGAATCGCCAAGCTTGCCTTCCACGCAAAGGAGAGTCCCATCCGGACACGGGACGAAGTCTTCAATCTTGTGTCTTCATAGTCCAACAGTCCGGCCAAAGTATATAGTCCGGCTGTCCGAGGACCCCCTAATCCAGGACTCCCTCAGTAGCCCCTAAACTAGGCTTCAATGATGACGAGTCCGGTGCGCAGATTGTCTTCGACATTGCAAGGCGGGTTCCTCCTCCGAATACTCCATAGAAGATTTTGAACACAAGGATAGTGTCCGGCTCTGCAAAACAAATTCCACATACCACCGTAGAGAGTATAATATTTCCACAAATCTAATCTGCTGACAACTTTTCATAACGTGACATCATGCCATGGCCCCGGTTATTATTCGAACCGTTTTTCTCAACCAACTACTGCACACATTGTGAGGCGGTTTTCTTGGCACGTCTTGTCGAAGCAGAGATCGTGTCCCCTTATCATAGGATTCTCATCAATACGGGTGTGGGTAACCCAACCGCGCCATCAATCATGACGCTTGGGGAATAAGCGAGTTTTACTAGGCAAGTGGGGAGGCGCATAGTTTCTTCTGCCCTTATAAAGGGGTAAGGGTTCCACCTTTTTACCCACGCCTTCTTCTCTCCTGCCCATCCATTCTTGCGCACTAGAGCTCCAGCGCCCAAGTTCGCATTTTCTCCAAAGAACCACACCAAATATGTCCGGAGCGGGAGGCAAGTGGATGGCCTCTACCGTCCGGAAGAAGGAAATCAAGAAACTTTGGGATGCTGGGTATCTAGCCCAGGAAATCGGCCACCGTCTCCCGACGGCGGGACAGATCGTCCCTACCACGGAACCCCACGAAAGGGTCGTATTCCTCCCTCATTTTATCCGTGGGCTAGGGTTTCCCCTGCACCCATTTGTTCGCGACATTCATTGTCGTGTGCGAGGCTTTTCTCCACATCCCGCCACACTTCGGATTATGGCTGAAGATCTTTTAATGTGAAGCACAAGTTAGTGGGCGGTGAGCACGCTGAGTGTGGGGGTGCTATGGTGAGCAAGATGCCCAACGTCACATGGCCAACAGGTACCTTCAATGATTCCGTCAGGGAGTGGCAACAGGAGTGGTTTTACATTACTGAGCCGCGTGGCGCGAAGTGGGGCGCTGCTCCTGAGTTCCGATCCGGAGCCCCTCTGCGGCTCACGTCCTGGCTCAAGAAGGGCCTGGACTGGTCTTCATCCGACGAACTGCTGGCACTCCAGACGCGCGTCAAGGATATGGAAGACAAGAATATCGAACTTGTCAATGTAGTCCAGGTGATGTTAGTCCGTCGGATCCTACCTTGTCAACACCGGACTTGCAATCTATGGGAATTCGACCCGACCAAGCACCAGACCCTGCGAGAGCTCTTTGGCTCCTCGCAAGAAGACATCTGGAAGGTGCTTTTTGAGCCCGGCAAATCATGGCCGGACTCGGCCGAGGACCGCGGGTACCAACTATCCCGCCCTGGAAGCTCGGTAAGTTACCATACGTTTTATTCACATAACTCAAGGGAAATGCTTAATGTGTTTTACACAACTCTTCTAGGGCTGGACGAAGAAGGCGGGGTGGATCCAATGTCCGGCCCCGCTGCCCGAAGAACCGGCTGGCCCACTTCTGACGAAGATGTTGGACCCGACGCCTTACAAGGTTCCGGAGAAGAAGACCGAAAAGGAGGCCAAAAGACCCAGAGCGGCCTTAGTCACCATGCCCGACCCGCCTCCGAAGAGGACGAGGAGGAGGAAGACAAATCCCCAGTAGGGGGAAGAAAGAAGAGGACGGCCTCCATACACTTGGAGGCCAAGTCGCCTAAAAGGGGAAAAACTCTTCTTCCGGAAGAGTCCACTGCCGTCGCCGATAGCAGCCCGGCGTGGGATCCTAGGGCCCAGCCCCTAGTGAACTCGTAAGTATATAAAATCCGAACACGTTCATGTGTCCGGACCCATCATGGCATAGTATTTTAACCTGAGCCATATTTTTTGTAGTCCGACGGGGTCCCGTTCCGAACAATCCTCGTCCGAGGATTTGCTGAGCTCGGATGCTATGGAGAGCGGGGCGCCTCCAAAGGCCCCTCCCCCCGAACATGTGATCAACACCGAGGCTTCGTCCCAGAGGGACTCCGTCCAAGGAGGGGCGGAGAAACTCGTGAAGGCGGCACCTGGAGGTCAAACTTCAGGTGCCGGAGACATGGGGGAGAAGATCCCCACAAGAGTCGACGACGGGGACCATCTTGAATACGGCCCCCAGCCAGACACAGTTTCGGAGACCAATACGGCTCCGGAATCAAGCAGGCGCCCTTCCTCGGCTGGAGAGGGTGTCCCTGTTCCACCGACGACCTCTGTCCATCCAGAGGTGCCAGGTGCTTTATTGGCGGCGCTAAAGAGCGCCTCTGTCAGGACCCTGATTCCAAATCACATCGATCTAGCCGGTAACACCTCATATCACTTTGCGGCCTCACGCACGGTATTCCCACGGGTGTCGCCTTACCATGGCTCAGGACCGTTTGCGCCTTTTGGCTCACGTATATGATAGTGTTGCTAGCATCCATATGACAGAGAACCCGGGCCAACATGACTAGTCGTGAACCCAAAGTGGCACTAACTTACGGGGACAGGCATACATGAATCAACATCGAGCATGTCGATCAGCAGCGTGCGAATCCGGGCTGTAGCACTGGGCTAACAGGACTCCGGTGAACCGGGCTGTAGCAAGCTAGGCAGGACTCCGGATGTCACCGCCTGACATTTCCCCGAAGGGACAGACACAGGAACAAAGTGAATCACATGTCGGCCAGTCAAGTGTTCTGGAGCAGTAGTGCTGGGCTAGCAGGACTCCGGTGAACCGGGCTGTAGCGGACTACTATGGCTCATGGAAGCACAAGACTACATTTCCCCATAAGAGAGGCTACCAAGGATGAACAACTAGGTTGTCGGATCCCACACATACCAAGCATTTCAATCATACACACAATATGCTCGATATGTGTAAATACAACATGGCATCACATCATAACTCTACGACTCAAGTATTTATTCATTAGGCTCCGAAGAGCCAGATAATACAAACATGGGTCTCATGACCCAACATTCAGAGCATACAAGTCAAAGCACATGCGGAAGCTTAACATGTCTGAGTACAGACTTCTACAAATGAAAACGGCTGAGAAGCCTGACTATCTACCAGATCCTGCCGAGGGCACAAGATCGTAGCTGAGGTATCAAGCTAAACGTCGAAGTCCACAAGGAACTACTAGCGAGACTGACGTCTCTCTGCAAAACATAAAATAGGCAAACGTGAGTACAAATGTAGCCAGCAAGACTTACATCAGAACTAGCTACATATGCATCATTATCAACAAAGGGGGTGGTGGAGTTTGACTGTAGCAAGCGAGCATGACTCAGTGGCTAACCTAAACTACTACTGCAAATAACTCTTTGAGGTGGCGCACACGAGTCCACATATTCACCATATCAATACACCACTATGGATCCACTCCCGTCTCCCTACGAGAACGCCATCCATAGCACTCACGCTTATCTTGCGCATTTTAGAGTATCCACTTTCACTTGTCTATGAACTATACAGGCAACCCAGAAGTCCTTTTCCGTGGACACGGCTATTCGAATAGATGATGTTAACCCTGCAGGGGTGTACTTCTTCACACATGTTCTCGCCACTTACCACCATGTATACGTCGTGTATCTCGGCAACCTTCAAGCGGAAGCCTGGTGAGGGAGTCGGCCACGACCTGACTAATCGGACAAGTCTCTCGTCCAGGTTTATCGCCTATTCGGGTTCCATCTGCAAGGAGATCCGGCCGGGGTGTCGCTCACGGCCCAAAACGATGTGAGCAGGGTTCCCAAGCCCACCATCCGGGTGCCACTTGGTACACCGTGCCACTATGCATAGTCTGTCCCAAACCCACCTGTACCGGGTGCCACTTGGTAGACTACTAACACTACCTACAAACACGAGAAACTAGTTGCAACTCTTGGACAGAGATCAGGTTGATTAATAAGTCGAGAGAGCTTGGAGCGCCCGGAGCCCAATGTGTGGTAGTAACTGTTCATGGATCACAAACAAAGAACTTAGTTCCTGAGAATGGCTGCAATGAGACAACCCACCATGTAGTAGACCTGACTCAACTCTAAGCAGTAGCAGGCATGACAACAAGCATGAATAAGTAGGCACATCATGGCTCAAACAATTCCTACTCATGCTAGTGGGTTTCATCTATTTACTGTGGCAATGACAGGTCATGCAGAGGAAATGGGTTCAACTACCGCAACATGTAACAGTTGAATCGTTGTTGTCCTAATGCAGTAAAAGAGAGCATGAGCGAGAGAGTAGGATTGTATCTGAATGAACAAGGGGGTTTTGCTTGCCTGGCACTTCTGAATATAGCATAGTTCTTCATCGGTGTCATCGATCACATCGTCGGAACCATGTCTATCGAGAGGGGACAAACACCGGCAAACAAGGAAGAACACAATCAATGGAATGCAACAATATGATGTATGATCATGACATGGCAACATGCTGGTGTTTGGGCTAATGCATCTAGCAACCAGATTAAATAAAGTTGGTTTGAATCAAAGGTTCAAATTCAAACTCCATGTAAGGCATTTCAAATGCCATTTATTGATTTGTCCAATTCAGCAGCTATAAGTTATTCTAACATGCATGAAAATGCCATAGATGGATAGATTGGACTTTTCTAAACATTTTTCATATATAACTTATTTCATTCTGAGTTATGGTTGAATTTCTATGAATTTTAGAAGTTTTGGACATTTTCTGAAATAACAAATCATTTAAGATTTATTTAAATTCTAGAAAAGGATTACTGCGTCAGCATTATGTCATGCTGACCTCAGCAGGTCAACAGGCGCCGTCCAAGTCAAACCTGACATGTGGGGTCCACATGTCAGTGACACAGTTAACTAATAGGGTTAATTAAAAATTAAACTAAACCTAATCTAGTTTAGTTAAGGCCTGGGCCCACATGTCAATGGCTAACCTATCTAACTAAGTTAATTAACGCTAATTAATGTATCGCTTAATTAAGCAGGGGCCTTGCCCACACGTCAGTGGGTCAGGGGGAAGTCAAACCCCGGTCAAACGGGGTCAAACCCGCCGGACCTGGTCCACAGATTGTCACCGGCGACGACAGAGACGACGGGGCGGCTCGGGAATGCTCTATAGGGCACCGTTTTACTCGTGGTTTGTGGCTACGGCTAGCTAGCAATGCGGCGCATCTAATGGAGCAAACGTGAGGAGCTGGGGTGGCCTGAGCCAACGGCGACGAGCTCTTTTGCGGCCGCCGGAGTTCGGACATCGGTGGTTTTGCTGCTGCTGCGTGCTAGCGGGCGAGCGGATGCACTAGCGAGGCTCTACAGGGTGCGGGGAGAGGTTTGGACTTGCCGAGGCGACCATTTGGTCATCGGAGCTGCGTCGGCGACGAGCTCAGGCGGTGGCGGTTACGGTCATCGGCGAGGCAGCGGCTACGGCATGCAAGCGAGGGGAAGGAAAGGGGGGTTCGGACCATGGCCTCACAGAGATTGCAGCGATGCAGACGGCGAGCTCGGAGGAGGTCCGAAGCGAGCGGGGCGGCAGAGGCGATCTCGTCGTCAGGAGGTCGAAGACGAGCTCGGTGAAGACATTCGTGGGCCTCCAGCGGGGCATGGCTCGGTGAGGCGGTCGAGGAAGAAGTGGTAGAGCTTCTGGGTGCGTCGGTGAGGCGTGGGGTGGCCGGTGGCCGCGGGAGAGCACGGCGGCGACCTTTGGTCGCTCGGGAAGAGAGGGGAAGGGAGCCAGAGGAGGGGAGGAGCTGCGGGTGAGAGAGAGAGGTCAGGGGGCGCGTGGGGTCGTCTGGAGCAGTCCAGGGCATCGGCAGAAGCAGGAGGTGGCCAAGCGCATGGGCGCGCACGGCGGCCACACGCCCTCATGCCCCCTGGCACGAGGGAGAAGACGACAGGCAGGGAGTTGGGCTGGGCCGCCAGCTGGGCCACCTGAAAGGCAGGTAACTCTCCCCCCCTCTCTCTCTAGCTAATTTATGTTTTCTATTTTGCTTTTCTGTTTTTGATTTAGTAATAATACTAAACCATTTTTTTAAAACTCCTGAGAAAATTTGTGGGTAGTTTTAAAATGTTTACTAACAACCCTCAAATGTTTTCAGAATTATTGAAGCATTTAAAATATTTATAGCCATTAAATGCTCCAATTCAAATACTTATGAGTTAATCCAAAAACCTGAAATGACCTAGGGAAAATATGCACCAATTTTTGTCAGAGGTTTTCACCAATTTCAAAAATGATGGACTTTTCCTGAAGTCACTTTGGGTTTATTGGAAGTTATTTTTTTTGAGCCTATTTGAATTCATTTGGTGCTAGGGTTTGGTCAGTCCCCATTTCAAGTTTCTGAGAAATTTAAACATGATGCAAAATGATGATGCAATGTCAAGCAAGGACAATGCTAGGGCTGTGACAACTCACCCCCACTAAACAAGAATCTCGTCCCGAGATTCAAGATGTGAGGTAAGAAGACTGAGGGGACACAAAGCTAACACGATCTTCATGATCCAACTGTCCTTCTCGAAGATGTTGATTCATTGCTTCAATTTGATCTTGACGTCTTTGCTTTCAAGATCTCCATCCAAGACGATGATGGTAGAAAGAAACTCTACAGGAATCGATCTCCTCGAAGATCGAGTACTCAGGATCAACTCATGGAGTGAGACGTTGAAACATCTCTTGAGCTGAGACACAAACACACCTCAGGGGGAATGGCAAGGAACTGATGACAAAGGTTCAATAGGCAGGCAACAATTCCACGCTTAATTAGATGGTGAGGGGGTTTCAAAGTAGCGAGGAGTTATGTTGCCCATAATACCATAATGAGGCACCTTAGTGAAGGTGACTCGTAGAGCTATTCTCTTAAGTGGCAAAAAGAATTACCTTTTATATAGAGATCATTGAAACTCTCTATACCAGCCTAAGGAAATGCACAAACTATCGTTTGAAGGAGTTCGAAAGGATGGCATACCCAGACTAGAATGGATGATGTGGACTACCTTGTTGAAGACAATGCAAGGGATGATTTTGCTTGCGCGTGCTCTAAAAAACTTGAGCATTTCCATATTCATCAAGGTTCTACCAACATCCGTGTCAAGGATCCTGGCAACACAACATACTACCATCATGAATAGTGATGGACGATGCAGATGCAAAGAAAGATAACACTTTCTCAGATTTCACCTTAGCGAGGCCAAGGGATCAAAATCTTAATGATCAACCGAGAGACATTTAGCACTCCGCTTCTAATGTTCTCGTTGATGTGCTAGCGTAACCCATTTATTGATATGGTTTGGTATCTAGAACATCAAGTAAAAGGTCGGACTTCGGGAACACAAAAATCCATAAGGAACAACTACTGGAATAAATTCTATGAGATCCTTATGGGGAGGTGGACAACTTCCTCAAACAAGATTACTACAATAATGGTTCTTCCGGCTGGTGTGTTGGCCACGCCATCCACTTTACCGGGTTACAGGGAGACCAATATTATAGTTCTTGGGAAACATTCCAACCATCATATCTGCCTGAGATTCAGATTTGGTTGGTGTCAGAATAATCCAGACTCATCAAGTCTAGAAGGAAAAATGAAAGTTTGCAACACAAATCAACGATACGGCGTTGCGAGATTCTCGGGGAATAAACTACGATAGCAAGCTCCAAAACATGAGCGGGTTCTGCTACATACATGTGAACACGCTGTCCCAGACAAGCATGACCACGTAGTAGTCTCATAATAAAACACTACCGAGTTCAGGTTGAGAACCATCAACGAGGACAACGGAATCTTGTGCATGACCTAGGATAGCACAACAGCTCCTTTTCCTTGAACAAGTCAATCAGTGGCTTAGTGTGCTACATAATTCATATGGAATGAAGATGATCAGTCTAACAGACCACAGAATACTTTGCACGTGCATGGCTGACTCGGAATGATTCCAGAGGAGGTAAAACAAGTCTTCTCAAATTCATGGTGGCAACTTGCATCAATTGCACAAGAATTGGAGAAAGTCACTTCTTTCATCCAAGCATATGCTTCATGAACGGGACACGAAGATAATGCTTATAGAAGTTTCCAATACTAGCTGGATGTTCAACACGAATCATGGATAGGGATGGCAATGGGTCGGGTTTGGGGCGGGTGGAGCTGGTCCAAATCCAACCCATGACCCATCTTCCTACCCTCTACCCATCCACCAAATTATCCATGGGCACAACTTGTGCCCATGCCCAAACCCACTGGATACCCACATACCCATGGAGCTCCATGGGCGTAGAAAAGTCAGCATGAAGCCTTCCCAAATATCAAATCAAGTCATCACCATTCACTCACAAATGACAACATAAGCTACATGCATAAGTAGGTAACAAGTAATACGATGAGTCCTTAAGTGTGACATACCAGAGGTTGATTATGTAGCATATAGCTCATGTCACAAGTTGCATATTTCCTTCCATTTCCCATTGATTCGCTCTTTCTACTGTCACTGGCATATGACCCCACATGTCATACGGGTATCCATTGGATATCCATGGAGCACTAACTATAACCATGCCCAACCCGACTGTTCGTGGGTATCCATATCCACAGACCCATGGGCAGAAATGTGCTCCATACCCTTGCCCAACTGGGTCGGGTATCCATGGGTATCCAGATCCATGGATAAAATTGCCATCCCTAATCATGGACAAGATAACAATGTTGCTGATGGGCTCAATAACAATTCATCGAGGCTTCCCTATGATGGAATTCCACAATTATGTGAACCAGATGATAGCATTGGTCATACCAAAAGATATAATGATGTATGCTCGAGGAATCAACCATGAGTGAGACAACATTATGAACATTGTTGGTACTGATTTGATTTGGTGATAGCCCATACTCAAATCAAGTTTTGATAAGACAATAGGTCCAACAACTGATCACAGGGACCAATCGATGAAGATATCATCTTTCTTCAACTAACACGCAACACAAGGATATCCCTGTGAAACGAACTAAATTAGGTAAGCTTTTATCTTCCAACTCTCCAAGTTGTTGTTTAGCTTAACCAACTAGCTCAGGGGTATCCAACACGGATCCTTGGAGAAGGAGTGGTTTACAAGAAACCAACTTGATCACGAACTCAACATAGCGGTCAGGTGACAACCTGGTAACACTTCCGAGAAGATATTCGGAAATTCATGAACCACCGATATGTTACTAAGCTCGAGAACAATCTTGCTTTTCAAGGCAAGACGATGTGGTCAATAGAGCAAGGGTTTGACAAAATCCTAACTCATCGATTGAAGAGTGCACCAACAGAAATGGACTAGGTAGCACGATCAGTCCTAGGATGGTGATTCAATAACCAACACGCTATGAATGAGAATATTGTCCTTTAACTACCAAGCAACGCAGTTGCTAGGAGTATTGATTTCACACATCATGATTCACTTGTCGACATTCCAGTTACAACAACATGAGACCGAGGAATGAATAATGATGGATAGAAGTATCACTGCATCAAGAATTCATAAGAGATTGTACAATTCTCACGACATTCTTGATATGAAAGAGGGTGACACTCCAAGGTAGAATAGAGCAAAAGCTGAATTGGCATTTTGATCTATGGAATACAACTACTTTGACCCAACCCTCAAGGTGGACTAGGTACTGGAGTTTGTTTCTCCTAGTCATTCTGGAATAGAATGGCTTGATGGACCACCAGAATAATAGGCATCGATGAACACAATGCACACATACTCTTGACTACCAATTGATAGACGAAGGTCAGAAAACAACTAAAGAGGGATAACTCAAAGGAACGTATGATTTTCTGAGTTGTGGATGCATAGATTAGTATGTCGAACCAAGTTCATAGGTTTCTTTCGGATAATCCATGCGGAGAGGTAGAATTGGTAGAGTCACAATATAGAATGGAGAACTCATCAAGAGCACTCTAGCTGTGATCTTTTGGTTAAAAGAACTTCTGCCAAGAATGGTTCATGGTATTTGGAAGAAGGAAATACCATGAACCTTGAGGACTATCGCAAGGGTTACTAATATCCTAAAGGAACTAGCAAACACTATCAACATGAAGTAAGTAGGGTGAATTTTGGGCTCAAAAACCCAGGAGTAGAGTACCTACTACTAAGTAGCATCACGGGATGCTTTCAAGAATAATGGCCAGAATCACCACACTGGGGATACTAAGCATTGCTAGATTACTGGGTGGTACTCTAAGATACCCTAGTGTCACAAAAATAGTTCCAACATATATATCGACGCAATGAAGTAGCTCAACACACTGGTTAGTGTGGTTAATCTGGCCCAAAGGAACATCGGGAACGGAAAGAAGGGATTTGCAAACACATCAGACTATTTAGAAACCTGGGATGACTCAGACAGCATAACGGCTGTAAATGCTCAAAAAGATTTCAGACATCCTGCAAAATGGTGGCATAACCACTCAACATCACAATAACAAGGTTCCGAGATCTACTAACAACACGCGCAAGTAGTAGGAACTGAACTGGGGCTTGAATCCAACAATCCTATAAGCCTACGGATTAGTAACACATGATCCTGATAGAAAGATGAGAAGCCTAGTCTTTAATCCCCGTAAAAAGAAGAGGTTGACTCAGAGCAGAAGGGCATAAGGTAAAGGAGTAACAAGAGCCTTACGTTCCCATCAACAATCAATTCCCTTACATAACTAAAGCATTTCTAGACACAACTTCGACTAGTTTGTCTTGGTAATCCTACAGGCAGTCAGGCTCATATGCCAAAGTTGTCAGGACCCCGATTCCAAGTCACATCGATCTAGCCAGTAACACCTCATATCACTTTGCGGCCTCACGCACGGTATTCCCACGGGTGTCTCCTTACCATGGCACGGGACCGTTTGCGCCTTTTGGCTCACGTATATGATAGTGTCGCTAGCATCCATATGACAGAGAACCCGGGCCAACATGACTAGTCGTGAACCCAAAGTGGCACTAACTTACGGGGACAGGCATACATGAATCAACATCGAGCATGTCGGTCAGCAGCGTGTGAATCCGGGCTGTAGCACTGGGCTAACAGGACTCTGGTGAACCAGGCTATAGCAGGCTAGGCAGGACTCCGGATGTCACCGCGTGACTTTCCCCCGAAGGGATAGACACAGGAACGAAGTGAATCACATGCCGGCCAGTCAAGTGTTCCGGAGCAGTAGTGCTGGGCTAGGAGGACTCCGGTGAACCGGGCTGTAGAGGACTACTATGGCTCATGGAAGCACAAGATTACATTTCCCCATAAGAGAGGATACCAAGGATGAACAACTAGGTTGTCAGATCCCACACATACCAAGCATTTCAATCATACACATAATATGCTCGATATGTGTAAATACAACATGGCATCACATCATAACTCTACGACTCAAGTATTTATTCATTAGGCTCCGAAGAGCCAGATAATACAAACATGGGTCTCATGACCCAACATTCAGAGCATACAAGTCAAAGCACATGCGGAAGCTTAACATGTCTGAGTACAGACTTCTACAAACGAAAAAGCCTGAGAAGCCTGACTATCTACCAGATCCTGCCGAGGGCACAAGATCGTACCTGAGGTATCAAGCTAAACGTCGAAGTCCACAAGGAACTACTAGCGAGACTGACGTCTCTCTGCAAAACATAAAATAGGCAAACATGAGTACAAATGTACCCAGCAAGACTTACATCAGAACTAGCTACATATGCATCAGTATCAACAAAGGGGGTGGTGGAGTTTGACTGCAGCAAGCCATCTTGACTCAGTGGCTAACCTGAACTACTAATGTAAATAACTCTTTGAGGTGGCGCTCACAAGTCCACATATTTTAAGCGTGAGTGCTATGGATGTCGTTCTCATAGGGAGACAGGAGCGGATCCATAGCGGTGTATTGATATGGTGAATATGTGGACTCGTGTGCACCACCTCAAAGAGTTATTTGAAGTAGTAGTTCAGGTTAGCCACTGAGTCAAGCTGGCTTGCTACAGTCAAACTCCACCACCCTCTTTGTTGATACTGATGCATATGTAGCTAGTTCTGATGTAAGTCTTGCTGGGTACATTTGTACTCACGTTTGCCTATTTTATGTTTTGCAGAGAGACGTCAGTCTCGCTAGTAGTTCCTTGTGGACTTCGACGTTTAGCTTGATACGTCAGCTACGATCTTGTGCCCTCGGCAGGATCTGGTAGATAGTCAGGCTTCTCAGCCTTTTTCATTTGTAGAAGTCTGTACTCAGACATGTTAAGCTTCCGCATGTGCTTTGACTTGTATGCTCTGAATGTTGGGTCATGAAACCCATGTTTGTATTATCTGGCTCTTCGGAGCCTAATGAATAAGTACTTGAGTCGTAGAGTTATGCTGTGATGCCATGTTGTATTTACACATATCGAGCATGTAGTGTGTATGATTGAAATGCTTGGTATGTGTGGAATCCGACAACCTAGTTGTTCATCCTTGGTAGCCTGTCTTATCGGGAAATGTAGTCTTGTGCTTCCATGAGCCATAGTAGTCTGTCAGGACCCCGATTCCAAGTCACATCGATCTAGCCGGTAACACCTCATATCACTTTGCGGCCTCACGCACGGTATTCCCACGGGTGTCGCCTTACCATGGCCCGGGACCGTTTGCGCCTTTTGGCTCACGTATATGATAGTGTCGCTAGCATCCATATGACAAAGAACCCGGACCAACATGACTAGTCGTGAACCCAAAGTGGCACTAACTTACGGAGAAAGGCATACATGAATCAACATCGAGCATGTCAGTCAGCAGCATGCGAATCTGGGCTGTAGCACTGGGCTAACAGGACTCGGGTGAACCGGGCTGTAGCAAGCTAGGCAGGACTCCGGATGTCACCGCATGACATTTCCCCGAAGGGACAGACACAGGAAAAAAGTGAATCACATGTCGGCCAGTCAAGTGTTCTGGAGCAGTAGTGCTGGGCTAGCAGGACTCCGGTGAACCGGGCTGTAGCGGACTACTATGGCTCATGGAAGCACAAGACTACATTTCCCCATATGAGAGGCTACCAAGGATAAACAACTAGGTTGTCGGATCCCACACATACCAAGCATTTCAATCATACACACAATATGCTCGATATGTGTAAATACAACATGGCATCACAGCATAACTCTACGACTCAAGTATTTATTCATTAGGCTCCGAAGAGCCAGATAATACAAACATGGGTCTCATGACCCAACATTCAGAGCATACAAGTCAAAGAACATGCGGAAGCTTAACATGTCTGAGTACAGACTTCTACAAATGAAAAAGGCTGAGAAGCCTGACTATCTACCAGATCCTGCCGAGGGCACAAGATCGTACTTGAGGTATCAAGCTAAACGTCGAAGTCCACAAGGAACTACTAGCGAGACTGACGTCTCTCTGTAAAACATAAAATTGGCAAACGTGAGTACAAATGTACCGAGCAATACTTACATCAGAACTAGCTACATATGCATCAGTATCAACAAAGGGGGTGGTGGAGTTTGACTGCAGCAAGCTAGCTTGACTTAGTGGCTAACCTGAACTACTACTGCAAATAACTCTTTGAGGTGGCGCACACGAGTCCACATATTTTAAGCGTGAGTGCTATGGATGGTGTTCTCGTAAGAGACGGGAGCGGATCCATAGCGGTGTATTGATATGGTGAATATGTGGACTCGTGTGCACCACCTCAAAGAGTTATTTGCAGTAGTAGTTCAGGTTAGCCACTGAGTCAAGCTGGCTTGCTGCAGTCAAACTCCACCACCCCCTTTGTTGATACTGATGCATATGTAGCTAGTTCTGATGTAAGTCTTGCTGGGTACATTTGTACTCATGTTTGCCTATTTTATGTTTTGCAGAGAGATGTCAGTCTCGCTAGTAGTTCCTTGTGGACTTCGACATTTAGCTTGATACCTCAGCTACGATCTTGTACCCTCGGCAGGATCTGGTAGATAGTCAGGCTTGTCAGCCTTTTTCATTTGTAGAAGTCTGTACTCAGACATGTTAAGCTTCCGCATGTGCTTTGACTTGTATGCTCTGAATGTTGGGTCATGAGACCCATGTTTGTATTATCTGGCTCTTCAGAGCCTAATGAATAAATACTTGAGTCATAGAGTTATGCTGTGATGCCATGTCGTATTTACACATATTGAGCATATTGTGTGTATGATTGAAATGCTTGGTATGTGTGGAATCCGACAACCTAGTTGTTCATCCTTGGTAGCCTGTCTTATGGGTAAATGTAGTCTTGTGCTTCCATGAGCCATAGTAGTCTGTCAGGACCCCGATTCCAAGTCACATCGATCTAGCCGGTAACACCTCATATCACTTTGCGGCCTCATGCACGGTATTCCCACGGGTGTCGCCTTACCATGGCCCGGGACCGTTTGCGCCTTTTGGCTCACGTATATGATAGTGTCGCTAGCATCCATATGACAGAGAACCCGGGCCAACATGACCAGTCATGAACCCAAAGTGGCACTAACTTACGGGGACAGGCATACATGAATCAACATCGAGCATGTCGGTCAACAGCGTGCGAATCCGGGCTGTAGCACTGGGCTAACAGGACTCCGGTGAACCGGGCTGTAGCAAGCTAGGCAGGACTCCTGATGTCATCGCGTGACATTTCCCCGAAGGGACAGACACATGAACGAAGTGAATCACATGCCGGCCAGTCAAGTGTTCCGGAGCAGTAGTGCTGGGCTAGCAGGACTCCGGTGAACCGGGCTGTAGCGGACTACTATGGCTCATGGAAGCACAAGACTACATTTCCCCATAAGAGAGGCTACCAAGGATGAATAACTAGGTTGTCGGATCCCACACATACCAAGCATTTCAATCATACACACAATATGCTCGATATGTGTAAATACAACATGGCATCACAACATAACTCTACGACTCAAGTATTTATTCATTAGGCTCTGAAGAGCCAAATAATACAAACATGGGTCTCATGACCCAACATTCAGAGCATACAAGTCAAAGAACATGCGGCAGCTTAACATGTTTGAGTACAGACTTCTACAAATGAAAAAGGCTGAGAAGCCTGACTATCTACCAGATCCTGCCGAGGGCACAAGATTGTACCTGAGGTATCAAGCTAAACGTCGAAGTACACAAGGAACTACTAGCGAGACTGACGTCTCTCTGCAAAACATAAAATAGGAAAACGTGAGTACAAATGTACCCAGCAAGACTTACATCAGAACTAGCTACATATGCATCAGTATCAACAAAGGGGGTGGTGGAGTTTGACTGCAGTAAGCCAGCTTGACTTAGTGCCTAACCTGAACTACTACTGCAAATAACTCTTTGAGGTGGCACACACGAGTCCACATATTCACCATATCAATACACCGCTATGGATCCGCTCCCATCTCCCTACGAGAACACCATCCATAGCACTCACGCTTATCTTGCGCATTTTAGAGTATCCACTTTCACTTTTCTATGAACTGCACATGCAACCCAGAAGTCCTTTTCCGCGGACACGGCTATTTGAATAGATGATGTTAACCCTGCAGGGGTGTACTTCTTCACACACGCTCTCCCCACTTACCACCATGTACACGTCGTGTATCTCGGCAACCTTCAAGCGGAAGCCTGGTGAGGGAGTCGACCACGACCTGACTAATCACACAAGTCTCTCGTCCAGGTTTATCGCCTATTCGGGTTCCATCCGCAAGGAGATCCGGCCGGGGTGTTGCTCACGGCCCCAAACGATGTGAGCAGGGTTCCCAAGCCCACCATATGGGTGCCAGTTGGTACACCGTGCCACTGTGCCTAGTCTGTCCCAAGCCCACCTGTACCGGGTGCCACTTGGTAGACTACTAACACTACTTACAAACACCAGAAACTAGTTCCAACTCCTGGACGAGATCAGGTTGATTAATAAGTCGAGAGAGCTTGGAGCGCCCGGAGCCCAATGTGTGGTAGTAACTGTTCATGGATCACAGACACAGAACTCAGTTCTTGAGAACGGATGCAATGAGACAACCCACCATGTACTCCTACATGGCCTCTCACCTCTACCTTTACCAAATCGTGTTCACATACTTAGCTCTCGACGGTAGGACATGTTCACCTCGTTCCAATTCATTCCCGATGAATCAGACCTGACTCAACTCTAAGCACTAGCAGACATGACAACAAGCATGAATGATTAGGCACATCAGGGCTCAAACAATTCCTACTCATGCTAGTGGGTTTTATCTATTTACTGTGGGAATGACATGTCATGCATAGGAAAGGGGTTCAACTACTGCAGCATGTAACAGTTGAATCATTGTTGTCCTAATGCAGTAAAAGAGAGCAGGAGCGAGAGAGTGGGATTGTATCGGAATGAACAAGAGGGTTTTGCTTGCCTGGCACTTCTGAAGATAGCATAGTTCTTCATCGGTGTCATCGATCACATCGTCGGAACCACGTCTATCGAGAGGGGACAAACACCGGCAAACAAGGAAGAACACAATCAATGTAATGCAACAATATGATGTATGATCATGACATGGCAACATGCTGGTGTTTGGGCTAATGCATCTAGCAACCAGATTAAATGAAGTTGGTTTGAACCAAAGGTTCAAATTCAAACTCCATGTAAGGCATTTCAAATGCCATTTATTGATTTGTACAATTCAGCGGCTATAAGTTATTCTAACATGCATGAAAATTCCACAAATGGATAGATTGGATTTTTCTGAACATTTTTCATATATAACTTATTTCATTCTGAGTTATGGTTGAATTTCTATGAATTTTAGAAGTTTTGGACATTTTCTGAAATAACAAATCATTTAAGATTTATTTAAATTCTAGAAAAGGATTACTGCGTTAGCATTATGTCATGCTGACCTCAGCAGGTCAATAGGCGCCGTCCAGGTCAAACCTAACATGTGGGGTCCACATGTCAGTGACACAGTTAACTAACAGGGTTAATTAAAAATTAAACCAAACCTAATCTAGTTTAGTTAAGGCCTGGGCCCACATGTCAATGGCTAACCTGTCTAACTAAGTTAATTAACGCTAATTAATCTATCGCTTAATTAAGCAGGGGCCTGGCCCACACGTCAGTGGGTTAGGGGGAAGTCAAACCCCGGTCAAACGGGGTCAAACCCGCCGGACCTAGTCCACGGCTCGTCGTCGGCGACGACAGAGATGACAGGGCGGCTCGGGAATGATCTATAGGGCACCGTTTTACTCGTGGTTTGTAGCTACGGCTAGCTAGCAATGCGGAGCATCTAATGGAGCGAACGGGAGGAGCTGGGGTGGCCTGAGCCGACGGCGGCGAGCTCTTTTACGGCCGCCGGAGTTCGGGCATCGGTGGTTTTGCTACTGCGGCGTGCTAGCGGGCGAGCGAATGCACTAGCGAGGCTCTACGGGGTGCGGGGAGAGGTTTGGACTTGCCGGGGCGACCATTTGGTCACCGGAGCTGCGTCGGTGAAGAGCTCAGGCGGTGGCGGTTACGGTCATCGGCGAGGCAGCGACTAAGGCATGCAAGCGAGGGGAAGGAAAGGGGGGTTCGGACCGTGGCCTCACAGAGATTGCAGCAATGCAGACGGCGAGCTCGGAGGAGGTCCGAAGCGAGCGGGGCGGCGGAAGCGATCTCGTTGTCAGGAGGTCGAAGACGAGCTCGGTGAAGACGTTCGTGGGCATCCGGTGGGGCGTGGCTCGGTGAGGCAGTCGGGGAAGAAGTGGCGGAGCTTCTGGGCGCGTCGGTGAGGCATGGGGTGGCCGGTGGCCGCGACAGAGCACGACGGCGACCTCTGGTGCGCTGGGAAGAGAGGGCGAGGGAGCCAGAGGAGGGGAGGAGCTGCGGGTGAGAGAGAGAGAGAGGTCAGGGGGGCGCTTGGCGTCGTCTGGAGCAGTCCACGGCGTCGGCAGAAGCAGGAGGTGGCCAAGCGCGTGGAGTTGGGCTGGGCCAGCCAGCTGGGCCACCTGAAAGGCGAGGTAACTCTCCCTCTCTCTCTCTCTCTTTACTTTATGTTTTCTATTTTGCTTTTCTGTTTTTGATTTAGTAATAATAGTAAACCATTTTTTTAAAAACTCCTGAGAAAATTTGTGGGCACTTTTAAAATGTTTACTAATAGCCCTCAAATGTTTTCAGAATTATTGAAGCATTTAATATATTTATAGCCATTAAATGCTCCAATTCAAATACTTATGATTTAATCCAAAAACCTGAAATGACATAGGGAAAATATGCACCAATTTTTGTCAGAGGTTTTCACCAATTTAAAAAATGATGGACTTTTCCTGAAGTCACTTTGGGTTTATTGGAAGTGATTTTATTTGAGCCTATTTGAATTCATTTGGTGCTAGGGTTTGGTCAGTCCCCATTTCAAGTTTCTGAGAAATTTAAACATGATGCAAAATGATGATGCAATGTCAAGCAAGGCCAATGCTAGGGCTGTGACAACTCACCCCCACTAAACAAGAATCTCGTCCCGAGATTCAAGACGTGAGGTAAGAAGACTGAGGGGACACAAAGCTAACACGATCTTCGTGATCCAACTGTCCTTCTCGAAGATGTTGATTCATTGCTTCAATTTGATCTTGACGTCTTTGCTTTCGAGATCTTCGTGATCCAACTGTCCTTCTTGAAGATGTTGATCCAATGCTAGGGCTGTGATAGCCTCCATCGTTGATGAACACCGTTCCCTTATGGGTGCGGTGATTGAGAAGATTCAGTCCGCTGAAAATGGACTGAATGAAGCCTGTATCGACCTTATGAGAGGTTTTGAGGTTATGAAGAGTGTCATAGTATGGATAGTAGCCCCTGATACACTGTCCGGTGAACGAAAGAACCGGACAGAGGATCAAATATATTTTTCGCAGGAAGACTCATTTGATGACATCTATCTCTCTTCTTTTGTAAGCAGACGTCTATAGTAGCTACTGCCGCTCATACCGTGGAGGTTTCCAGACTGAATCAAAGTCTGGAGCGGGCCGAAGTGGAGCTTGGTCAGTTAAAAAGGCAGTTGGAAGATCAACAAGGTATGCACAAATCTTGTTTGCGTTTAGTGCAAATGGATTTTCAGTATGATAGAGTATGTGTCATGATTCGCGCCAGGGGTGATGACCGAAGTCGAGGCTCTAAAGAAGGCTGTTGTCGAGGCCGAGGAAAAGGTAGCCACAGAGCAGGCTGTTCGTGAGAAGCACGAGGCCAAGGTTGTGGAAGCTAGGCGAGATCTCCAAGAGGCCATGAAAAAATGCGAGACCCTGGAGCAGAGTTTAACAGAGAAAGAATCCGAACTCACCAGGGCTCATCAGGCCGTGTGCGATGCCCGTGGGAAAACCCAAGATGCCCTGCAGGAGATCCAAGAGGCGAGGTAGATCACGACGGGTAAGGTCTTTTTCCATGTAAAGCAAGTATTTCAGGAGAAAATTATGCTTTATAATTTTAAGTTCGGATTTCTCTAGGGGTATTCGCGGAACTTCCTCGCAGCATATCGGATGCCGCCCAATTCTACCGAGCCGAAGAGGGGAATACTGTGGATAAGCTCTTCTGGTCGCAGTATCTGGCACCGAATTATCCGGTGCCTTTTACCGATCAACTGAAACAGCTGATTGAATTGCATAAGGCGTCCGAACTAGCCATGAAGGATTTGATTATCCGGCTATGGCCCGCCGAGCCGATTCCAGGTAGCTACTTCAGACTCGTGAAGCGGCTTGTTAGTGCCTGCCCTCGACTTGATGTCATCAAGTGGTCGGTCTGCATAGAAGGTGCACGAATGGCCTTTGCCCGCGCAAAGGTGCACTGGGGAAGATGGATGCTGAAAAGCTGATGACTGAGGGACCGCCAGAGGGAAAGGAGCACCGCAAGCCCGAATTGTATTATGAAAGTGTCCTAAAAGGATCCTGCCTTGCGGCGGAGCAATGCACCAAGGACATTGTATTTCCATGAATATAGTCATGTTGTCCTTTGTAATGTGTGAACAAGGTCATTTCTATTATTTATTGCCTGTTGTAAAAGTTTACCCTCCTGCGCGGCTGTTTTATATATTAAACCGGAGAATTGGCCAGTCGTCGGCTTCTGCCCCCTCGTAAGAAATACATGGGTGTTCGGGATAAACCAGATCACTCTTTACCCCAGTGTTGGGTCCTTTGAAGGAGGTGTTCAGCACAGCGAACCAGGCAATCATACTATAGGGATTTATCATTCTCACTTAGCCATAGGACCATTAGGAAGGTAGGCACAGCCCCTGGTGTTCGAAAGACTGCACGAGGGGCCCTATAGGCACCTGATCGGAAGAAGAACCGATCCATCGCACGCAGCATTGGTTATGGCATTATGCGGGAGAAATCCTTAAAGATTTTACAACCTCTCGAACAGCTGACCAACTCTCGCCGTATCATGAGTTCATGACAGTCAGTTTTCGGCTTTCTCTACTGAGGTGCTCGTCCGGAAGAACCGGGACACAATCGCAGTAGTTCTCCCTGTGTCGCCTTAGCCGATATAGCGGAACGTAAGGTAGAAAAACATGGGAGCCGGGCAAGCCCAACATTTGACCCAAGACATGATTCGGAGCTGATGCATATAATGCTATAAGTTCGGGGTGCCGAACTTCCGTGAAGGTGTTCAGACTTTATTGCCGTATTATGGGTAAAACGAAGCCCCTGGCAAAGGCATATCGCGGTGTACGGATGCCACTTAACAAAAGAGTTTCAGTAAGAAATAACAGCAAATAAGCATCATATAAATCCACATGTTGTATTTGAATAATACGTCGAAGCGTATGAATACAGGTAATGCGATAAATAGGGGGAATATGACTGTGGAACCTGCTGGGACCAGGGAGGAAGAAGATGTGTGCAGATCCGGAGTATAGTTGGATGGACGTCGCGAGGAATATCTAAAGATTCCCTTGTGCGTTTGAGCTGGTACCATGTCACCGGTCCCGGTCTGCGCAAAGGTGAGCCTGCAAAGGAAATGTAAGAAATATTTGTGTGCCGGAGAGCGGTTGAGCCGCGATATGTGGCATGTTCTGGACTTCGCTGGAATGTTTAGTGGAGCCTTGGACGATCCAGGCTATCCTACCGTGAAGTAGTTCGGCCTACTTTGAATGTGTCCGGAGTTTTAGCCGTCGACTCAAGATTTTACGGAAAGGTGCCCTCCCTTGCTTCTGCTATTAAAGCGGCGGCGTACTCTGTGGTACCGAGGGAGAGTTCGGCCTCGCCATTAACCGTGATGACGCCGCACGGACTGGTCATTTGAGTTTACGGTAGGCATAATGTGGCACCACATTGAATCGAGCGAACGCAGTTCGCCCGAGCAGTGCCTGATAATCACTACGAAAGGGGACGATGTCGAAGATTAACTCTTCGGCACGGTAATTGTCTGGTGATCCGAAGACTACCTCGAGGGCGATGGAGCTGGTACAGCTGGCCTCCACGCCTGGTATAATACCTCTAAAGGTGGCTTTAGTGGGTTTGATCATCGAATGAACGATGCCCATCTTGCGCACTATGTCCTGGTAAAGCAGATTTAGACTACTGCCTCCGTCCATAAGGACTCGTGTGAGGTGGAACCCATCAATTATTGGGTCGAGGACTAGTGCGGCTGGATTGCCGTGACTGGTGTTGACCGGACGATCCATTTGGTTGAAGGTGATCGGCCCTAGTTTGTATTGCGGGCTGACTGGTTTAGTTAGGTCGACAACCCTAAGGGTGTGCATCCGGTCCGGGTTGGGAGTGTGGGTGGCGTTTACCATATTCACCGTTTGGATTTGCTGGAGAGATTTCTTTTGTCCTCCTCTATTTGGTGATCTGGGCTCCTTGTCGCTGTCATCGCTTTGAGACCCCTTATCTTTGTTTTTGGCGCCTAACCTGCCAGCTTGTTTAAAGACCCAACATTCTCTGTTGGTATGATTGGCTGGTGTTCCTGGTTTGCCATGAATTTGTCATGCACGGTCGAGTATGCGGTCCAAACTGGATGGACCCGAATTCTCATTTTTGAGTTGCCCTGTCCGCTGACCGGACTTAGGGCTATTAAATCCAGCATTGACTGTCGTGTCTTCGGCGCTTTCACCATGTTTGCGGCGTTTGTGTTTGTTGTGCTAGGGTTTGCCATTGCTATCTCTGGCCTCTGATTTGCCAGTGTTGCTTGATGTGTTGTTGCTATGAGCCAACCAACTATCCTCGCCCGCGCAGAAGCGGGTCATGAGTGTCGTGAGGGCTGCCATGGACCTTGGCTTCTCTTGGCCGAGATGTCGGGCGAGCCACTCGTCACATATGTTATGTTTAAAGGCCGCTAGGGCTTCGGCATCCGGACAGTCCACAATTTGGTTCTTTTTGGTTAGGAACCGGGTCCAGAATTTCCTGGCTGACTCTCCGGGTTGTTGTGTTATGTGACTCAAATCATCAGCATCCGGTGGTCGCATATATGTGCCCTGGAAGTTATCCAGGAATGCGTCTGCCAGGTTCTCCCAACTTCCGATCACTACAAAAAAAAGACACATCCGTGACATTTTGGGCCGAACAAATTTTTTCTGTCATACATATGACACTTCTATGACGATAATTGTGACAAAACCCGGTATCATCATAGATGTGGTGGGCTCCTACTTCTATGACAAAAAATCATGATAGAAAATGAGATTTTCGTCCTGGGCGGGCTGGAGACGCAGTGATAACCCACAAGTGTAGGGGATTGCAACAGCTTTCGAGGGTAGAGTATTCAACCCAAATTTATTGATTCGACACAAGGGGACCCAAAGAATATTCTCAAGTATTAGCAGCTGAGTTGTCAATTCAACCACACCTGGAAACTTAGTATCTGCAGCAAAGTGTTTAGTAGCAAAGTAATATGATAGTGGTGGTAGCGACAACAAAAGTAAGGACAGCAAAAGTAATATTTTTAGTATTTTGTAGTGATTGTAACAGTAGCAGCGGGAAAGTAAATAAGCGTAAACCAGTATATGGAAAACTCGTAGGCACCGGATCAGTGATGGATAATTATGCCGGATGCGGTTCATCATGTAACAGTCATTACATAGGGTGACACGGAACTAGCTCCAATTCGTCAATGTAATGTAGGCATGTATTCCGTATATAGTCATACGTGCTTATGGAAAAGAACTTGCATGACATCTTTTGTCCTACCCTCCCGTGACAGCGGGGTCCTATTGGAAACTAAGGGATATTAAGGCCTCCTTTTAATAGAGAACCGGAACAAAGCATTAGCACATAGTGAATACATGAACTCCTCAAACTATGATCATCACCGGGAGTGGTCCCGATTATTGTCACTTCGGGGTTGCCGGATCATAACACATAGTAGGTGACTATAGACTTGCAAGATAGGATCAAGAACTCACATATATTCATGAAAACATAATAGGTTCAGATCTGAAATCATGGCACTCGGGCCCTAGTTACAAGCATTAAGCATAGCAAAGTCATAGCAAGATCAATCTCAGAACATAATGGATACTAGGGATCAAACCCTAACAAAACTAACTCGATTACATGATAAATCTCATCCAACCCATCACCGTCCAGCAAGCCTACGATGGAATTACTCACTCACGGCGGTGAGCATCATGAAATTGGTGATGGAGGATGGTTGATGATGACGACGGCGACGAATCCCCCTCTCCGGAGCCCCGAACGGACTCCAGATCAGCCCTCTCGAGAGGTTTTATGGCTTGGCGGCGGCTCCGTATCGTAAAACGCGATGATTTCTTCTCTCTGATTTTTCTCTCTCTGAAAGCAACTATATAGAGTTGGAGTTGGCGTCGGAGGGTTTCCAGGGGGCCCACGAGGTAGGGGGGCACGCCCTAGGGGGGGCACCCCCGTGAGAAGGGTGTGGCCCCCCTAGTCTTCATCTTTGGCGAGGATTTTTTATTGTTTTTTCTAAGATGTTCCCTGGAGTTTCAGGTCATTCCGAGAATATTTGTTTTCTGCACATAAAACAACATCATGGCAATTCTGCTGAAAACACCGTCAGTCCGGGTTAGTTCCATTCAAATCATACAAATTAGAGTCCAAAACATGGGCAAAAGTGTTTGGAAAAGTAGATACAACGGAGACGTATCAACTCCCCCAAGCTTAAACCCTTGCTTTTCCTCAAGCAACTCAGTTGACAAACTAAAAGAAAGAAAGAAAAACTTTTACAAACGCTGTTTGCTCTTGTTGTTGTAACTATGTCAAGCCAACATTCAAGTTTTCAGCATAGATCATAACCAACCACATTTGCAATAATTCTCAGGTCTCATAATTACTCGTATCAATAGCATAATCAACTAGCAAGTCATAATAATAAATCTCGGATGACAACACTTTCTCAAAACAATCATAATATGATATAACAAGATGGTATCTCGCTAGCCCTTTCTGAGACCGCAAAACATAAATGCAAAGCACCTTTAAAGATCAAGGACTGACTAGACATTGTAATTCATGGTAAAAGAGATCCAATCATAGTCACACCCAACATAAAATAATAGTGATGAATGCAAATGACAGCTGTGCTCTCCAGCTAGTGCTTTTTAATAAGAGGGTGATGACTCAACATAAAAGTAAATGGACAGGCCCTTCGCAGAGGGAAGCAGGGATTTGTAGAGGTGCCAGAGCTCGGTTTTGAAATAGAGATAAATTGTATTTTGAGCGGTATACTTTCATTGTCAACATAACAACTAAGAGATGGCGATACCTTCCATGCTAAACACATTATAGGCGGTTCCCAAAAAGAATGGTAAAGTTTATACTCCCCCTCCACCAACAAACATCAATCCATGGCTTGCTTGAAACAACGACTGCCTCCAACATACATCAGGTCCCAGGGGGAGTTTTGTTTGCAATTAATTTTGATTTAGTTTGCATAAAGCATGGGACTGGGCATCCCGGTGACCAGCCATTTTCTCGTGAGTGAGGAGCGGAGTCCACTCCTCTTGAGAATAACCCGCCTAACACGGAAGATAAGGACAGCCTTGGTTAATACATGAGCTATTCGAGCATACAAAACAGAATGTTTATTTGAAGGTTTAGAGTTTGGCACATACAAATTTACTTGGAACGGTAGGTAGATACCGAATATAGGAAGGTATAGTGGAATCATCTGGAATAACTTTGGGGTTTAAGGGATTGGATGCACAAGCAGTATTCCCGCTTAGTACAAGTGAAGGCTAGCAAAAGACTGGGAAGCGACCAACTAGAGAGCGACAACAACCATGTACATGCATTAAAATTAATAAACATTGGATGCAAGCATGAGTAGGATATAATCCACCATGAACATAAATATCGTGAAAGCTATGTTGATTTGTTTCAACTACATGCGTGAACATGTGCCAAGTCAAGTCACTTAAATCATTCAAAGGAGGATAACACCCCATCATACCACATCATAACCATCTCAATAGCATGTTGGCACACAAGGTAAATCATTATAACTCATAGCTAATCAAGCATGGCACAAGCAACTACGATCTCTAATTTTCATTCCAAACATGTTTATTCATAATAAGTTGAATCAGGAACGCGAGACTCATCATATTTACAAAAACAAAAGAGGTCGAGTTCATACCAGCTTTTCTCATCTCAGTCAGCCCATCATGTATCATCATAATTGCCTTTCACTTGCACGACCGAACGGTGTGAATAATAATAAGAGTGCACATGCATTAGACTAAGCTGGAATCTGTGAGCATTCAATAAACAGGAGAAAACAAGGCAATATGGGCTCTTTGGTTAATTCAACAATAATGCATATAAGAGCCACTTCAACAATTTAATTATGGTCTTCTCCTATCGACCCCCAAATAAAAGAAAAGAAATAAAACTATTTACACGGGAGAGCTCCCAACAAGCAAAAGAAGAACGGGAAATATTTTTGGGTTTTCTTTTTAATTATTACTACTACAGCAGAAAAATAAACAACTACTAATTTTTTTGGTTTTTCTTAAGGTTTAACAAACACACGAGAAGAAAGCAGGAAAAGGAAAATACACTAGCATGGATATTACAGTGAAAAAGTATGTGCACCGACATCTAGCAATGAGTGTGTGTGAACAAAAATGTAATGTCGATGAGAAATACGTACTCCCCCAAGCTTAGGCTTTTGGCCTAAGTTGGTCTACGGCCACGGCTGGCCTGGCGGATATCCATAATAATAGTTGTTGGGGTCGTACTGTGATGAAGAATAGTTGGGATCATACTGATGTGCAGCGGTTATCGCCTGCTGAGCTGCAGCGTGGAGTCGATCTGCCTCCGCTCTCCTCTCGTACTCTTTGGCCTCCTCTCTGGTAATAACATATATTCCTTTTGCCTGTGAATCAAAGAAGGAAGGAGCAGGGAGAGTAATACAGAAAACACATCGTTTATCAAAAAATAAACGATATAAGAAAGGTGATTCAGGCCTCTCGACAAACTGGTGCGAAGCCATAGAGTTATAATCTAAATATGCGGGAGGCAACTCCGTATCACTCTCACGAATGTCTATCTCAAGAAAATGAGCTAAGCGGGTTGCAAAAATTCTTCCAAAGAAATCTCCATTATGTCTATTATGATGCAACCTACGAGCTAGAATGGCTCCCATATGATAAGATTGGTCTCCTAACACAGCACTCCTAAGAATGCTAAGATCAGGGACACACATGTGACATGCTTCATCCTTAGCATTTATGCATCTACCGATGAAGAGAGCAAAATAATGTATAGTAGGAAAGTGAATGCTCCCTATGGTAGCCTGCGTTATATCTCTAGATTCCCCCACAGTTACACTAGCAAGAAAGTTTCTAAATTCAGATTTAGGGGGATCCCTAACACTACCCCTTGATGGAAGTTTGCAAGCAGAAGTGAAATCCTCTAAGTCCATGGTATAAGATTTGTCATAGAGATCAAACATGACTGAAGGAGAATTATGCAAAGATGAATACTCAAACCTCCTCACAAATGAACTTGTGAGATCATGATACTGGGGGCATTTGTTAGCCTCAAAATCCTCAAGACCGGCATTGCGCAAATATGCTTTGAATTCTTCTTTAATTCCCGCACGGTCCATAAAATTTTCCGACGGCCATTCGCAAGGCTGTACTGGAGGGTCTCTTGGCGGATCCTCGTCAGCATCGCGCATAGAAATCCTGGGTCCTTGCTTCTTGGAGGAACCACCTTGGAACATCTTCCTAAGCATATTGTTTTTCTCTGAAAGATTTTGAAATTTTTAGTAACTTCAAACAAAAGTGAACCAACTTCAATAAAACTGATAGCAACTAGTCCTACAAGTGCCTAGAGCCTATATCAAGCATTAGAACTACTTAGAACCATATAAATTTGACATGCAAGCTCAAGAACATGGTCACCTATGCAGCACAAATTTGCAAAGAATAAAGCACTAGAACAAAAACTAATTGGACCAATGGAGGAGTCACATACCAAGGAACAATCTCCCCAAGCAGTTTTGCGAGAGGTGCTTTGAGGAAGGAGATCGAATATCACAACAAAAGTGGTTGGAACTCGTGCTTGAGTTGGTTTTTCGGGTTTGTGTGAGACAGAGGAAGAAGATGAGTGTTGGGATAAGTGGAGGAGGGCCACCGTGGGCCCACGAGGCAGAGGGGCGCGCCCTATAGGGGGGGGCGCCCACCACCCTCGTGGCCAGGTGGCAGCTCCTCCCGTGGTGATTTTTTCACAGTAAATCCTCAAATATTCCTGAAAAAATCATATTAAATTGGCATGTCATTTTGAGGACTTTTATTTTTGGGATATTTTTATGTTGCACGGGTAAGCCAGGAAATAGACAGAAAAATACTATTTTTTACTTTATGTCTACTAATTAATAGAAAATATAGAGAGAGTACAGAAGTTTGTGCTTCTAGTTTCATCCATCTCATGGTCATCAAAAAGAATCCACTAACAAGGTTGATCAAGTCTTGTTAACAAACTCATTCCGATAATCATGAAACCGGAGAAATTTCGAATAACACTAAGTTACCTCAACGGGGATATGCACATCCCCTATAATAAGTATATCATATTTCTTTTTGACCGTAGGAAGAGGAAATTAAAAACCTCCAATTATAATCGATGGAATTTTTCCATTGGAGTTGATGCTATGAACTTGAGGTTGTTTCCTCGGAAAGTGTACCATATGCTCATTACCATTAACATGAAAAGTGACATTTCCTTTGTTGCAATCAATAACAGCCCCTGCAGTATTAAGAAAAGGTCTTCCAAGAATAATAGACATACTATCATCCTCGGGAATATCAAGAATAACAAAGTCCGTTAAAATAGTAACGTTTGCAACCACAACAGGCACATCCTCACAAATACCAGCAGGTATAGTAGTTGATTTATGAGCCATTTGCAAAGATATTTCGGTAGGTGTCAGCTTATTCAAGTCAAGTCTAGGATATAAAGAGAGAGGCATAACACTAACACCGGCTCCAATATCACATAAAGCAGTTTTAATATAATTTCTTTTAATGGAGCAAGGTATAGTAGGTACTCCGGGATCTCCAAGTTTCTTTGGTATTCCACCCTTAAAAGTATAATTAGCAAGCATGGTGGAAATCTCAGCTTCCGGTATCTTTCTTTTATTAGTAATGATATCCTTCATATATTTAGCATAGGGATTTGTTTTGAGCACATCAGTTAATCGCATACGCAAGAAGATAGGCCTAATCATTTCAGCAAAGCGCTCAAAATCGTCATCATCCTTTTTCTTGGATGGTTTTGGAGGAAAAGGCATGGGTTTCTGAACCCAAGGTTCCCTTTCTTTACCATGTTTCCTAGCAACAAAGTCTCTTTTATCATAACGTTGATTCTTTGATTGTGGGTTATCAAGATCAATAGCAGGTTCAATTTCTACATCATTGTCATTACTAGGTTGAGCATCATCATGAACATCAGCATTAATATTTTCATTAGGTTCATGTTCATTACTAGATTGTGTTTCAGCATCAGACATAGATATATCATTTGGATTATCAGGTGGTTCAGCAATAGGTTCACTAGAAGTTTGCATAGTTCTATCATTTTTATTTTTCTTCTTTTTAGAAGAACTAGGAACATCAATATTATTTCTCTGAGAATCTTGCTCGATTCTCTTAGGGTGGCCTTCAGGATACAAAGGTTCCTGAGTTATTCTACCAGTTCTAGTAGCCACTCTAATAGCATAATCATTTTTCTTACTATTCATTTCATCAAGCACTTTTTTTGAGCTTTAAGCACTTGTTCTACTTGCGTGGTAACCATAGAAGCATGTTTGCTAACAAGTTTAAGTTCACCTTTAATATTAGCCATATAATCACCCAAGCGTCTAATCATATAAGCATTTTCTTTTAATTGTCTACCAAAATAAGCATTGAAGTCGTCTTGCTTAAACATAAAGTTATCAAACTCATCCAAGCACTGACTAGTAATTTTAGTAGGAGGAACTTCAGCTTTATCATATCTATAAAGAGAATTTACCTTTACTACCTGTGTCAGGATATCGGGGTCAAGAGGTTCTTTAATAAATAAAGAATTGAGATCATATGTTTCTTTAAAAGGCGGTATATTAAGATCATGTATTTCTTCAATAGGAGGTAAATTCTTAACATCTTCAGCTTTAATACCTTTTTCTTTCATAGATTTCTTTGCCTCTTGCATATCTTCGGGACTGAGAAATAGAACACCTCTCTTCTTCGGAGTTGGTTTAGGAATAGGCTCAGCAATTGGAGCAGGAGCTGGCTCAGGAGGTGCCCAATTATTTTCATTTGTCAACATATTATTCAATAGAATTTCAGCTTCATTCGGTGTTCTTTCCCTGAAAAGAGAACCAACACAACTATCCAGGTAATCTCTGGAAGCATCGGTTAGTCTATTATAAAAGATATCAAGTATTTCAGGTTTCTTAAGAGGATGATCAGGCAAAGAATTAAGTAACTTGAGAAGCCTCCCCCAAGCTTGTGGGAGACTCTCTTCTTTAATTTGCACAAAGTTGTATATTTCCCTCAAAGCAGCTTGTTTCTTATGAGCATGGAAATATTTAGCAGAGAAGTAATAAATCATATCCTGTGGACTACGCACACAACCATGATCAAGAGAATTAAACCATATCTTAGCATCACCCTTTAATGAGAACGGAAATATTTTGAGTATATAGAGGTAACATGATCTCTCATCATTAGTGAACATGGCAGCTATATCATTTAACTTAGTAAGATGTGCCACAACAGTTTCAGATTCCTAGCCATAAAACGGATCAAATTCAACCAACGTAATTATACCAGGATCAACAGAGAATTCATAATCTTTATCAGGAACACATATAGGTGAAGTAGCAAAAGCAGGGCCGGGTTTCATTTTATCTCTAAGTGATTCTTTGTTACATTTAATTAATAACCTCTTAAGCTCATATCTATCTTTGCAAGCTAAAATAGCGGCAGAAGATTCCATATCAAAAAGATAGCCCTCAGGAATAACAGGCATATTTTCATCATCACTATCATCATTGTATTCAGATTCAATAATTTCTTTTTCTCTAGCCCTAGCAATTTGCTCATCAAGAAATTTACCAAGGGGCACAATAGTATCAGACATAGAAGCAGTTTCATCATAAGTATCATGCATAGCAGAAGTGGCATCATCAATAACATGCGACATATCAGAACGAATAGCAGAAGCAGGTGTAGGTGTCGCAAACTTACTCATAACAGAAGGTGAATCAAGTGCAGAGCTAGATGGCAGTTCCTTACCTCCCCTCGTAGTTGAGGGATAGATCTTGGTTTTTGGATCTCTCAAGTTCTTCATAATGATAAGCAGATATAAATCCCAAGTGACTCAAAGATTAGAGCTATGCTCCCCGGCAACAGCGTGAGAAATTGTTCTTGATAACCCACAAGTGTAGGGGATCGCAACAGCTTTCGAGGGTAGAGTATTCAACCCAAATTTATTGATTCGACACAAGGGGAGCCAAAGAATATTCTCAAGTATTAGCAGCTGAGTTGTCAATTCAACCACACCTGGAAACTTAGTATCTGCAGCGAAGTGTTTAGTAGCAAAGTAATATGATAGTGGTGGTAGCGGCAACAAAAGTAAAGACAGCAAAAGTAATATTTTTGGTATTTTGTAGTGATTGTAACAGTAGCAGCGGGAAAGTAAATAAGCATAAACCAGTATATGGAAAACTCATAGGCACCGGATCAGTGATGGATAATTATGCCGGATGCGGCTCATCATGTAACAGTCATAACATAGGGTGACACAGAACTAGCTCCAATTCGTCAATGTAATGTAGGCATGTATTCCGTATATAATCATACGTGCTTATGGAAAAGAACTTGCATGACATCTTTTGTCCTACCCTCCCATGGCAGCGGGGTCCTATTGGAAACTAAGGGATATTAAGGCCTCCTTTTAATAGAGAACCGGAACAAAGCATTAGCACATAGTGAATACATGAACTCCTCAAACTATGATCATCACCGGGAGTGGTCCCGATTATTGTCACTTCGGGGTTGCCGGATCATAACACATAGTAGGTGACTATGGACTTGCAAGATAGGATCAAGAACTCACATATATTCATGAAAACATAATAAGTTCAGATCTGAAATCATGGCACTCGGGCCCTAGTGACAAGCATTAAGCATAGCAAAGTCATAGCAACATCAATCTCAGAACATAATGGATACTAGGGATCAAACCCTAACAAAACTAACTCGATTACATGATAAATCTCATCCAACCCATCACCGTCCAGCAAGCCTACGATGGAATTACACACACACGGCGGTGAGCATCATGAAATTGGTGAAGGAGGATGGTTGATGATGACGACGACGATGAATCCCCCTCTCCGGAGCCCCGAACGGACTCCAGATCAGCCCTCCCGAGAGGTTTTAGGGCTTGGCGGCAGCTCCGTATTGTAAAATGCAATGATTTCTTCTCTCTAATTTTTCTCTCTCCGAAAGCAAATATATAGAGTTGGAGTTGGCGTCGGAGGGTTTCCAGGGGGCCCACAAGGTAGGGGGGCGCGCCCTAGGGGGGGGCGCCCCCACCCTCGTGAGAAGGGTGTGGGCCCCCTGGTCTTCATCTTTGGCGAGGATTTTTTATTGTTTTTTCTAAGATGTTCCGTGGAGTTTCAGGTCATTCCGAGAATATTTGTTTTCTGCATATAAAACAACATCATGGCAATTCTGTTGAAAACAACGTCAGTCCGGGTTAGTTCCATTCAAATCATACAAATTAGAGTCCAAAACAAGGGCAAAAGTGTTTGGAAAAGTAGGTACGACGGAGACGTATCACGCAGCTGCATGACATGATGGAAAAAAAACCATGGTAGAAGCGAGGGGGAGGAAAATTTCGGGGAGTTCCCGGTTACAGTGGGAGGTCGGGGGCCGAGCGATGCACGTTTGTCTTGTACACGTACGCGCGTGTGTGCGCGAGGCGTTGGCTCTAACTGAACCCGAGCGAGGCGTTGGGCTCTAATTGAACCCGAGTGATTGTTACTGAACCCGAGTGATCGATCGATGGCTGTTAACTGAACCTGATCGAGCGATTCCTTCGCTACTGCTGCTAACTGAAGCTGATCGATTGGATGAACAGTGAGTGTTGCGAGGGGGGGGGGTTGGATGAACAGTGAGCGGTGGCGTTGCCTCTAGATGAACAGGACCCCGTGGTGTGGAGGGCTGGATGAACAATGGACAGTGGAGGGGTGCCCGTGGAGGGGTGGTTGAACAGGACCCCGGGGTGTGGAGGGCTGGATGAACAGTAGACGGTGGAGGGGTGCCCGTGGAGGGGTGGTTGAACAGTAGCTGGTGGAGTAGCGCGTGGTGGAGGCTGGATGAACAAGATCTCGTGGAGGCTAGAGGAGGTCGACGATGGAGATGAACAATATCCCGTGGAGTCCCGTTTTGCGGTACGCCACACCCCTCCCGATCAACAGGACCCCCGTTTCGACCGTAGGAGGTCCGCTTCCTCCGTTTTGCGGTACGCCAGACCCCTCCTGATGAACAGGATCCCGTTTTGAACGTGGCCGGTCGAACACAAGGCTGTTTCCTCCGTTTTGCGGTACGCCAGGCCTCATTTCCATCGCCTGTTCCGTCCAAGCCCTCCCGATGAACACGACCACGCATTCCGTTCCGACCCAGCCGGTTGGCTCCCACGCGCTCCGTTGCCTCCCGATGAACACGAGCATTCCGTTGCCTCCCCATGAACACGACGCATTCCGTTGCCTCCCCATGAACACGATGCATTCCGTTGCCTCCCGATGAACACGACGCATTTCGTTGCCTCCCCATGAACACGACGACGACGCTGTTTCTCCGTTCCGACCCAGCCATGTACACGAGCCCTGGCCGTATGTATGCGCGAGTAGGCATTCGAGACCCTACCCGTATGTACGTACGTGGCCGTATTTTCTTTCTTGCACGCTGGCCGCTGTACGTACGTGTACATGCTACGTGCGCACCTCTACTACGACAGGTACGCGCCTCTACTACGACACGTGCGCGCCTCTACATCGACCAGTATATATGTACATACACGTTCGCGACCAGAATGACAATGCTACGTACGCTTTGACCAGGTGGGTCCCGACTGTCAGGCACTTCCTTGCATGCGAAGATGTAGCTGGTGGGTCCCAGCAGTTAGGGGGGGGGGAATCGTTTTGTTTTTGTTTTTTTGCCCGGACGCACTTCCTTGCGTGCGAAGGTGTAGCTGCTGGGTCCCAACAGTCAGGGGGGAATCATCTTTTTGCCCGGACGCACTTCCCTGCGTGCGAAGATGTAGCTGGTGGGTCCCAGCAGTCAGGGGGCGAATCGTTTTTTTCCGGACGCACTTCCTTGTGTGCAAAGATGTAGCTGGTGGGTCCCAGCAGTCAGGGGGCAAATCATTTTTTCGGACGCACTTCCTTGCGTGCGAAGATGTAGCTGGTGGGTCCCAGCAGTCAGGGGGAAACGTTTTTTTGCAAAATACGGTGGCCCGTCCGGTGGGTCCCCGCTGTCAGGTGCAGGAATAATTATTTTGCGCGTAATAAGGAGGCACTTCCTTGTTGCGGCCATGGACCCAACTATCAGCCTCTCCACATACGGTCAACGTCCGATGGAAGCCATTCCTTGGCCACATTGACCACGCCGCGCCGAGAGCACCAGGGCGGTGGACGACGAGGAGGCCTAGGAAGGGGACGACGCGGAGCCAGGGAAGACGCGGCAGTGGATGCCCATGTGTAGAGGAGTATGAGGGTTCACTCGTTCGGCTGCGGTGTGAGGCTGCCGTCGCCGCAGAATAACAGGGGGTGTGGGTGAGTAGAGGGATGCCCTGGCCAGCGGTGGGAGTAGTAGGGGGCGCTGAGGCCTGCGCGGTAGCACAGCCGGCCACGGGAGGCGGGAGTAGGCGGTCCCGCCGGTGCTACTTTGGCGGCTGGAGCAGGAAGATCAGAGATTGAAGAAACACGACGGCCGTTGGATTGACATCCAACGGTTACGTCTTCTAGAACCGTTTGTTGACGTATATAATAACTAAAAAAATCTTGCATACGCGTCAACTAAACAGGCCCACAAGTCAGACCACTCCCTCTTTTTTTAATAATTTATATATAGCTCATGGCAACTTCTTATGCAATTTATTGCAGTCGTTTTTTTGGTTGGCCAGGGCTAATTTCGCATATTTCTGTGGGTTCCAAACTATTTTTAATACCGAAATGTCGAGCCAGATTTAAAGTACTTTGATGATATATTTAAATTAGGTTAATGCCCAGTGAAATAGGAATCTGAAAATGTGAAAAAATTCAGAAATTATAAAGGAATTGCCAATTTGTCATCTGTTTTTATATTTACAACCCATTTCATATTACTTTCAAGATTTGTAGGCGTCTTGAAAGAGTTGCAGCCCATCAGGGCGTAGAAAAATAAGTAGGCCTGGATTGGGTATTCTTCAGAAATAATAAACTGGGCTCATTTTCACAAAGAAAAAATAGCTGGGCTGGTCACATGGTGAACATAAAATATAAGCCTGGGCTAGACGGGCCACAGCCTAGTTCAAACCCTGCTCCGTCTCAACAATACCAAACAAAAAAAAATACTGCTCGAGTAGGTACGTCCCAGGTGTCAGCCGATCTTGTGATGTTCTCTTGTCTATTGACTATATACGCTCACAATGTCGTGGGTCCCAGATGTCAGGAAAACACTAGGAGGAAGCATTTTATTTTTCCATACGCTGACATGGTGGACCCCTACTATCATCCTCTCCACGTATTTCTGCCGGTTCCTATTGTTTGTTGACCATGTTAACAACGCGAGAGGGCGGCGCCGCGGCGAGCGCACCAAAGCGCACGGAGGACGTCGACGTTAACAATTTAGGAGACGGTGGGGCGGCGATGCGTGCGCTGAGGCGCAGCCAGCCGTGGGAGGCAGAAGCAGGCGGCCCCGCCGGCGCTGGTTTGGTTTTGGCGGCTGGAGGAAGACTATAAAAGCAACAAGAGTACTTAACAACCTTAACTGAAACCAGCAGGGGCACTTAACAACCAAAGCTGAAAGCAGTATGAGTACTTATACAGGTTCAACCGTACAAAGCACACCTCGAACAGTGCTACTTTGCCTACAGTTAACCAAGGGTGAGGCCGCCAACCCCCAGGACAAGGCCCAGGCGCCACCCCGCGCATCCACAACCTTCTGAAAGTGGCTTCATCTCGCAACGTGGTCAATAAACAAGATATTCGCTTTAGAGCCATGGAAAAGCATGAACATAATCTTCTGTCCTATTCTCCAAGATGGACGGGCCTTCATTATTTGCGACCACCCATGAATAAGTATCTTTTCACCTCCAAGGGGAATTGAGTAGGTCGACATAAACATCATGTTATGACCAAGAGCAAGTCTGACCCGACCATGGTCAGGCATCTGCATAGGAACAATAGAACTCGGCAGTTCCTGTTTCAAGAAGATCACAGCTGTAAAACTGTGTATAAGCAATAGTTTATGAACAACATATATAACAGAAAACAGCTCGTACCATAAGTTCCTCGACACAGTTGGACCTGTTCAACGAGTGCAGCAGTGGCACACATATCCCACGTGGCCTTCCACCATTGAAATGCCCCACAAGGACCTCAAGACAATCAATAAAGTGTAGGAACTTGTGGATGTCGATCCAGTCAACTTCAGTGCCATTAATAACAGCCGAGTTATTACAGAGTAACAAATGAGCAGACTGCTTAACTCTGAAAAAACCTACACGTGCCACCAATTATAAGAAAATATTAGTTAGACAAAATAGGTGGATTCGTTGCTACTTCTAAAGTTAAATTGTGATTAGTTAGACAAAATAGGTGGATTAAGAAGTAATCGAGGCAACAAGCAAGAACCAGATACAAAACTAACATGGATGAACAATTGGAACGACGTCGGGGTGGAAGATCGCAGTGAAGATGAGACCAGGTTCTACTATTTCCCTCAACATTCGTGCGCCAACTTTCAGTCCATAACACTTGAGAAAGTTTATCCAAGTTCGGCCATAAAAAAAGTAGCGATCTCCTTAGTTCATGAACCCAACTCGGAACTTATATCCATGGCTTTTCTTCAGTGTGACCATTAAACTAGTGTGTTCAGTTATGGCAAGGCCGAGCATCTTGAGTACATGTGTTCTGGCAGAGCAAATAATACACTGCAGGAAAAATAATATGAGAACACAGCATGTTCAAAAACCACCACCCTCCCGGATAGAAAAGAGGATTCTAGGAACATACTGTGCGTGTTTCAAAATGTTGTGTTAGGATGAGAAGGAACAAGTGTGGCGTCTCGCTGAGGGCGCAGAAACCAGTAGGGTACTCGCACTTTGGGCACTGCAAATGAAACACACTAGATTCAGTAGGAAGAAAAATGCATCAACAGCAGCGGCTGCCATCCTAGCATTACCTGCGACCAAGGGACTTGGATTTATCGGGGATGGATGAAGAATTCGTACCTGGTTCTCCATGAGAAAACCCTATGCAATCACCGAGAGGGGGTTTTCTCTGAATAAGCAAACGAGGGAGAAGGGGATTCAGGCCCAGTGAAATATTGCCGCTTCGTCCGTCCAGCTTACTGCTAAAGCTGGAAGGGGGGATTGTGATTTGACGACTCATTGGGCATTACTGCGGCGCTACGACTGGGGTGTGTCTACCGTGAAGTTGTGCACTCTAATTTGTGCATATGGCACGTGGACCCCGTTGCCGGTTGCCCCACATATCAGCGAAAGGAAGTAGAAAGACATGAGTAACTAGTTACACATAAATATATATTTTTGACAAAGAGATACTCCCTCTATAAAGAAATATACAAATCTTTTATATCACAGGCTCACCTTGCCGAGAAATACACTCGCTCTGCAACGCACGGGCATTATGGGGGTTCAACTTTTTTATGGGGGTTCAGCTGAGAATATAATACTCAGTTTTTTTAGGGATAAAAGATGCTTTATTGAAGTCATAGGTATACAAATAATTTTGGGGGTTCCTGTGAGCCAAAGATGGCATCCACAGGGCAAAGAAGTACCAGCTTTTGCGAGCCCATGCGCTTCAACATTACACTCGCATTTTTCATGTATGATCTCCATGGTTTGGAACATATTCTTCTTCATCTTGATCTCGTCCATAATAACTTTGCTGGGCCCCAAGTATGCCTCTCCGATATGCTTGACTATTGTTGAACAATTGGTGCTAATCTGAACTTGTTGCAGGTTTAAGTCAAGAGCCAGAGATAGCCCCTCGCAACATGCCATTTCCTCTAGGATCTCTGGATCAGTAACACTTTCGCACACCAGTGCCGATGCTCCAAGGAAGAAGCCTGTATGATCCCGGCTCACAACTGCCAGGGCTCCCCTTTCACCATTGCGAGATAACACATCATCAACATTCATCTTCGCCCAACCCACAGTAGGAGGAGGACGCCACTTCTGCACTGAGCTAGTGCTTCTCGAAACCAGGTTCTGGACTTTGGGCCGCAGGCTGACCCTGCATGTTTGGGGGGCCATGTGTTCTACCTCAGCGCTTTTCATATTGCAAGCGATCGGTACGGTGCTAGTTTTAGATGCTGTCGCAAGGCGAATACACAAAATTGAATAAAGCACGTCAGTTGTTGGAATGAAATCGAACGACAGTTCCTAACCAGTAATCAGAGTTGCAATTCTATCAACGATATACCATGTGAGAAATAATATTGTCGTACTACTTATACACATAGGACACTTGTTTCACCATGCCAGATTATTACATCAAAATCTCTCGGAGGATAGATCAGTTCGACAGTTGCGTGCTGCTACTGAAGAATTTCGAAGTTGATTTGGACCAGCTCTCCTTGCCGAGAAAGTTCGATTTTGACATCATCCCCTACCGCAAGATATGATTTAGATTTGAACATTGACCATCCTTTAGCATCAATCATCATGCGACCATCCTTTGTACTTACGGTATATTGAGCAGGTTCATTCACACCAAGGCTGCGCATGGTAAGAGAAACTTGGCTGCGGTCGCCCGGATTGTTGAACGACTCCCTCGTTACTCTAGGAATTCTCTGTTTGCAAACAAGAAGACATACCCAAACAGTTAGATCAACACAGTGAATCATGTGAAACAACATGGAAAGAAAAAAGAACGAAGCACTTGGGCGGCCAATGCTTACCAAGAAGGTGGACATGTCGGTTTTTGTAAGGACTTTGGTATATGAAGTGCGAACTGCAGCCCAGTCTGTTGCCGGTGCAACTGCACGGGCCGGAGCAGATGCAAGTGCAAGTGTTGGTGCAGGTGCCGAAGCCGCTACTGCTGCCGGAGATGGTGCTCCTTGTAGAGCTGGTGCCGGTGTCGGAGCATGTGCCTGTTTCGATGCCTGATCCTCCGGTAGATCAGACTGATCCGCTGACACGGTCGGTGCCCAATCCTCAGCTGGATCAGACTGAGCTGCTACCGCTGTCAGTGCTAGAGCAACTGCCGGTGCTCGATCTGTGCGAGACAACGGTGATCGTATCTGGTCTGCTATGATCAGCTTTCTAACTTGACTAGGATCCGTGGCCGTGATCTAGTTTTTTTTCTTCATTTCTTTTAAACGCGAGAAGGACTAATTGTGGCCTTTTTGTTAAACCAAACTGCAGTTCATCATAGGGATTCAGCTTGTACTCAGACAACAGACTGATCCAATTTTTTCCAGTAATATAAGTGATGGACAGTGCCTTCATTACTGACACGACATAAGAAGTGTGTCACACCCTAGCTAGTTCAAGCATTAGAGTGTGCATCATGTTTAAATTCCTTTTAAATTTGAAATGGGGATGACAAAACCCCCAGCACCCCCTCCTGGAACAACTAGGGTTTACTAAAAAACTTTTCCAATGAACCTGAAATGCCCTTCTAAAAAGCCCACCCTTTTTGTTTTGGGTTAAAACCTTTGACAAAAATGGTGCACATTTTTCTAGGACATCAAAGGTCATTGGGTTAATCCTTACGGTATTTGCATTTGGGCATTTAAATGCTATAAAATATTCTAAATGCTCAAATAATCATAAAATAAAATGTTTGCTGTTGGATATATTCTAAGCAGTGGCCATGATTAATTTTATGATTTATGGTAATGCCCTGGTATTTTTAATAAAGCCCCGAAGTTACAAAAATAATAAATAAATAAGAAAAACAGATAAAAAAGGAGAGAGGGAAACTTACCAGGCGCAGCCCACCAGCCCACCTGGCTCGGCCCAGTCGACTGGCTCTTGCCAGTCGTCCTCCTCCTCTTGCCAAGAGGACGAGGAGCGCATGGCCGGCGCCCGCGGCCACACGTCGGCCACCTCCTGCTTCCGCCGACGCCCTGGAGGCGTCTACGAGTGCCACGCCGACCCCCACGTCTCCTTCTCTTTCTTCCCACTCTCCCCGTGGCCTCTCTCCCTCTCTGGCTCTCTCCCCATCTTCCTGCCGAGCGCAACCATCGCCGCCGACAAGCTTCACCGCAGCCACCGCCGTCCATTCGCTGCCCCGACATGCCAGGAAGCTCCGCCGTCGTCGACTACATCAAGTAGGCCGAGCCTCGTGCGCTCGCTCGCCCCGGAGACGCTGCACTGAGCTCGTTCTCAACTTCGGCTAGCGGAGATCCCCTTCGCCGCCCCGCTCGCTCCAGCCCTTTCCCGAGCTCTCCGTTCTCTCCCCTGCAACCGCTATGAGCTCCGCCATCGTTTCCCCCTCTCCCCACGCTCGTCCGCGTCCTCTAACCCCCTCTGCCATCGAAGCCGAAGCTCGCCGCCGCCACCGCACGTCGCCGTCGTGGCCATAGCCACGTTGGGACGCCACCGAGCACGCCTTCGTCTTCCATGCGTTCCCAGGAGCCTAACGCACCACTGCCTGCGCCTCGCCGTGCCCCGTAGCTTCGGTTTCATCCTCGCCCGAACTCCGGCGACCGCCAAAGTCGTCGCCGGCGTCGTTCCCGGCCTCCCCGAGCTCCACTTTCTCCACCAAACGATGCGGCTCGCTCCCCACGTCATGTAGCTGCTCTCCGCCGTTGATTTGGTCGCCGGAGACGCAAACCCAAGCCCTCCGCCGCGTCTGTCATCGCTGGCGTCAAGCCGCCGGCGAGTTTGACTCTGTTTGACCCCCGTGTGGGCCCAGGTAGACCCCCCTGAGTCTATGACAGGTGGGGCCGGTCTGCTAATCAGTTTAAGATTAGTTTTAACTAATTTAATTTAGTTTAGTCACTGACATGTGGGCCCAGGCCCCACTGACAGTCAATTAGCACTAACATAATTCTGTTAATTAGTTGTGACACTGACAGAGAGGGCCCACCAGTCAGGTTTGACCTGGTCGACCCAGTTGACCCGCTGACGTCACACCTATGTCATGCTGACGCATTAATTCAATTACTCGATTTATTCTTTAATAGGAAATTCCATAAAATAGTCAAAACTTCTAAAAATCATAGAAAATCAACCATAGCTCCAAATGCAAAGATTTATGTATGAAAAATTATCAGAAAAATTCAATCTATCCATCTGTAATGGTTTCATGCATGACAAAACAAGTTGACCTTTCTGTTTAAGCAGAATAAGGTAATGCACTAATAAGGCCATGTTTAATGAGCTAATATTTGAATCTTTGATTCAAATGAGTTCATCCCCTTCTGTTTTAGCTTGCATTAGGCCAAGACACTTTCATCTTGCCATGTCATAGCATGCATCATATTGCTGCATATTGCCATGTGTTGATTATGTTCGGTGTAATTTTTGTGGTAGTTCTGCCTCCGAGGATAACCCCGAGTATCCGTCTGAAGGGCAGTACCCTACTACCACTACAACAGGCAAGCAACCCATTGATCATTCTGATACAAACCCATGTTCTCGCTTCTGCTCTTGTTTACTGCATTAAGACAACGTGATTCAAACTGCTGTGTGCTACGGTAGTTGAACCCTTATCCTCTGCATGACCTGTCATTGCCACAGTAACTAGATGAAACCCACTAGCATGTGTAGGAGTTGATTGAGCCATGTATGTGATTCCTACCTTGCTATGCCTGCTATGCTTAGAGTTGTGTCAGGTCTGGTTCATCTGGGTGATGGGCTAGAGTGAAATATTTATGTCGGTAATGTGAGGGATGTGTTGAACATGTTTTGGTAAAGGTATCGATGAGAGGCCATGTAGGAGTACATGGTGGGTTGTTTCATTGAGACCGTCCATAAGAACTGAGATCTGTATGTGTGATTTAAGATGCAGTTACTACCGTACATTGGGCCCGAAACCAATGGACCCTCTCGGCTTCTTAATCACCCTAGTACTCTGTCCAGGAGTTGCAAATAGTTTCTGGTGTTTGTAGGTTATGTGTTGGCGGCCGTGCGTAGCGCTGACCCTAGGGGTGGGCTATGTTGCGGTAGATACACCGTGGCACGGTGTACCGAGTCACCCGTTTGGTGTCTCGGGAACCCTGTTCACATCGTTCAGAGCCGTATGTGGAAACCTCGGCCGGACTCCCTGCGGATGGAACCTGGATAGGCGATGAACCTGGACTAGAGACTTGAGTGTGTAGGTAGGCCGTGGCCGACACCCTCGTTGGGCCTCCGCTTGAAGGTTGCCGAGTACATGTCGTGTAAACGATGGTAAGTGGTGAAAGCGTGTATGAAGAAGTACACCCCTGCAGGGTATAAAACTATTCGAATAGCCGCGTCCACGGTAAAGGACTACTTGGTTGCCTATATAGTTCATAGACAAGTTAATGGATACTACTAAAAGACTCAAGATAAGTGTGAGTACCGAGGATGGCCCTCTCGTAGGATGTCGAGGGAGGATCCCCGGTGGAGTATTGTGTTGGTGAGTAGTGGACCTGTGTGAGAAAACTATTTTACTAGTGGAGTTCCGTAGGATATCTTAGCCAAGAGTCAAAGCTGGCTTGCTGCAATAACCCCACCACCTTCTTGAGAATGAGCATGTATGGTAGGTTCTGTTGTAAGACTTATTGAGTACCTTTGTACTCATGTTTGCTTAATTACTATTTTCAGACGACAACACCGCCCCCTCCGATGGGTTCTACGTAGACCTTGACATCGACGAGTGACTAGCCACCCAGGTGGTGATCCTGGCCATGGAGGGCCCTATGTAGATAGACATGCTTCGGAAGCCTTCTTGCTTTCTAGTGTCTGCACTCAGACCATTTACTTCCGCTTGTGCTTGTATGACTTGAGTGTCGGGTCATGTGACCCCTATCTGTATGAACATGTTATGTATGGCTCTCTGGAGCCTTTAAATAAAGTACTTGAGTTGTAGAGTTTTGTTGTGATGCCATGTTGTATGTACTCATATCGGGCATATTGTGTGTATGATTGAAATGCTTGGTATGAGTGGGATCCGACAATCTAGTTGTTTATCCTTGGCAGCCTTTCTTATGGGGAAATGTAGTCTAGTGTTCCTCGAGCCATAGTAGTCCGCTACAGCCCGGTTCACCGGAGTCCTGCTAGCCCAGCACTACTATTCAGGACACTTGACTGGCCGGCATGTGTTTCACTTCGTTCCTATGTCTGTCCCTTCGGGGAGATGTCACGCGGTGACATCCGGAGTCCTGCCTACCCTGCTACAGCCCGGGTTCCCTAGAGTCCTGTTAGCCCAGTGCTACAGCCCAGATTCACTCGCTGATGACCGACATGCTCGATGTGATTCATGTTTGCATGTCTCCATAGGTCTGTGCCGCTTTGGGTTCACGACTAGCCATGTCGGCCCGGGTTCTCTGTCATATGGATGCTAGTGACACTATCATATACGTGAGCCAAAAGGCGCAAACGGTCCCGGGCCATGGTAAGGCAACACCCGTGGGATACCGTGCGTGAGGCCACAATGTGATATGAGGTGTTACCGGCTAGATCGATGTGATTTGGAATCGGGGTCCTGACAGCGTTGGCATCAGAGCCGGACTGCCTGTAGGTTCGTTGAGCCAAACTGGTCGATGCCGAGTCTAGAAATGCTTTAGTTATATGTAGGGGAATCGATTGTGGAAGGGAACGTAAGGCTCTTTTACTCCTTTACCTTATGCCCTCTGATCTGAGTCATTCTCTTCTCATTCAACGTGGGTTAAGGACTAGGCTCTCTTCTTCTATCAGGTTCACGTGTTACTAATCCGTAGTAGCTTATAGGATTGTTGTTACAAGCCCCAGTTCAGTTTCTACTATTTTAGTATGTTGCTAATTGAATCAGAACCTTGATATGATGTTGTTGAGTGGTATTGCAAACTGTTGTGGATGTCTCAAATCTTTTTCTAAGCATTTACAGCTGTTATGCTATCCAATTTTCCCTAGAAATTCTAATGTCTTTGCATTGTGGTTGTGCTTTCAGATGGCCAACCGTGTTCATAACCAAGTGGTTCACCTGACCCGGTGCCTCGACGTGCCCGGTCATACTGCTATGTTAGTCCGGGTAATGATCGAGACGGGTTACCGTTGGTATCCCGAATACACCGTCGAAGAGCATTTCTGAGACTTTAATCAAAGCCAATATTTCTGCACCGTCAGGATATTTCCTTCTTATCCTGGATCTACCGAGCCCCTTCACTGTTCCTATGGACTCGGGGTTACTGTTGAGATGGCTGTGCAGGATGCTGCCTATTCCATGATGACCATCATGCGAGTCCGGACTGGCCTGCTTCGGAACACCGACTTCCGTTACATGCCAGCTTCACTTCCGGGAGCGCAAGGGTATCTTCAGGCTATCTATGCCGACTCCACTCAGGAGGACTCATTAACTCGTACCACTGCCGAGATGCTCGAAGATAAGGACCGAGAGAATTGGGCCTTAAGCCTGGAGCTTTTCAATACCCGTGCTAATCATTGGGCCACATTGACTCGGTTTGCACCTGCGGTGCAAGCTGGATGTATGGATACAAGGGATCTGTATCCCGTGAGATCTTCTCTGCCAGACATGGTGGATTGGCGTGATGTGGGAGGCATCATCCCACCCCGTGGTCCCCGTAGGCCACCGTTTGTTGGTCCAAGACCTCATCCTAGCCCCTTTGGTCCACAAGCTCCTCAGGACCGTCTGTTCCCGGATGATCGCGTTGAACTTCCAGGCTACGGAGGTGACTTCTATGAGGACTACTACGGAGCTATCTGAGTTAGTAGTAGTATCACTAGTATTGTAATAGTTGTATCTCCACTGTCCTGCGTGACTTGTGGAATATGACTTTGTGTGTAATCAATTCCGGAGGTGTAGACAAATAATGTATAGGAGCTTGGAATGCCTCCAATGAGATGTAACGTCTTTCATCATAGTTGTACTGTAGCCTGGGCTTGTACTAAACTATGTATGATGTGTATGACCGTTGGTATATATATGGCAGTTTTATATTACCATGACATACGGATGAACATCTCTGCATTCCGTGTTATCCATTACATTCTGCACTTCCTTGCTAAGTTTGAGCCATCCTTATCTAAACCGTTGTCTTGTTTTCTCCTAGGATGGTCAACACCCGCAGCAACCCTGCTGCCCCGGAGCAGGGGGAAGCCAGTGCAGCTAGGGGTGAAAATCTACCTCACCCGCCTTCTCTGGCCAAAGTAATGCTGGAGGCGGAAAGAAACAAGCATGAGACTAACCGCCTGCTAGAGCGGATTGAGCAGAACACTGAACACCATCAGTGAAATGACTTGGTGTCAATCAATGACTTTATCAAGCTGTACCCACCAAAGTTTAACCATTCCGTCGAGCCCCTCGATGCGGATGACTGGCTTCGCAGCATCACCCACAAGCTACGTTCTGCCAATGTATCCGAAGCCGACAAGGTTACTTATGCTGCCTATCACCTCGAAGGCCCTGCTAGCCTCTGGTGGGAAAATTTTGAAGCTATGCGCCCGGTCGGCCAAATCACTACTTGGGCTGAATTCAGTGAGGCTTTCCGTGAGCATCACATTCCGGAAGGTCTCATGGATCGCAAGAGGGAAGAGTTCTGCAATTTCACCCAAGGAAGACTGACTGTGGATGCATATAGTCGTGAATTTGGGAATCTGGCATGATATGCTCCTGAAGAAGTATCTACCGACGCTAAGAAGCAGGCAAGGTTCCGCAAGGGACTCAGCCCTGAGCTTCGCTGCGATCTTCGTCTGCACGAGTGCACCTCCTTTCAGAAGTTGGTCAATAAAGCCATCAGTGCTGAGACAGGCCAGACTGATTATGACGCTTCACGCAAGCACTCACGTGATTTTGGCTCTTCATCCGGCTCTGGAGCTTAGAAGCGTCGGGTGTGGATCCCAAGCACGACACTGCCACCCAGGTTCATTCCGAGGCCATCCTATGAGGCGCCTCGTCCCAACCAACAGATTGCACCACCCAAGCCCTATGGTGGCCCCACTGCTAATGCTGCTCCACGCCCCAATGTGGTGACGTGTTTCAAGTGTGGAGAGCCGGGTCACTATAGCCGAGAGTGTCCCCAGAACAACAACCCCAATCAAACTGGAAAGTCCGTTAGCCGTGGTAAGCCCACGGGAAAGACATTCTATGCCAAGCCGGCCACTACTACATGTGGCCATGTCAACAATGTTTCAGCCGAGGAGGCTCATGAGGATCCTAATGTCGTCCTTGGTACGCTCCTTGTTAACTGCCATCCGACATCTGTTCTTTTCGATACTGGAGCATCTCATTCATTCATATCCGAGAACTATGCTCGATTGCATAACACGACATTCTGTGACATGCCCACTTCCATGGTAATTCAAACTCCGGGTTCCAAATGGCAAACTTCTAAAGTAAGCCATGGGAACGAAATTCTTGTCGATAGACTTGTCTTCCTTGCATCCTTAATAGCTCTCAAGTCCTCGGACATAAACATCATCTTGGGTATGGACTGGATGTCAGCTCATTATGCTAAGATTGATTGTGCCACTAGAACCATTCAACTTACTCATTCATCGGGCAAGACAGTCAATGTCTTAACTCGAGTGGCCAAGCACCAACTTTACTCCCTAAATGCCAACCCCCTTCCAGACCTTGGAGATGTTCCGGTAGTCCGAGACTTTCCGGATGTCTTGCCAGAAGAACTGCCAGGTGTTCCACCTGACAGGGATGTCGAGTTTGTGATAGACCTTGTTCCAGGAACCGTTCCAATTTCTAGAAGACCCTACAAGATGGCACCCTTAGAACTAGCCAAGCTTAAGAACCAACTTGATGAGTCCTTGAAAAAGGGTTTCATCCGTCCTAGTTCCTCTCCTTGGGCTTGCCCCGTCCTCTTCGTCAAGAAGAAGGATGGAACGGATCGAATGGTTGTAGATTACCGACCTGTCAACCTGGTCACTATCAAGAACAAGTATCCGCTTCCCAGGATCAACGATCTGTATGATCAGCTCGCTGGATCCTCAGTCTTTTCCAAGATGGATTTGAGGTTGGGCTACCATCAAATCAAAATCAGAAATGGGGACATTCCCAAAATGGCCTTTGTTACTCGTTATGGCCAATACGAATATACCGTTATGTCCTTCGGTTTAACCAATGCCCCAGCCACCTTCTCCCGGTTAATGAACTCGGTCTTCATGGAGTAATTGGATAAATTCGTCATAGTAACCTTGATGACATACTCATCTACTCCAAGAATGAAGAGGAACATGCCGAACATCTAAGGCTGGTATTGATGAAACTTCGAGAGCATCGCCTTTATGCCAAATTCTCCAAGTGTGAATTTTGGTTGCCAGAAGTGACCTATCTAGGCCATGTAATCTCTGGTAAGGGTATTGCTGTCAATCCCGAGCGAGTTCAAGCCGTCCTTGATTGGACTCCACCTGAGACAGTCAAGCAAGTTCGGAGCTTCCTTGGCTTAGCGAGCTATTGCCGTCGCTTCGTCGAGAATTTCTCCAAGGTTGCTAAACCTCTAACTGACCTCCTCAAGAAAGATAAAAAGTTTGAGTGGACTCCACAGTGCGAGTTCAACTTTCAGGAACTGAAAAGACGCCTGACATCTGCTCCCGTACTGGTACCACCAGATTTCTCCAAGGACTTTATTATCTATTGCGACGCCTCGCGACAAGGACTAGGTTGCATACTCATGCAAGATCGTCAGGTAATTGCCTATGCTTCACGGCAATTACACCCACATGAGGAAAATTATCCCATACATGATCTAGAGCTTGCAGCTGTAGTCCATGCACTTAAAACTTGGCGACATTACCTCCTCGGTAATCGTTGCGAGATCTTCATCGATCACCAAAGTTTGAAATATATCTTCACCCAACCAGATTTGAATCTCAGGAAAAGACGTTGGGTCGAGTTGATCTCGGATTACGACTTAGGAATAACTTACACCCCGGGCAAAGCCAATGTCATGGCTGATGCACTAAGTCGTAAGTCCTATTGTAACAAGCTGATGTTACAACAAAGTCAACCACTTCTCCATGAGGAATTTCGTAAGCTTAATCTTCACATTGTTCCTTGAGGATTCCTATCCACCCTGGTGGCGAAACCTACCCTTACGGATCAGATCATCAAGGCACAGAAGGTAGATCCGGGAATCTCCCGTATTAAGAGAAGCATTAAGAAAGGAGTCGCGAGTTGTTTCTCCATTGATGATCAAGGTGTCGTATACTTTGTAAATCGCCTAGTGGTTCCAAAGGCACGAAACCTGAGGCGGCTGATCCTTAAGGAAGCTCATGAATCCCCTCTCACCATTCATCCTGGTAGTACTAAAATGTATCAAGACCTATGCCAGAGGTTTTGGTGGACTAGGATGAAGAGAGAAATCGCTCAATACATTGCTAATTGCGACGTTTGTCGTCGTGTTAAGGCAGAGCATCAACTGCCTGCTGGCACCCTTCAACCATTGGCTATTCCTGAGTGGAAATGGGATAAAATCAGTATGGATTTCATCACTGGGTTTCCCAGGACCGAGAGAGGGAATAATGCCATCTTCGTCGTGATCGACCGACTTTCCAAAGTAGCCCACTTTCTACCTGTTCGTGAGAGTATCACCGCTAGCCAGCTAGCCGATTTATACATCTCCCGAATAGTGTCTCTTCATGGTGTTCCATTGGAAATTAACTTAGACCATGGGAGTCTCTTCACCTCTCGATTTTGGGAAAGTTTCCAAAATGCTATGGGAACTCGTCTCTCTTTTAGCACCGCCTTCCACCCTCAATCAAGTGGTCAAGTAGAACGAGTCAATCAAATTCTGGAAGATATGCTCTGAGCCTCTGTCATCTCGTTCGGAATGGGTTGGGAGAAATGCCTTCCATTCGCGGAGTTTGCTTACAACAATAGTCATCAAGCTAGCTTGGGCAAGGCTCCTTTCGAAGTTCTCTATGGACGAAAATGTCGAATGCCTCTTAACTGGTCAGAAACCGGGGAAAGACAACTCTTTGGCCCGGATATGATTCAGGAAGCAGAAGAACAGGTTCGTGTTATTCGTGAGAAATTGAAAATAGCCCAATCTCGTCAAAAGAGTCAATATGATCGTAAACATAAGCCTATGACTTATGAAGTCGGCGAGAAGGCCTACCTTCAGGTTACTCCATTAAAGGGAACCCATCGTTTCGGTATCAAAGGCAAATTGGCTCCTCGTTACATTGGACCTTTTCGCATTCTTGCCAAACGAGGAGAAGTTGCCTACCAATTGGAACTACCTTCGCATCTTTCTAGAGTTCACAATGTCTTCCACGTTTCTCAACTCAGGCGTTGCTTCGCGGATCCTATCCGTGGAGTGGACCACGAGACGCTTGATCTACAAGATAACCTCTCATATCGGGAATATCCCGTTCGTATCCTTGATCAAGCCGAGCGTACCACTCGACGTCATAATATCAAGTTTCTCAAGGTTCAATGGTCACACCATTCTGAGAAAGAAGCCACTTGGGAAAGGGAGGATCGTCTTCGACTCGAGTACCCCACCTTCTTTCCGGAGGATCCTAAATCTCGGGACGAGATTCTTTTGAGTGGGGGTGAGTTGTCACACCCTAGCTAGTTCAAGCATTAGAGTGTGCATCATGTTTAAATTCCTTTTAAATTTGAAATGGGGATGACAGAACCCCCAGCACCCCCCTGGAACAACTAGGGTTTACTAAAAAACTTTTCCAATGAACCTGAAATGCCCTTCTAAAAAGCCCACCCTTTTTGTTTTGGGTTAAAACCTTTGACAAAAATGGTGCACATTTTTCTAGGACATCAAAGGTCATTGGATTAATCCTTATGGTATTTGCATTTGGGCATTTAAATGCTATAAAATATTCTAAATGCTCAAATAATCATAAACTAAAATGTTTGCTGTTGGATATATTCTAAGCAGTGGCCATGATTAATTTTATGATTTATGGTAATGCCCTGGTATTTTTAATAAAGCCTTGAAGTTATAGAAATAATAAATAAATAAATAAGAAAAACAGAAAAAAAGGAGAGAGAGAAACTTACCAGGCGCAGCCCACCAGCCCACCTGGCTCGGCCCAGTCGACTGGCTCTTGCCAGTCGTCCTCCTCCTCTCGCCAGGAGGACGAGGAGCGCATGGCCGGCGCCCGCGGCCACACGCCGGCCACCTCCTGCTTCCGCCGACGCCCTGGAGGCGTCTACGAGTGCCACGCCGACCCCCACGTCTCCCACTCTTTCTTCCCACTCTCCCCTTGGCCTCTCTCCCTCTCTGGCTCTCTCCCCATCTTCCTGCCGAGCGCAGCCGTCGCCGCTGACAAGCTTCACCGCAGCCACCGCCGTCCATTCGCTACCCCGACATGCCAGGAAGCTCCGCCGTCGTCGACTACATCAAGTAGGCCGAGCCCCATGTGCTCGCTCGCCCCGGAGATGCTGCACCGAGCTCGTTCTCAACTCCGGCCACCGGAGATCCCCTTCGCCGCCCCGCTTGCTCCAGCCCTTCCCTGAGCTCGCCGTTCGCTCCCCTGCAACCGCTGTGAGCTCCGCCATCATTTCTCCCTCTCCCCGTGCTCGTCCGCGTCCTCTAACCCCCTCTGCCATCGAAGCCAAAGCTCGCCGCCGCCACCGCACGTCGCCGTCGTGGCCATAGCCACGTTGGGACGCCACCGAGCACGCCTTCGTCTTGCACGTTTTCCCAGGAGCCTAATGCACCACTCCCCGTGCCTCGCCGTGCCCCGTAGCTTCGGTTTCATCCTCGCCCGAACTCCGGCGACCGCCAAGGTCGTCGCCAGTGTCGTTCCCGGCCTCCCCGAGCTCCACTTTCTCCACCAAACGACGCGGCTGGCTCCTCGCGTCACGTAGCTGCTCTCCGCCGTTGATTTGGTCGCCGGAGACGCAAACCCGAGCCCTCCGCCGCGTCTGTCGTCGCCGGTGTCAAGCCGCCGACGAGTTTGACTCTGTTTGACCCCCGTGTGGGCCCAGGTAGACCCCCCCTGAGTCTATGACAGGTGGGCCGGTCTGCTAATTAGTTTAAGATTAGATTTAACTAATTTAAATTAGTTTAGTCACTGACATGTGGGCCCAGGCCCCACTGACAGTCAATTAGCACTAACATAATTCTGTTAATTAGTTGTGACACTGACAGAGAGGGCCCACCAGTCAGGTTTGACCTGGCCGACCCAGTTGACCCGTTGACGTCACACCTATGTCATGCTGACGCATTAATTCAATTACTGAATTTATTCTTTAATAGGAAATTCCAGAAAATAGTCAAAACTTCTAAAAATCATAGAAAATCAACCATAGCTCCAAATGCAAAGATTTATATATGAAAAAATGATCAGAAAAATTCAATCTATCCATCTGTAATGGTTTCATGCATGACAAAACAAGTTAACCATGCTGTTTAAGCAGAATAAGGTAATGCACTAATAAGGCCATGTTTAATGAGCTAATATTTGAATCTTTGATTCAAATGAGTTCATCCCCTTCTGTTTTAGCTTGCATTAGGCCAAGACACTTTCATCTTGCCATGTCATAGCATGCATCATATTGTTGCATATTGCCATGTGTTGATTATGTTCGGTGTAATTTTCGTGGTAGGTTCTGCCTCCAAGGATAACCCCGAGTATTCGTCTGAAGGGCAGTACCCTACTACCACTACAACAGGCAAGCAACCCATTGATCATTCCGATACAAACCCATGTTCTCGCTTCTGCTCTTGTTTACTGCATTAAGACAACGTGATTCAAACTGCTGTGTGCTACGGTAGTTGAACCCTTATCCTCTGCATGACCTGTCATTGCCACAGTAACTAGATGAAACCCACTAGCATGTGTAGGAGTTGATTGAGCCATGTATGTGATTCCTACCTTGCTATGCCTACTATGCTTAGAGTTGTGTCAGGTCTGGTTCATCTGGGTGATGGGCTAGAGTGAAATATTTATGTCGGTAATGTGAGGGATGTGTTGAACATGTTTTGGTAAAGGTATCGATGAGAGGCCATGTAGGAGTAATGGTGGGTTGTTTCATTGAGACCGTCCATAAGAACTGAGATCTGTATGTGTGATTTAAGATGCAGTTACTACCGTACATTGGGCCCGAAACCAATGGACCCTCTCGGCTTCTTAATCACCCTAGTACTCTGTCGAGGAGTTGCAAATAGTTTCTGGTGTTTGTAGGTTATGTGTTGGCGGCCGTGCGTAGCGCTGACCCTAGGGGTGGGCTATGTTGCGGTAGATACACCATGGCACGGTGTACCGAGTCACCCGTTTGGTGTCTCGGGAACCCTGTTCACATCGTTCGGGGCCGTATGTGGAAACCTTGGCTGGACTCCCTGCGGATGGAACCTGGATAGGCGATGAACCTGGACTAGAGACTTGAGTGTTTAGGTAGGCTGTGGCCGACACCCTCGTTGGGCCTCCGCTTGAAGGTTGCCGAGTACATGTTGTGTAAACGGCGGTAAGTGGTGAAAGCGTGTATGAAGAAGTACACCCCTGCAGGGTATAAAACTATTCGAATATCCGCGTCCGCGGTAAAGGACTACTTGGTTGCCTATACACTTCATAGACAAGTTAATGGATACTACTAGAAGACTCAAGATAAGTGTGAGTACCGAGGATGGCCCTCTTGTAGGATGTCGAGGGAGGATCCCCGATGGAGTATTGTGTTGGTGAGTAGTGGACTCGTGTGCGAAAACTATTTTACTAGTGGAGTTCCGTAGGATAGCTTAGCCAAGAGTCAAAGCAGGCTTGCTGGAATAACCCCACCACCTTCTTGAGAATGAGCATGTATGGTAGGTTCTGTTGTAAGACTTGCTGAGTACCTTTGTACTCATGTTTGCTTAATTACTGTTTTCAGACAATAACACCGCCCCTCCGATGGGTTCTACGTAGACCTTGACGTCGACGAGTGACTAGCCACCCAGGTGGTGATCCTGGCCATGGAGGGCCCTATGTAGATAGACAGGCTTCGGAAGCCTTCTTGCTTTCTAGTGTCTGTATTCAGACCATTTACTTCCGCTTGTGCTTGTATGATTGTATGACTTGAGTGTCGGGTCATGTGACCCCTATCTGTATGAACATGTTATGTATGGCTCTCTGGAGCCTTTAAATAAAGTACTTGAGTTGTAGAGTTTTGTTGTGATGCCATGTTGTATGTACTCATATCGGGCATATTGTGTGTATGATTGAAATGCTTGGTATGAGTGGGATCCGACAATCTTGTTGTTTATCCTTGGCAGCCTTTCTTATGGGGAAATGTAGTCTATTGTTCCTCGAGCCATACTAGTCCGCTACAGCCCAGTTCACCGGAGTCCTGCTAGCCCAGCACTACTGTTCAGGACACTTGACTGGCCGGCATGTGTTTCACTTCGTTCCTATGTCTGTCCCTTCGGGGAAATGTCACGCGGTGACATCCGAAGTCCTGCCTAGCCTGCTATAGCCCGGGTTCCCCGGAGTCCTGTTAGCCCAGTGCTACAGCCCGGATTCACTCGCTGATGACCGACATGCTCGATGTGATTCTTGTATGCCTGTCTCCATAGGTCTGTGCCGCTTTGGGTTCACGACTAGCCATGTCGGCCCGGGTTCTCTATCATATGGATGCTAGCAACACTATCATATACGTGAGCCAAAAGGCGCAAACGGTCCCGGGCCATGGTAAGGCGACACCCGTGGGATACCGTGCGTGAGGTCGCAATGTGATATGAGGTGTTACCGGCTAGATCGATGTGATTTGGAATCGGGGTCCTGACAAAGTGAAACCTGCAAAAATAGCCATCGTAGAGCAAACCAAACGGTTTATTCTGTGATGAATGTCACATGGCAAAACCTGCATCGTAAAATTGTAGGAAAAGAAAGAAAATATGACATTAAATCAAGAAGATTTAGACAATAAATCAATAAGATTTACTTGATGTGACACGAGTGAATCCTTACCGGGAAATCACTATGTTGAAGTACTAAACAGAAGATTGATCGTCCAACTACGCGTGGCATGCAGGGGCCCCGCCTACTCCCACAAGCAGGACAGTCCAAAGGTCGTGACATATCGTATGGACCGAACATCCATGGGACTGGAAATCCTGGTGGGTGCGATAAACCCTACAATGCATACATATATTGGAGTGTAACCATAATGGATAAACCATCCTCACAAAAAATATGATCTGGATACTTCAAAATATATAGACTGAATTGAGTGGACACACATTAACATAGACTGTTCTCAGGACTGACTACACACCAAAAGCGGCAGTACTAATAAACAATACAGGGTTCACAAACACAAATCAAGTACTGAACAATAGTACTTCCTACAGACAAGCAAAGTTGCACTAACTAAAATCTGCAGACTATTTCTTGCCACCGACCAATGGGATGAACCCCGCATAACTGACTAGGCCATGGACTTCGTGTGAGATGTCTACATGCACCATCACCATGTTGTCAACCTTGGAGAACCTAACAGAGTGGTCTTTCCACTCATAATCATGATGATGAAGACATGCCGCATCAGATTTGTTGGGAAGCTTTACAAGAACCACACCCTTCATAATCGAAGGCACAGCCAGGAAATTGTTGTGGTCAAGTACAACCTCGAGAACACGCCTGACAACAATGCTACAGGAAAACACTAGTTCAGGACACGTGGCGACAAGGACACAACAGCTGGATAGTTCAGCAGTAGAACTCATCATCAGGTCTTCCAGTTCACATGGCATGACTTTGATAACTTCATCTGCACCGCGGACCTGGTTCTAATTCAAACAGAAACCATATTTTGTTACTACCTCCATTCAGAAATATAAGATGATTTTCGATATTATACTCCATATATGACTACATATACGCACAGAAATGAATGAACAAAGACACTAGAACATGTCTTCAAAGGCATGAGAGCAGAGGGATTACATGCAATATCCATAACACAAGTTACTGAGGCAAATATACCCTCTTAAAAGGTAGCATTGATGTTCATAAAGTACTCCCTCCGTCCCAAAATTCTTGTCTTAGATTTGTCTAGATACGGATGTATCAAGTCACATTTTAGTATTAGATACATCCGTATCTAGACAAATCTAAGACAAGAAATTTGGGACAGAGGGAGTAGTTGAAAGTAATCTATAAGAAATCAGTGTCAACCTCTCGCATGTTTTGGTCAAAAGAGGAATTTAGAACCGTCATTTGGCACACTAAAATCACATGCAAGATCACCCAGAAAGTTGTACTAGCAGTACTAGTACTGCGTGTTAGATGAAAAAACATGATCAAGATCGAGAAAAAGATCATCAACAAGAGACATTACCTGGACTTGCTTAATGAGGGATCCCGGAGAGGGGGGCTTGGACAGGGCGATGGCTTTGAGCTTGTCTGCGGTAGTCTCGGCGAGGTGCTTGCGCTTCTTCGTACCATGAGCCTCGACGGTTTTGGCCAGAGCCATAGACATCACGTCGGCCGGTGCTCCGGCGTCCATCCAAGAGAGGAAGCTGAGAGAGAAGAGTGAAAGGAGGAACGAGATGAGGGAGAAGCGAAGCGAGTGGGGGTTTTCTTCAAGAGAGGAAGCCGAGAGAGAAGAGTGAAATGATGGTTGCTTCGTCCGTCCAACTTACTGCTGGAAAGGAGGGGGTTTTGTGATTTGACGGCTCATTGGGCATTACTGCGGCGGTTCGATCGGGGTAGTCTACCGTCACTCTACTGTGGAGTAATTTAGTGCATGGCTGGTGGACCCAGGTGCTGGCTGTCCCACACGTCGGCGAAAGTGAGTAATTTAGTGCATGGCTGGAGGAGGATCCGCACGGTAGAGCATGTCCACTGTTTTTTTGAAGAAAAAATGATTACAGCAAGCGTTTCCACTCTTACGACGGAGGAGTGCGAAACACGGCAGCCACTTGAACATTCATAGTGCTCCTACTACTAGGCATGTGTAGTGGTTCATACGTCAGTACTACACAATCTTGTTGCTAGTGTAGTAAGATATGACGATAACAAATGATGTTGTGCGCATGTCAACTACTCCTATATGTAACATAGGAGCAGTGGGTTTTTACAGGCGGAGTCATCGTGACTAATTGCTGCCGCGCTTGCTCCCGTCAATCAAAAAATTAAAAATCCTGCCACACCTGCTCCTATCAATCAAAAAAATTTAAAAATCCCGCCGCACCCAAACACTAGAGCAACGTCGCGGTGGATATTTAAATTTACCTGCCGGAAAGTAGATAAAAAAAGGGGTGAAAAAAATGTGGCGGCGGTCTAGCAAATCAGTCGAACTAGCCCAACTAGCTAGCCGCTGTGCTTCACTGATGTACTCGGCGGGAAAGGTGGTCTTTCGTGATTTGATGACTCATTTACTTGCTTCGGTGCTACGACCGAGGAGGACCCAGAAAACGCGCACTAGGGCGTCCCACGTCAGGAAGAATATATGCGTGCACCACCTGGGAGTACCCTGAAACCGTGCGGTAGGGTGTGCCACGTCTCGACACGGAGGAAAAATTTGCGTGTAAAAATGTACTGTATCAGACATAGTACCTATGGTTCGACCTCGGGACCCAGCCAGTCGGTCGAAAACACCCCACTAGCCACACAACTTCATCATGCAAACGTGGCACGGAGGATAGATGTGGTTAGCTCCATCTCGACCAGCCACATCTTCTCTTGTTCTAGGCGATTCTTCTATTTTCCATGCTTTTTTTAGTTGTAATAACACCACGGCAAGCTAGCGCCGCTCTTTGTGTGTGCTCGTGCAAAGGTTAGACGATGGAGAGAAGAGAGATCGAGATCACAGACCTGGGACCCACCAGTAAGTGAGACAATGGTCATGCACGTGTTGACGAGGCACTCCCTCTACTCTACTCAACACAAGTACTGTATAAAATTAAGTTATGGGACAAAGCCAACAACCGTTCGTTTTTTCAGGCTATCGACTTACACTTTGTAGTCCAGGTTGCCAGTTCGAATCTCGTCTTTCAGATTTGTTAGTTTTAGGTCCAAATTTGATTAATGGCAAGTGGGGCCCCCGTGTGTTGTTCCGATATTTCAGTGTAGGATGGTTTTTTTGAACAAACACTTTGCGTGGTTAGACAAGTAACGACACGAGTTACACATTTTTGCAAGTTTACGAACAAAAATGACAGCGGCATAGAATATCACATCCACCCCGCAGCTTAGATACTATGGTGATACGAATTTTTACATCGCTGGAAGTGAGATCCAATGGCTTGGGAGTAGTCTTTGTAATTATGCGCAATTTCCAAACTCTCCAAAGGTTTTTTGCAAATAAAACATTCAGGCCTCATGTGTGCCGCTGCATCTTCGATCCAACGACTCCCCGATGCTCATATTAGGTGCTCCCCGTAGCTTAATTACCCACTACGGTGATATGAGCATCTAGGTCGTATGATCAGTGATCAGATGGCACATGCGTAGTACTTGTATTTTGTGTGCATTTCCCAAACTCTATCAGCCGTATATTGCAAAAACATTCAAACCTCCTACTGTGGGCCATTAGATTTCAGTGAACTCGTATCACCACAGAATCTACGGTGCGGGAGCACCTCATATTCTCCCGTGCGAGAAAACGTAAGGTGCTATCGCAGCTTGGATGCTACGGTGGTACGGGCTTGGAGGTCGTTTGATCTGAGATCCAATGGCATCTGAGCAGTCTTTGTGCTTGTAAGCAGTGGACGAACTCTTTTGGGGCTTTTCTGCAAAAAAACATTCGAACCACCGAGGAGGTGTTGGGTCACAAATCCAACGCCTCCAAAGAGCTTGTATCACCAAAGCATCTAAGGTGTGCTAGCACATGATATTCTTACATATAGGAGAATATGATGTCCTCCTTCATCTTAGATGCTACGGTGATACGAGCTTCGAGGTCATTGGATATGGGATCAAAGGGCATCTAAGTAGTTTTGTACAAATTGTGTGCAATTCTCAAACTCATCAAGGTTTCCTGCAAAAATATTAAGGCACATCATGTGAGCTGCTATATCTCAGATCTACAAGCTCCAAGCAACTCGTATCGGCATATATCATCTAAGGTATGGGGGCACATGATATTCTCCCGGGGAGGAGGGGTGGGGGGTGCACAACCAATCGGTGGTTGGGAGGGTAGGGACAAATATAATCTAAACAACCCTAAACAGAGCTCCACAATTTTATCTAAGGTCGAGGGGTTGACCCCCGACAATCATAGCTCCGCCTAAACACAACATTTGCATGTACTGTAGTACTAGACTTAATATTCATGTTTCAGTTTCATGTTCATTTTAAATATTGAACTGAGGACCATGGATGTCTTACATTTTACTCCCTTCATTCCTAAATATTAGTCTTTTTAGAGGCTTCAAATGGACTGGCACATACGGATGTATATAGACATATTTTAGAGTCTAGATTCACTCATTTTGCTCCGTATGTAGTCACTTGTTGAACTCTCTAAAAGATTAATATTTTGGAATAGAAGGAGTATTTTTGAATTCGTGTCATACATGCATGGTTTGGAAAAATAGATGCACTATACTTATTGGATTATTATTGTGTTCGTGCGTGTGTGTCTCTCTGTGTGTGTGTGTGGTCATATGCTTGATACATAGAAAGTTTTCTCACCTGCATATTGTTCATCTTTTAAATTTGAATTTGCATTGGAAAACTTACTAGGGATACCATGAAATGTGAAATCCACGTTGAGATCACTATATCACAAACTCACTCTAATTCAACAACTCGTCATAAATCAATTACCACGTTGAGATTAGTATTTGCAAGGAAAATACAGGTATTGTAATACACACAGATTCGTTCGGCAATTTAAAAGGTTCCTTTCGTATTCTCAAATGGTAGGACTCAACAGCGTACCAGCCAGACCTTGGCTCGTGTTGATCCTAAAAAAAACCGGGCTCGTGTCCTTCGGTGGCGTGCGTGGTACGCACATTAGGCAACCCCAACCAGTCGAGCCTCAGTGTTTCAAGTCGAAATATCTGGCGGCCAGAATTCCAGCCCTAGGAAATTCCCCTCATGTCCCCGGTCCATAATGACTATCGATGAACAATGGAGGGATGCTTTAGTAACTAGACAACATTACCTACCGTGCCGAGCACAGTTCAATTCCGTCGGTCGCCGCTCATCAAGGTCACCCGTCAACTGCATTGCCTAGTACTACTACTACTACTACTACACCAGGATGAGCACATAATTGAGCCCGTTTGTTCGTGCCTAGTACTTGATTTAATATATCCGGCAATGCACTGGTACGTAGGGATTATCCTTTTACTCTGCATATATAACTTGTTTGAAGTCTAACTAAGCAAAATATTTGACCAAATCCTTTCTTAAGAAATACAACAGGACAGATGTACGGCTTGAAAATTTATTGCATGATGCAGGTTATGATATTGTTTTGAATCCTGGATCTTAAATTTTAGAAAATCCAAAAGTGAGCATAAATTCTTGAAAGTAAGCATGGTCACGTGATATGGCACAAATATTACTTCATAAGATTTTTCTTAAATTTGAGACAAGCTGCTTATGACAAGTTGCAGAAATGAAGAGCCAAGGTATTTTGGAACAAAGACCTGTCACGTTAAGGCGAACACTTTCACTATTGAAACCGTGGGCATTTACGTGCCGCCACGAGTCCCCGCTTCTCATCGGCAGGTGCCGTCCGAGCAAGCGTGTGAGTCGACGGGAGGCGTGCGAGCAGACCGCTGCGCCGGCTGTCAGGGAGGCGTGCGAGCAGACCGCTGTGTTGGCTCACCGGGAGGCGAGCCCTTTGACCAGGCTCCGCCGCCCACCATCGTCCCAACTGCTCTCACTTTTAATGTCGCCGGCGCCGCAGTTTCAAATCAACCCCGCACTACCCGGTATCGCTACAATCCTCTCTCTTCCTCTCCGATTCTCCTGTCGTCTACCTCCAACTAGTCTGACCTAAACGTACGCCATGCCGCATCACGATGGCCTGCCCTTAGTGTTCTAGTTTCCCGAGGAAGACACCCAGCCGGAGTCTCAAGAACATAAGGCGCTTTGGGACGAGCTTGAAATGGCCTTGCGGGAAGACGCCGCGCCTATCCCCACTCCCGTTCCGGCTCTCGTCGCCCCGACTGCGCCAGCGCCCATCCCCGTGGCATTGATGGGCTGGGAGCCGCACATTGTCGCCGAGCTTGATCCCACAGGGTTCCACGAGGTCCCCTCCGACTTTCACGCGCTCGTGCACCTGCCAGCGCATGCGCCTGCGCGTGCACTGACGCGCACACCCGTGCCAGTGCCCATGCACCTGCCAGTGCATGCGCCTGCGTGTGCACTGACGTGCACGCCCGTGCCGGTGCCCATGCACACGAATGTCTCCGCCGCGCCATTGACAGCGCATGTCCCCGTGCTGGTGCCAGTGCCCCCCTCAGCGGCATGGATGGCCGCCGTCGACCGTTTCCTTGCACCAACGCCAGTCGCCTCCTCCCGCCAGTTGACTCACTCTGAAGTCCAGAACATTTTGGCCTTCCTTGAAGCTAGGCCAACGTCCAGGAGTACGCCAACAACGGCGCAAGACGCCGCCGTCGGTGTCGGTCAGTGGCCCGACGACACACAGAGCAGGACAAAGGAGCCGCTTCCCACTGCGAGACGCCCCCGCCGCCGCCGCGTAATCTAAATTTGCCATGAAAAACGTTTGGATTGCCATGCTTAAAATCCAAACATTTATCATTTCCGTTTATTTTATATCTATCGTCGTATAATTTAAAGTCAGAGTCAGACTGAACGAAATGTATGGTTTGATCGATTGAATGTTCTGCTAGAGCCGTATCAAATTAAATATAAAACGTCATCAAGCCACATGTATTCCTTGTCATCCAACGACCTAGACTGCTTCAATGTCGAGCGCTCAACACATTTAGCGTGCAGTTAATTTCATGCCAAAAATAATGCTAATCACATGACAACACGCAAATAATATCGTAGTAGTTAATATCCGCATGCACTTAATATACTTCCAAATTAACGTGCATTGCATGTACACACTGACTAGTGCTGCTAGTACGTGAAACTAGTGCCGTGACTTGTGAACGCGTCCAGATATGGTCAACGACAACATTGCCCGTGAGTTCTTCCTGTTTGCCCGTGCGTCTAAACGTAGAAGGGGAGGAGAGAGAGATATCACACATGGAACCCACCAGTAAGTGAAGGCGAATAGTACTAAAAATAATACTACATGTTATCCATTAATTAGGCTGTGGTAATATAAAAACATTATGTGAACAAAGGGGGTACAACAAACATTGCTATTCTATGTATGTTGCCTATTGACGTGTGGCTTGAAGGCCCGGTCGCATGTTCGATCCTCGTCCTTTATTTTTTAATTTGTATATGGGTCCAAATTTGTTTCATGACATGTGGGCCCCTCGGTGTGTAGTTTGTAGCACTTTAATTTGTGGGTCGAAATTTGTTCCATTCCAAGTGGACTATCGATGTGTAGTTTTGTACCTTATTTATAATAATTAAAGAGAACAACATAGTTTTTTCAATAATACCATGGTGCGACGTTGAAGGCGAGAAAGGACGTGCGGGAGAGCGATGACCGAGCTAGAGGGAAATCAACTAGGGGAGTTGCGTGGGTTGCAACGGTGTTTGGTGTAGTTGTGGGCCGAATGCTACGAAAATATAATCTAAACCGACCGGAATAAATGCCTACACAAATTAATCCAAGGTTGGAGTGCCCCTCGCAATATAAATAGCTCCGAATTTGCGAGGGATGGAGAGGTAGTAGCTTCAACACGTGGAAGATACGGTGTGAGAAAGCGAGGTCAATCGAGAGACATATAGATAGAGAGACAAAGTGAGTGTGGTCCGACATTCATTGGACAAATATATATGCTCTGGAGAGATATTGTCCGATTGAGCTTTTTGGCAAGGGTTAGGGCTGTAAGATAGAGCTTGAGAGATGATCCAGTCACAAACGTGTAGATATATTTTGTGCATGGGAGGAATCAAGGTCAACCGATCACATAGGGTCGCCGTGTGATCGAAAGAGTGAAACGGATTGGAGAGAGTGACCTAGATAGACGATGTGCTTGAGAGAGTATACAATGTGAATAGGTCGAATTGGGCTCAAACATGGTGATATATTGTTTTTGTCCGAGAAAGAGCGAGGTCAATCGAGACATAGAAGAGAGAGAGAGAGAGATTGAGTGAGCGTGGCCCACCATGATGTCGAAAGAGTGGCAGCGGCTTGGATGGACTGACCTAGATAGACAATCTGCGTGAGAGAGTATAGAGTGTGTCGTTCGAGGCCCGAACAGGGAGATATATCATTTGTGTGTGAAAGAAAACGAGGTTAAAAGAGACTCAGATAAAGAGAGCGAGATTGAGCGAGTGTGGCCCGCCGTGCGAAAGAAAGAGTGAGACAGTCTCGAGGGAGTGACCTAGATATACAATGTGCGTGCGTGCGCATGAGAGGTGGGGGGGGGGGCTAGATAGGCAATGCATGTATTTAGCGCGAGAGGGTGAGAGGGAGAGGGGAGAGAGAGAGAGCTCGGCATGGGGTGCAATGGTGGGTGTGTGAGGTAAATACATTTGGTAACAGTGGAAAAAGGGGTT
>NC_041384.1:365671331-365672035 GCF_002162155.2 Triticum dicoccoides | reverse complement strand
TTGAATGTACATAGTACGAGACTTAATATCGATGTTTCAATCCAGTGTACATTGTAAGATTTGAACCGAGGACCAGGCATACGGGTAATTATTTCAAATTCGTGCCATACTAAGTTTCGAAAAGTTGACATTGACTCAGTTTGTTGTGCTATTTTTTAGGTCATATGTTTGAATCCATCCAAAAGTTTTCTCACTACTATGGTGTTCATCATATACATATGAATTTGTATTAAAAAGTAGCATGGATATAGTGAAATGCGAAATCCACGTTAGAATTGGAGATCGCTACGTGACACCCACTCTAATTCAAATAACTAACTACGTGACACACACACTCTAATTCAAATAACTAATTATGTGGCACACACTCTAATCCACATTAGCGTGGGTACCGTTTCGATTTTTTTCTTCAAATAACTCCTCATTAATTAATTTATAGTACTCCCTTTGTTCACTTCTATAAGAACTTGAAAACATTTTAGACAATGTGCAAAACAGTTCATTTTAAGTTGTCTGAAACGACTTACAAAAGTGAACGGATGGAGTATCTCGTTTCGAATGAGTAATTATTGCAAGGAAAACATGGGCATGGTAATACATACAGATTCGTTTGCAAATGAAAGAAGATTCGTTTGCATTCTCAAATGTAGGCGCACCAGGAAGACCAGGGTCGTGTCGGGGTGGACGCTGCTTCGGTGCCTTAA
>NC_041384.1:365635360-365671040 GCF_002162155.2 Triticum dicoccoides | reverse complement strand
AATATAAGTTCGCGCTCCCACGTTTCAGATTGAAATATCTGGCGGCCCCAATTCCAGCCCTGCAAAATCTCTCTTCTCCATCGTCCCCTTCCGCACCTAGATTTTTCTCAAATCCCTAATTCGCCGCCAACCCTCGAATCGCCCCTCGTCTCGTCTATTTCCCCACCATTCCCCACCTTTATGCCGGATGACGATGACGAAGACGGCGGTCGCGCTTCACCACCGCACCGGAGCTACCTCATCTACGCCCTCGTCCACTGCATCAGGTGGTCCACCGACAATGTTGGCCTGCTGCAACCGACATGCCTCACAGACACCGAGTTCCACCGCATCAGGTGCACTTCACCGAAACCGTCTCCCAGCTCACCGGGGCTACTTCACCGAGCACATCATCGCACCTCCGCCCCCCGAGGCCGTTGGGGCTTCACCAACGGTCTCGTCCACCACATCATAGCGCTCTGCTGCCACTCAAGATCTGCATCCGTGCGCGGCCAGCCAACGCCAACGCATCACCCTCAACGGCTTTGAAGTGACCCGCACTCTAGCTAGGCGAGCATGCCCAAACGCCGGCCCGAACTAGGTATCCACACATCACTCCCTTGTGCACTACTCAGACGATGTTTGGATATCCTTTCACTACTCTCTTAGCTTACATGCCTATGCAAATCTGACTTTAACTCTTATTTCTTCTGGAGATATCATCTGAAACAAGCAAATCCATTTTTTAGCGAAGCATGATGGTGCTACGGGATCTGGTACACATCCTGCACACCCGTGTAACCTTGTAAGTATCTGTCCTCCAGTACAACATCAAGGTCGATCCCTCTTATTTGATCAACCATTCGCCATGTAAAAAATGCAGAGGGGGATGCAAGGAGTACAAGGCCTGCACATCCAAGCAAGTGGTAACATGGACTTGTACATGGAACATCCCAAGCGCAAGCAGAGCTGCAGTAAGCGTGTACAACGAGCTAGCGTAAGTCCCTGCATTTCATTTAATTCGTACTGGCATTCGTGTATGATTTGTGTGCAGTGGTTGATCCACGAATTCAAGTTACCAAGGGTGAACATTTAACTTAAAAGATATGAAGGCACTTGCACTCCGGAAATCAAGATAACTTGAGAAATGTGAAGCTACATGCACTTTGAAAACCAGCTAATGATCCAAAGTAGTTCAGATTATAAACACTAAATGATGCAAGCACCAAAAAACACAAAATGCAACATGGTGTACAAGGACTACAAACATGGTCTGTACCTGCTTGAATTATTTGTTCTCTGGCTGAAAATATCAAAGTGTAATTGCACATATAACCAGTGCGCAAACTGCATATCAATATATCTATCCTGCACAAGTATGCCAATAGTTTCAAACAACAGATTAGAAAAGTATTTATGCTATGTTGTCATGATACGGGGACTTTCTGGTAGATGGCCTCGACATTTCCTCAAGCTATGAAAATGCACTATAATTTGCTTGTCATCAATGCCTGCAAAATCTCTGTCTCTCTCAACATAGTAGATCATCATTAGACACTAAATCCTTCAATGAGCATGCAAAATGCTTGCATTAGATCCCTCATTAGACACTATATGTTCATCACCAGGAGCATGTAAAATGTTTGCATCAAAGCCTTCATTAGCAGTCTGTTCATTAGACACTTCAGGCTCAAGAACAACATGATCTTGTATGTTTGCACCGGAAACTTGATTAGATACATCAGATTTAGTCAATTCAGTATTGATTGGGGGAGTTATAAAATAAGTAGAAATTGGTTTCATTTTCTCATAGATTCCCTACATACAAGCAGTTTTGCAACACCGTCAGGTTTAACTATTGGCCAGAAATTGAAGAGTTGAATTAGATATAATCAGGGATGTGATGTACCTGCTCGTTGCACATGCTACTCTTGCAAGCTGTGATTGTCCGTTTGTGCAAGCTTGATGCCATGCCCGTGCTGCCACCGCTGCCTCCCACACAGGCTACACCCAGGGTTGGATCTTCATCTTCTTGTCCTTCCGTTCGCTTGAAGCCCGGCGACCGCCCTCCAATGAGGGCGCGAGGAAGTGCTGTGTCTCTCTGTCCAGCGGCGGCTATGTTAGGAGTGAACCAGACTGGAGGCTGGAGTGAATGAATTGGGATTTTTCCTGCTGTCGATCAATATGGGAGGCGCTCGTTTGGGCCGCGAGCCTGATATAGGGCCTGCCTTGCACTTATGTTATTGGCCCATCCAAATTGAAACATTTTTCTTCATTTTTTACATTGCCTGCTCATGCGTTGGGACGAACAAAACTAGCGTGGGCCAACCTGGACGACTCAAACTAGGTGCACACTTTCCAGCCACCTGAGGCGGCCGCCCATACCAGCCCCTATGGTGCCATCGCCCCTTTTTGTGTGTATGATTGGATAGTGAAAAATATTCCGGTGGCACTTTTGATTTACCCACAGAATGGTTGAATTGCTTGTTTCTATGAACTGAGTTCGCCAATAATGTGAAGGATGCCAGTCTTTTCATCCTATTGTAGATTGCTTAGATCTCGATATGCCAAAAGTAATCGCATGAAATATACAGTAAAAGCCAGTGTGATGTGTTTGGCTACAACTAGTCTGACTACACGTCCTCATATAACATATCAAGGACGAACCATCTTACCAGATTAACCATTCAACCTACCCATGCAGTGTGGGAAGGAAGAAGTATTGGGACTGCGTATCCAAGCAATTGATGCCATGGACTCCTTCGTACAACCATGTAAGCGAAAAAGAAGTTGCAGTGTGGCTGTACAAAGAACTAACGTAAGTTCAGTTACCTGCTTCTCGGAATTTTAGTTAGCCACTTATTGCAAAATTGTTCAATTATGTTGCTTGGCTTAATTTAGTTTGCTACTGATTACATAATGGCACAGCCTGTTAATCATATTGTAGACTGCGCCTATATATGTGTTTGATACTTACTGTTAAGAATTACCTGTTTGCCTTAACTTAAATATCTACTTGTTTGTTTAACTGCTTTGCTGCTGCAACAGCGGGTTACAATGATGTTAATAACTACTTTTTAGCATCCAATTGAAACTCTTTAATTCCTTGTTTGTTTAACTGGTTTGCTATTATAACTCCCAGTTGAGATGTTTTGCTAACTTCAACTTTTCTGAATCCAATCAGATCTTTAATGGCAAAGTAGGTTAGCCCAAGATCAAAGAGCAAGGTCCCAATGGACGTTGCATCATCCCACAACAGTGGCACCGGCCCAATCGTGCATTATGAATTGCCAACTGCTGATGCTCTAGAGGCTAAACTAGTGGTAGAAAGAGATTCTGCTTCTGCACTTAGAGATGAAGTTGACATGTTGAGGAAGCAAACAGCACAATCACAAGCAGTACTCAAGATAACCATTAAATATTTGGTGGATTTCAAAATGAAGCAAGATGAGACTGACCAGATTGTTAAGGTCCTGAAGGGAAAAAGGAAATTAAATTCCTACTTCGTAAATCATAGGTGAAATGTTCTTTCCATAGTTGAATAACCTTTGTGTTGTCTGTTCATGTAATCAATCAAACCATTTGTTTTAGAGATCATGTAATAATTGTTTTTTTGTTTTTTGGTTTGTAATTTTATTTGAGCACAAGTCTGTATTAATTGATAAGACTCGGAGACATTTCATTTGGATTGCTGTGCCAGACCTACAAATATGCCAATTGGGCTGAATGTGCATTCAGCAATAGTAGTAGTATAGATGGACCATAAGTGGCACGCATCGGAAAGTGCCAAGATGCTGGCTAAAAAGAGGATGATGTTGTAGCCAAAAAAAAGAACAGGGGCCTGGCTTATGTATGTTAGTTGATATTAATTGATCCATATACTCTATAAGTGTTTATATGTCAGTTAGTTCTGTACATTCTTGGTTGATTGACTCGGTATTTGAATCTTGATACATCGCTTGTGTACATATCTAAATGGGAGTACACATTATGCTGCGTGTGACATTTGAGTTGGACATGAAGTGTTCCAAATATTCGAATTCACCTTAAACTGGATTCTAGTTTCTGAATTTGAGTATCGGCATTTGTAAACCATATTCATATATGACAGTGGAATACATCTTTGTCGTCCTTTTGAAGATATATAAAAACACATAGAATGATTTATAATGATTCATATAGGAATACAAAATGGATTCAAATTTAGTTTCCAGGGTAAACACGGATGCTTATTGTCCCAAAATTCGAAAGAAGCAGCAAAATGTCCACTCCCACGTCGGCTGCCCGAAGCCAAGTGTTTGGGAGATGGAAATTACTGTCTACCCATTACACGGACAATCCATCGGCCCGATTTCCACTGCTCTAAATAGGGGTAGGTTAGTAACTTCAATTAGACGTGACACGACCGCCTCTGAGCCCATTCCGACACGGTGGGCGTCAAACATGGGTGGCAAAACTCATTTGATTCAAGCTCGTCCGAAAGACCTCTATTTCTCCCTCCATTCCCCATTCATACACGGTGGGCGGCAAAACAAACTCGACTTGTCCGAAGTCGGTGTAGGCAAATATTTTCAATAGGGGCAGGTTTGTAACTTCACTCATATGTGACACAACCGCCCTACCTGTCAGCCCCGTTCATACACCGTGTGCGCCAACCATGGGCGCCAACCACCCTCTCCTCGCCCGAAATTGCTCTGGGCAAATATTGGCGAGATGCGAGATTACCGTCTTATTCGCAACCGACGAGACGTCCAAATTTTAAACGGGGGCTAAGTTCGTAACTTTCCCATATTTTAGACAGGCCTGTCCCAAAAACATGGTTCCCCGTACCTCTCCCTCCATTTTCCCATTCATACACCGTCTGCGCTAGAACACCCCATCCCCACACCAGCCTCCGTCTGCCACCCCATCCATCGCCGCCGTCCTCCACCACATCCATCGCCACCGTCCTCCACCATGCCGGAGCGCCTACCAAGACCGCGTCGTCCACTGCTAGAGATGGACGTTTCTCATCCACGGCGACGGACCAATAGCCTTGCATCGCGTCCTCTCGCTTCATCGGCGCCATCGTCCTCTTTGCCGGTGCCACTCACACGACCTTATCTTCCACCGCAACGGGGCTTATCCCCCGATGCACCCGTCTACCATCATATATCTGCTTCAACGCCACCGACAGCCATCGCACCCCCGATGCCTACACGGCGCCGCAAGAGAGGTGGTACTTCAGATCTCAACTTTTTGATCTCAACCAGAAAATAGATCTTAACTTGGTTACTCTACTTTCTTTTCAGCTCTTAGAATTTAGCTCTTAGTTCGAAGCAAATAATGGATGCTAAATATCATTTCTCCGGTTTGCAGCTTCAAATCTGCCATGGCACAGCCATAATACGGTTTAATTGATCATGCTTAGGGTTTAATTGATCATGTTGGTTCCGTGGTGGTTTCTTTAATAAAATCAGAGGGGAAACCCTCTTTTGCTAAAAAATATGCTTAGAGTTTCCCCCTTTTATGATCACTATACGATCAGAATACGTGCTTCGTGTCATAATAACACTGCTCCACCCATCAAGCTAAACAGAGTTGTTTAATTGGTCAGCTACACGTTCCTAAATTAGTTTTGAAAATGCATGTTCACCGCTCGGGTGTGTATCTCTACAGGGTGCCCACGGTGGGCCGGCCCACCCTGGGATTTTGGGTCGTCCCAGCCCCTGATTCCCCTCTGTTCTGCCGTGCGCTTCCGATCTCTACTCGCCCCCAGTCGCCTGCCTCGCCGGTGACTTGCCGTCCCCGGACGGAATGACTCTAGGAGGAGACGCTGGACTAACAGGAGGCCAGGAGCCGCTCGCCCAACAGCGTCACCGCTGCCCGGGCGCGCCGCCGTGCCTACCTTCCTAGTCCGTTCAGGGCTCAGGCATGCAACACCCACCAATCCAACCCAATTTATCCTGAGATACGTCCTCAACACTCAGCCGCCACTCCTCATCACCCATTTTCTAATTGATTCGTTACTCATTAGGCAGGACTATCATTAGGGTTTGTTGTGTGCTCAGTGCTACCTACACTTAATGGTTCAGATGTATTTCAGTAATCTTTAGTACCTCTAAAGTTCACAGGGTTTTCAAAATTCCCGCCCTCGGAACAGAAACTAGTCATTTTGGATTGTTGGTCGTAGTGACATTGACCCAGATTACTACTGCAAGCCAGGTTTGTTGACAATTTTACTTGTCTTTCTTACTCATTCGATATAATATCCAATTATTCACGTTGATTAGTTGCAAACAATAAGTGCTAGACAAACTTCTTCATTCAGATTTTGGACGGTCTCTTACTGCAGTTACAATTTTGCATACTTATCCTAGTAAGCTCACAAGTAAATGATTGATTCACTACATCTATGCTAGCCTTGTCATATTTGTTGTCAATATTCTTTTAGGGTGGACCACCCTGCTTCTAAATACTGGAATCATAGACATGAGCGAATAGTATTTCTCTATGTGATCTCTTCCATCATGTGTGGGTAACGAACACTGCATTGTATAGAAAGAAAGTGTCATTTCCAGCTTTTACATAGGTTTCGATCTTTTACATGGAATACAATCTGCCTACTTGCTTTGTGTCGCACTACCAACACTCCACCCTTGAAGCTAAACATTACGCCACTCATAATTGCTTAGTTTATTTGTTCAAATACGAATTTCATATGATTCTAATGTTCCTACTTCAGTTTTGAAATGTGTGCCTGCCTGTTATAGAGACATAAGGGGTTTGTATTTCTGTGTGTGGTCTAGTCAGCACGGTTGGGGAGGTGAACTTTGCATATGCAGGGGTTTATAGGGAGACACTCTCCGAGTTGAATCTGCAATGCATTCCATAGATAATCTGACTACTTTTTATGTTTTCATGAATCTCAGATTCTGAACAGCAACATAATGATTATGAGCTTGTGTGCATGAAAAGAATAAAGCAGAACAATGCCATGGCTGTCAAACTTGGCATTAAGGGACTGAAATCAAGTCTGGATGCAATCCAATGCAAACGCTCTCCACCTACAGATTCATGCTCAGAATATGATCCTAACAGTGATTCTGAGCTAGAGGGAGACCTAAGTCAATGTAGCTCCCTAGTAGAGGAGTCAGAGGAAGGTGCCCTATCTTATTCACCCATCAAGGTACTTGCTCTAACTTTCCAAGGTTACATTGCTCGCAGATATCTTGCAACTGATGCTTTGCATTGCTTCTACTTTGTTGAACTGCCATTAGCTTAGTTTACAAATCGTGAATGTGAATACGCCCTGCCTATCCATTTTCAGTACATATTCCATCTGTCATCATACCATATTTATCCATTCAAATGTTTTTTTTTTGTATCAGACGTTCAAAAGGAAGAGGGCGATTGCTGATCATGGAGGAGCACAAGCAAAGTATTTGGCGAAGGTAGTGGCACCTGATAAATAAAATAGCCCATTAGGTGTAGTTGCAATATCACCTAACCCACAAAATACCCCAACTCTAGCAGACTCTAGCCCTACTACACTGGTCATTTCTAATGCCCCAACTCAGCAGACCCCAACTGCAGCAAACAGTATGATTATGCCAATTGACATAGTACCAGCTGTACGATGCAAAACCCCCATTCCAGCAAAGAGTACACCAAATCCAGTTACCAAATCCCTTTTCGAACCAGAGAGAGCCCCAATTGCAGCAAATAGGAGCCTGTTCCATTTCTTCCCAGTTTAGAAGACGAAGCTTATGTTGTTGTCAGGAACTTTGTGCGCATCTTTCCTTCATGGAAAGATTATACCGCAGACACAGAACAATTTCCAGTCTTCCTCCGCAACTTACGCGTAACTAATGTACTAATGTTATTCATGGTCATTACTGCATATGTTTCTGCTGACAGAAGACACAAGATTTCATTCTTTTAAATAGGCGAGGAGCAAACTGGATTGTGATGACGAGCAAGGGTTGGTTGTGCTTTTCAAGCACTCGTTGATGAAGTATCGTTCCTACCTGAGGCAAGCGCACTTCGATGGCAAGCCTCTGAACGAAATTTTTGTAAAGTCTCCGGTGCTACATTTATCCGACGGTGACTAGAATAATCTTGTTACACATTGGTCTCGGCTGCAGGGTAAGGTACTGTCTATGATATCACATCACAAATTGAACTACATTTCTACATTTGCCTTAATGTCTCACTTGTACGAAAACTGTTAGCAGAAGAACATTCGTTCTCAAGGGACCACAGAATCTTGCAACTATACTGCACACTGCATTGCTCTTGTGAGTACCTCTTGCCCTGTATGACCATACTTACTTTCATAGTTGTTTGATTATGTAGCATCACTGCACATGTTAGCCTCGTAATCGTCCATTTGGTGGACATTATAAGATCCGTATGGACTCTTACATAAATTTAGAATCAACCCAATGCTTTTGAAGAGGTTTAGCTCTGCAGTCCTCTTGTAAGGACTGAACGTGGTCTATCATTGTACTTACATTAACAGCTACTTCCTCCGTCCCATAATATAAGAACGTTTTGTACAGTACACCAGTGTTCAAAACACTCTTGTATTATGGGAAGAGGGATTGGTTCATTTTGTAGCATTCTGCATCTTATCTCCCTCGCCCACCATTTACTAAAAAAGACCAGATCTATATTTAATCTTACCAACAAGTAGAATACACAGACAATGCCAGTGCAGAAGTGTAGCCCATTGCTCTTGTCAGTACATTTTGTCCTATAATGCTTGTACTTCCAGGGATTGGTAGTTGATTATGTAGCATCAATCTGCATCTTATCTTCATCATCCTCTATCCCTTCCAGTATTATCATATCTATAATTACTCTCTACAAAATGTAGAGTACAGGCAATGCTTATGAAGAAGATTTTGTGCTGAAATTCTTGAGTTATCCTTCCCTTGACACGGAGAAGGGCATTATAAAGCCGGTGTTAACTATTAATGTAAGTCAGTCCTTCTAAAGCCTTTGTCCTCAACTGCTGTTTAATTTTCTCATACTCCCTATAGTTTACTGCTGTTTAGTTTGCTGTTTCTACCAAAATGCATGTTCGTAAGAACCGTAAGTTCTAAGTTTTACTTGTAAAACCAAATACCTTATTCATACCATGCACATTACTTAATACTCCCTATATGTATGCTTGTTTTTGTGGATCTATAATCCAGTGTGTGGTGAAGCAGCCCACGTTTGCACCTTGTCATCTCCTATTTTATCTTACTGATGTGGCTGATGATATGAACAACATGCCATGCACATTATCCAAAATAGATACAATGATTTTCTTTGCCCTTCATCTATGCTTGTTATGTTCACATGGTAATCCAGTAGTGTGGTGAAGCTCCCCGCATTATCAACAATGCCAAATTATGCTATTGATATTTTGAACTTACTCTTTATTTTCTAATTTTAAATTGGATAAAATTGACAGAACAATTATCATCTTTGTTTATACACATGCAAAACCTGTCATCTCTCTGCTTTGTTTCAGGGTGATATGCCTGATGGCATGCACAAGTCTGCTGAAGGCTGTGAGACAAACCCAACATATATTGCAACAAAGAAGGCAAAACATCTTGAAGATAGCGAGACAACCCCAAAGTCTTGTCTTGATGCAGTGTTCATGTTACTTGAGACTAACAGTCAGACAAGATCACAGAATTCGTTGTCTGAATCAGTTCGACTTCTTCAGTCCCAAGTTCTAGCAGAAAGGCATTCTGCAACTCAACTTCGACTTGAAGTCCTATATCTAAGAAAGATTGCGGAGAACACTAATGAGAACCTCATCGCTAAACAACTACACCTGGAAGCTATGACCGACATGCTAGGCCGGTCTCACAGCCTTGCTCAGCAGCTTGCGCAGCAGTTCCCCCGCAAGGCTAACCTTTCTTCAACTGTCTTGGAAGTGGTCTTGGTTCAGTATTATTTTTTACGCTGCAATGGTGCCCAGTTTTTGTAATCTGCTTCTTCATTGCGCTTTATGATCACTGGTGGTGAACTTCGATGCGCAGTGGATGTAATATACCTTAAATCCTTTATTGTATAGTGTAGGTTTATTCTTAGTTACTATGCTGTAATTTCTTTATTGTATAGAGTAGGTTTGTTCTTGATTCCTACTAGTTAATGCCATCATTCGCTATCTGAAAAAAAAATCAGATGTAGTCGACTGGACCGAAACATTCGACTCTAACAGGCTAGGTTTTTAGCGGGCCACAATTGGGCCGGCCTGCGTCTTTCTTGGGCCCGAATGATTGGGGCCTTCACACATTGCGCCAGGCCCAAACTTACATCGGCCTATATTTTAGTTGGGCCTTTTGTCGACCCAGCGCTTAGTTTGGCCCAGGTAGCATTGGGCCATTAACAGGCTGAATATTGTACTGGCCTGTTACGGCCGAGATGAATCCATGGGCCTTTAGCAGGGCAAAATGCATGTTGGGCCTCAATTTTCACTAGTCGTCGATGGGCCTTCAGCAGGCCGAAATGTAGACCGGGCCGTTTTGGGCCTAGTTAGCTCACGGGCCGTTACCAGGCCGAAACATATCTCGGGCCTTAGTTGGCCCACTGATATCATGGGCCTTTAAGAGCCCGAAAGCTTAGCACAGGCATTAATGGGCCGAATTACGCGACATGCCTTTAACAGGCCCAAAGTCACGTTGGGCTTAACTGTTGCCACCTTTAGCACGGACCGTTTGTGGGCCCGATGTCCGTCGGACCATATATGGCCCATGGGCAGCACGGGCCATTCCCAGGCCGAAAGTCACATCGGGATGAAATGGGCCCATGTCTACATCAGGCCTCTAACAGGCCGAAAGTCATTGGGCTGTGGTTGGGCCCAAATATTCGGCAAACAATTAACGGGCCAGATCTGGCTTCGGGCCGCAAATGGGCCCAAATATTGGGCGAACAATTAATGGGCCAGATCTGGCTTCGGGCCGAAAATGGGCCCAAATATTGGGCGAACAATTAACGGGCCAGATCTGGCTTCGGGCCGTAAATGGGCCCAAATATTGGGCGAACAATTAACGGGCCAGATCTGGCTTCGGGCCATAAATGGGCCTTTATTAAGCAGGCTGTTATTGGGCTGGCCCACTAGTACCTGATTAAGTTCTATGGGCCTTTGAGTGGGCTGACCTTTTTAACCTATATGGGCCTCTGCTGGGCCCAGCCACGCGTCGACGTATCATAGGCATGTCTCCTCCAATGGACGGGCGACATCTGGCCCACTGACGAGCTGACAGGTGTTCCCTTCGGCCAATTAGAATTTTACATGTGGAAATTTCCCATTAGTTAGGGCTGTTAATGGGTTATCGGATCCAAAATCCGACCCGATAGCTTAACGGCGTTCTGTTACGGTGGATGCCACATGTCGGTCACCCTTGACGAAAGCACTTCTGTGACGCGCGATTTATTGTCATGGAAGTGGACACATCCGTGATGATAATTTTGGTAATGTCATGGAACACTTCTACGACAGCACATGTATGACTATCTTGATTCTGTCATAAAATTGTCATGGATGTACATGCATGACAAAAAACGCGACCTACTGTGACAAACACGTATCATCACGGAAGTGTATTTTTTTGTAGTGGATGGAGTTTGCTGGCAAGCTATTCAGATAATGCCGAGCCGGTCATTTGAGTTTCAACGGGAGATACTTGATGGCGTGTAGATCATCCCCTCGGGCCATGTGAATGTGGAGGAAGAAATCCTCGATCCATACCGCGGGGTCAGTAGTACCATCGTATGATTCGATGTTCATGGGTTTAAACCCTTATGGGAATTCATGATCCATTACTTCATCAGTGAAGCATAGGGGGTGTGCGGCACCTCTATGCCGGGATATGTCACGACGCAGTTCGTACGAGTCTTGTCTGATGTGTTCGGCCCAGCCGGATTTGTTTTTGGTATATCCGGCATGACGGTCATCGTCATGTGTTGGGGCGCGCCCTCGTGATCCGAAGATCTATCTTTTGTGTCCTGCTTTGTTTTCCAATACGTCTCGCAATTCCTGCGTGTTACCCCGGGCCTTGCTGTTTTTGTTTGACTAGCGATGGGGTGCGGGCTGGACTTCGGGCTTATATGCCACTTTGTCGCGGCCACGAGGTGGCCGATCTGCCGCATCATACGTTGGAAGCGCAGGCTTTAATGCTTCCTCTTCAACTTGGGGTAGCAACCCGAGCTTTGGGAAACTTTTTATTGGGCGCTCGAGTTCGTGTTCCTCGGCTGCCAGGACCTCAATCCATCTATCTACTAGCAGATCTTGCTCAGCTTGAAGCTATTGTTGTTTTTTCTTCAGGCTTTTTGCTGTGGCAATAAGCCGGCGCTTGAAGCGCTCCTGTTCGATGGGATCCTCAGGCACGATAAATTCTTCATCACCGAGGCTCACTGTCGGTGTCAAAACTGGCGGATCTCGGGTAGGGGGTCCCGAACTATGCATCTAAGGCGGATGGTAACAGGAGGCAGGGGACACAATGTTTTGCCCAGGTTCGGGCTCTCTTGATGGAGGTAAAACCCTACGTCCTGCTTGATTAATATTGATGATATGGGTAGTACAAGAGTAGATCTACCACGAGATCAGAGAGGCTAAACCCTAGAAGCTAGCCTATGGTATAATTGTTGTTTGTCCTACGGACTAAAACCCTCCGGTTTATATAGACACCGGAGAGGTTAGGGTTACACAAGGTCGGTTACAAAGGAGGAGATATCCATATCCGTATTGCCTAGCTTGCCTTCCACGCCAAGTAGAGTCCCATCCGGACATGAGACGAAGTCTTCAATCTTGTATCTTCATAGTCTCACAGTCCGACCAAAGGATATAGTCCGGTTGTCCGGAGACCCCCTAATCCAGGACTCCCTCAGTACCCCCTGAACCAGGCTTCAATGACGATGAGTCCAGCGTGCAGTGTTGTCTTCGGCATTGCAAGGCGGGTTCCTCCCCCGAATACACCACGGAAGAATTTGAATACAAGGAGTATCCAACCCTGCAAAATAAGTTCCACATACCACCATAGAGAGAATAATATTTTTGCAAATCTAATTTGCTAACTTGTTTTGGCAACACGACATTACGTCACGGCCCGGTGATTATTCGAACTGTTTCTTCTAATAGCCCCGCACATAACGCAAGGCAGCTTTTTGACAAGTCTCGTCAAAGCAAAGATCGTGCCCCCTTATCACGGGATTCTCATCAATACGGGCGTGGGTAACCCAACCGCGTCTAGGACTCCTAGATTATAGGAAAGCCCCAAACGGCCACGGAGAGGACGCTTGGTATTCACCCTCTTTATAAAGGGCCAAGGTTTTCACTTTTTCCCTCCCGTGCTCAATAGAATCCTTCCCCGCCTTGAGTTCTAACACCCAAAGCCCAGGTCAGGTGCTCCGGATCTTCAATTATGTCTGGATCCAGCCTTCAAGGCCGATGGATGCCCTCCTCCGTTACGGAAGAGGATATCAAGAAGTTGAGGGAGGCCAGATACCTGACCGCCGAGGTTTTGCATCGGCTGCCTGCCCGAGGGTAGGTCGTCCCTACTCCGGAACCCAACGAGGACGTCATGTTGGGGCTTGATGTTTTACTACGGGCTAGATTTCCACGATCTAGGCCTGGACTCCTTTCTCCACATCTTGGCATTTATTGTCGTGTGTGAGGCTTTCCTCCGCATTACCCCTCACTTTGGTTTGTGGCTCAAGACCTTTGATGTGAAGACGAAGACAATCAAGGGACAGTACGTAGCGTGCGGAGGCGCTTTAATAAGCAAGATTGTGGGAGCTCCGTGGCCAAAGGGTTCCTTTCCAGAGGTGTCCGGATTATGGCAACGGGAGTGGTTTTACATCACAGCTCCCAGAAGTGCCAAGTGGGTGGCTCCCCCCGCTTTCCGCTCGGGCCCCCCACCACAACTGATGTCATGGATTAGCAGAGGGCTGAGCTGGGGTCCGGCCAAGGACGTGCCTATACTGCAAAGCCCCATTCAAGATCTCTTCGAGGGAGATTTTAATTTGGTTATGGTAATGCAAGTCATGCTGGTTCGTCGAGTCCAGCCTTGCAAACGCCGGCCCCTCCACATGTGGGAGTTCAACCCAGAAGGGCCGCATACTATTCAGAATTTCCTCGGCCTGACGCACGAGGAGATGTACAAATCATTCTTTGGACCCCAAATAGAGTGTCCGGATACTACCGAGGACGTGTGCCTGAGCAGCAACCGTACCGCCTACCAAGTAAGTAATCCTTTAGCCGAACACACCATCTCTTATTTACCACGACGTCATTCTGAGAAATCGCCCTTTGACCAGGACTGGATAACAAAGGCGAAGATGATTCGGTGTTCGGCCCCCCTTCCTAAGGGTTTGGAAAATCCGATACTAGAAAAGATGCTCGAGCTAGCACCTTGACCGGAGCCCTCAAAGGAAGACAAGGGGGGAAATAATGAGGGCGAAAGCGGGCCTCCATCGCTACCTATTCTGACTGAGGGAACGAGCGCCTCCGTGAGGGAGGATAACCGAGGGGGGAATCGGACATACTCTCACCCCGAGGAAGGAAGAGGACTACCTCTGAAGATCCGGAAACCAAGGTTTCCAAGCGGGAGAAGAAATCTCCACCAGAGGGTCCTGCCTTGGAGGGTGCTCTTGCCGCACAAAGTCCGTGCGGGGATCAGCCCTCCAACAAGCTGTAAGTAATCAAAAAGTACTTTAATAGTGGAGATATACTACCTTACCTCTGAGGAGAATAACCGAAGTATTTATTGCAGTTTGGATCTTAGCCCTTCTCAGCAGAGCTCGTCTTCGGGGATCTTCTTCCGGAGATGATGGAGAGCGAAACGCCTCCCCCGGACTCCTCAGCTCAAGAAGCGGGCGACCTTGAAGTGTCGTCACGGAGGGCCTCTCCGGATCCGGCGAGACCAGAAGGTAATCCTATAGTCACCCGAAGTTCCCAGCGTCCAGCTCTCGAAGAGAGCAAACAGAAGAGTCCGGCACCGTCTGGTATGCGGTCCGACATACTGAGAGAGCTGTTGGAGCGAGCGGCCATCTCAGAAGAACACCGTACATTGATGGGTACGGTGATGGAAAGGATCTCATCCGCCGAAAGCGGGTTGCATGATGCCTTTATGAGTCTACTAACGGACTTTGAGGTACGTAAAATGATATACATTTGTGATGGTACCACACATTTTTAGGTGTGCCCTGTGTAGATAGTAGCCCCTGAGACTATGGTTGTCTCCGAAAACGACGACAAACAGAGGATCGTAGTCCCAGGTAATAACCATACCGCTTTGATGTGCAGGTAGCGGGAGCTCCGGTGGCTAGCCGGACTCATGAATTTGCCGGACTGAAGCGGCAACTAGATGTGGCGGATGCCGACATTGAGCTTGTCAACAAGAGGCTTGATGAGGCACATGGTAAATGTTATTTTCAGGTGAATGCCACATAGTAAGAGCAGCATGATGCCAGTATCTTTAATATGTTGTGACTGCACATGGAGCTGCCACCGTGGAAACCTTGCGGGCGGAACTTGCCCGAGCCAAGGAACAAGCAAGGATTAGTAATGCGGTTGCTTTGAAGGCGGCCGAAGAGTTGAAAGCCAAGAAGGCCGCACATTGCAAGAGCAAAGAGAAGATGGCCAAGATGGCCGTAGAATTAAAAGACACTGCCGACTGTTGCAGGTTCCTTTAAAAAGAAAAATGATCGAAGGCAACAGACCTTGAAAAGGCCACGATGGTGGACAAAGACACCCGCTCTGCTATGAGAGCGAAGAAGGAGGAGCTGCGGGAAGCCGGGGATATTGCGGCTAGGAAGCCCTTCATGCTACGGAGGAAGTTCGGAGATCCACGGTATGCCCCTCTAGATCGGCTGTGGAGTTCGGAAGATGCATATATGGACTTGGCGGCGAGCGCTGCCGATGCGGCCAAATACTTCCAAGGTCAAATAGATCGTGAAGTGGACAAGCTGTTCTGGTCGCAATTCAACATTCCGGATCGTCCGCTTCCATTGACTGATCAGCTAGCCGAATGGGCCGAACTAAATAGGTTGTCCGGACTCGCCATGAGGTCTGTCATGGATCAGCTATGGCCGGAAAAGCCAAAGCCAAACAGCTATTTCAGCTTAGTGCAGCAGTTCCTTGGTGCGGTGCCGCGCATTAATGCAATGAAGAGGTCGGTGTGCATAGAAGGCTCGCGGATGGCCCTTGCCCATGTTAAAGCACACTGGGCGGAGATGGACGCTGCCACTATTGCGGCACAGGGTTCGGCCATAGGCCGAGTGGCTGCCAAGCACTATTTCGAAGAGGTTCTCGAGGGTGCTCGTTTAATAGAGGCCCAGTGCTCAAAGAATATTATGTTTGAGTGACATGTATTCCCATTGTAAAAACAATGTTTATGAAGTTTATTTAAGAATGTATTTATACTTTTGCCTGAAAGTAATATGATGCCTCCTGTGCGGCCGTTTATGTATATATGTATATAACCTGAAAGATGGCAGTCGTCGGCTTCGACCCCCACGCATATAATGCGGAGGAGCTCGCAGAAGACGCGTGTTCACACTTAACCCAACGTCTTGGTCCTATTAAGGAGGTTATAGCGCAGCGAACGAGGCAACCAGACTATAATGCTTTAACACTTTCACTTAGCCATAGGAGTTTGACGGTGGGGCTACTATATAGCCCCTGGTGGCTCCGCACTCTCCTGAATTCGGGGTGCATACACGCCTGACCGGGAAACGGCCCTTCGTTAAGGCGGAGGAATTCTAGCATTCTGATAGGTCATCGAGTGGTTGACCAGTCTCGCGCTATATCATGACAGTCAGTTTTTGGCTTTCTCTACTGAGGTGCTCGTCTAGATGACCCACGGCACAATCGCAGTAGTTCTCCTGGTGCCGCCTTAGCCGATAGAGCGGAACGTAAGGCAGCAAAACACATGAGCCGGGAAAACCCAACATTTGACCAAAGACATGATTCGGAGCTGATGCATATAAGGCCAAACTCGCGACGCCGAACACTCCCTAAGGTATTCGGTCTTTATGGTATAAACCGGGCCTGAACAGTGCCCTTTGTAAGAAGCCCCTGGTGTCCAGGTACGTGCATTATTCTGACGTGGCCACATGCCAAGACGCCAGCATCCTTCTCAATAGTACTGAGAATCCGAGGGATGTGTATCAACAAGAGACAGTAAGAAAGGTTTACGCAGGGTCTTAATCTAAAAAGAATCCTTCGAACGGGTCCGTGCTGCACGTCTGCGCCTGTGTCTTCGTTGTGCCGTATCCTGGACGGGTGTAGCACGATGGTCATCTGTAAAAGAGAGAAACTTAGGTGAAAAGTTGTCGTGCAAAAAGGTAGGTTTTAAATAAACCATGTACAATTCAAGATGAGTAAAAATTGCCACTTGTCTGCGCGCGTTGAGCCCCATGTATTTGTAATAGGGGTGTGGCCATCAAACCTGTATGAATTACATATAGTTGTGCCGGACTCGTCTAACCGTGTCTGTGGTCTTGACGACCTATCAAATGCTTTAGTTGGTGAGGCCGTTTTTAGTGTGCGGCTGCCAAGGCAGTCGCACTCTCTTCGACGTGCAAGGATCGCCCAATATTTCCATTCACTATAATGATGCCACGTGGACCGGGCATCTTAAGCGTGAGGGAAGCGTAATGCGGTATTGCATTAAAGCGAGCGAAAGCTTCGCGTCCAAGTAGTGCTTGATAGCCATTTTGGAACAGAGCAATGTGGAATGTTAAATTTTCACTACGGAAGTTATCGGGGAAGCCAAATATAACCTCTAGTAGCAGGGAGCCCGTGCAATGAGCCCCTGGGCCTGGCGTTACTCCTATAAAGGTAGTATTGCTGTGGCAAATTTTCGTTGGGTCTATCCCCATTTTGTGGATTGTGTCCCGATATATCAGGTTTAGACTACGGCCACCGTCCATCATGACTCATGTGAAGTGGTATCCATCAATTATTGGGTCTAATACCAAGGCAGCCCATCCTGCCTGCTGTATACTTGCTGAGTAATCCCGATGGTTGAAAGTGATCGGCTGAGACGACCAGTGGCAGGACTCCACGGTGATAGGCCCTTGGGCATATTTCTCTGGGAGTGCCGCTTTGCTTCCTTTGATCACGTGTAACACGTTGACTATTTTGACTTCTGGTGGAAACTTCTTTTGTTCCCAAGTGTCTTGCTTGAGAGGCTCATACTCGTCTTCGCTTGGTGTACCCTCCCCCTTGTGTACGGTGTTGAGCTTGCCGGACTGCTTGAAGACCCAACATTCTCTGTGGGTATGATTAGCAGGTTTACCAGGGGTGCTATGGATCTGACATACTTGGTCCAGAATTTTGTTTAGGCTGGACAGTTCGTCTCTGGCGCCTTTAGAGGGCGGCTTTTGCTGACTTGGCCGAGAGCTTTTGAATTCGGCATTTACTGCCGTGCTCTTCGTGCTGTCTTCTTTATTCCGGCGTTTGTTATTGTTGTTGCGCCATGATTTCCCATATCCATCTCTAGCTTCGGATGTACTGGGGTCGCTGGTGCTGCATCTAGCTAGCCAGCTATCCTCACCCATGCAAAAGCGGGTCATGAGGCTTGTTAATGCTGCCATTGTTCTCGGCTTTTCTTGGCCGAGGTGTCTGGCAAGCCATTCGCCACGGACGCTATGCTTAAAAGCTGCCAAGGCTTCGGCGTCCGGACAGTCGACTATTTGGTTCTTTTTAGTAAGAAACCTGTTCGAAAGCTTTCGGGCTGACTCTCCGGGCTGTTGAGTTATATGACTCCAATCGTCCGCGTCCGGAGGTCGGACATAAGTCCCTTGAAAATTTGCCCGAAAAGCGTCTTCGAGCTCTTCCCAGCTTCCAATGGAGTTTTCGGGGAGGCTTTTAAGCCAGTGCCGAGCTGGCCCTTTGAGTTTGAGGGGTAAGTATTTAATGGCGTGGAGATCGTCTCCTCGAGCCATATGGATGTGGAGGATATAGTCCTCCATCCAGACCCAAGGGTCTGTTGTTCCGTCGTATGCCTCTATGTTTATGGGTTTGAGTCCCTCTAGAAATTCATGGTCCAGCACCTCATCGGTGAAACATAGGGGGGGTGCGGCACCCCTGTATCTGGGTGTACAGCACTGTTCAAGTGTTTGTTGTGTTGCATCGTATGCTGGAGCACGCTTGCGTGGTCCATAGATGGATCTGGTTGTGCCGTCCTTTTGATGCGAGCCATCGCGTGGACCGTGTATTGTCTTATGTGCAGCGTTGTTTGCCGCTCTATGTTGGCCGTGAGGTCGTCTATCCGGCCAGATGGCCGTTTTAATTTTTGGTTGCGGGGGATCTAAGGCCTCCTCATCGAATTCAGGTAGCAAGTTTCGCTTCGGGTAGCTCTTGGTGGGGTGATTACCGCCGTACTTTGCTGTTGTGTTCAGCACTTTACTCCATCTAATTCTGAGTGTGTCTTGTGTAGCCTTGAGCCTTTGCTTCTGCTTTTTTAGACTCCTCGCGGTGGCAACGAGCCTTTGATGGGCATTCTGTTGCTCCGGGTGTCTGTCCGGTGTGATGTTGTCCGGACTATTATCTTTGATAGAGTCGGGTTGTTTGGGTTGATTCTCCGTGTTACCGTGGTCCGGCAATGGTTGACCCTGCTCTAACGCTGGGTCTGTATGATCATTGTTTCTGCCGAGGGGGGATTTGGGGCGGCGCTTACGCCGCCGCTTTGACTGCTTCTCGAGGGGACAACCCTTCGTTGCATCCTTCCGTTCCTCGTCGTCGTCTTCTTGTGGTGTGTCCACCATGTATACGTCATGTGATGAAGTGGGCGCCCAGTGCCCTGTGGGTAGTGGTTCCTGTTCGTCTCCTGCATCGTCGTCCATACCGTCGATGTCTTCGTAGTCGGATTCGAGCATGTCGGTTAAGTCATCGACAGTGGCTACTAAGTGGGTGGTGGGTGGGCGGCGAATTTCTTCGTCATCCACATCCCAATCCTGCCGGACATAGTTCGGCCAGGAATCTCCTGACAAGGAGAGAGACTTTAATGAATTCAGTATGTCGCCGAAGGGCGAGTGCTGAAAGATATCCGCGGAGGTAAACTCCATGATCGGCGCCCAACCGGATTCGATAGGAACGAGCGCAGGCGGTTCGGAGTCCATGGCCGGAGAAGTATCCGACAGTTTAACAACACGGCTCTCGTGAAGGGTAAGGTCGATATTTGGCTCGATCGCTGCTGAGGATACAGCCTCCGTGACAGGGTCTATCCAACCATACATGCATGGCGCAACTGGCTCCGAATTGAGGCTCAGAACGGCTGCCGGTGTGATCTCCTGAATACGGTCCGATGGTAGAGCCGAATCATACTCACCATGACCGTGTGGCGCACAAGGCTGGGGCTCGAATCCGTCGAAGATCAAGTCTCCGCGGATATCGGTCGTGTAATTTAAGCTTCCAAACCTGACCTGATGGCCAGGGGCATAGATTTCGATCTGCTCCAGATGGCCAAGTGAGTTGGCCCGCAGTGCGAAGCCGCCGAACACAAAGATCTGTCCCGGGAGAAAAGTCTCACCCTGGACCGCATCGCTATCGATGATAGAAGGAGCCATCAAGCCTAAAGGCGACGACACAGAGGAACTCTCAATGAAAGCACCAATGTCGGTGTCAAAACCGGCGGATCTCGGGTAGGGGGTCCCGAACTGTGCGTCTAAGGCGGATGGTAACAGGAGGCAGGGGACACAATGTTTTACCCAGGTTCGGGCCCTCTTGATGGAGGTAAAACCCTACGTCCTGCTTGATTAATATTGATGATATGGGTAGTACAAGAGTAGATCTACCACGAGATCAGAGAGGCTAAACCCTAGAAGCTAGCCTATAGTATGATTGTTGTTCGTCCTACAGACTAAAACCCTCCGGTTTATATAGACACTGGAGAGGTTAGGGTTACACAAGGTCAGTTACAAAGGAGGAGATATCCATATCTGTATTGCCTAGCTTGCCTTCCATGCCAAGTAGAGTCCCATCCAGACACGAGACAAAGTCTTCAATCTTGTATCTTCATAGTCTAACAGTCCGACCAAAGGATATAGTCCGGATGTCCGGAGACCCCCTAATCCAGGACTCCCTCACTCACCTCGTCTGCAAAGAGAGGCATGTAATTGTCATCCTTTGATTCTCCGTCTGCTGCTTGTTCCTTGGGGCTGGCTTGCCCATCCTCCTGCTCAAAGCCTGGCTGGAGGGGATTGTCTTCGTCTTCGGCACTATTTGCAGCGTTATTGTCTCATGTGCCGGTATCGCTGTTTTTGCTATGGCGGGGCTTAGAGCAGCGCCGATGACACCGGTTCTTAGATTGCTTCTCGGGGGGATTACCCTCTGTTGCCTTATTGCCATCGCTTTCTTTGGGGGTGTCCACCATGTATATATCATACGATGAGGTGGCAGTCCAACACCCTGTGGGTGGTGGTTCCTGTTCGTCTCCCGCATCGTCGTCCATACCGTCGATGTCTTCAGAGTCGAAGTCAAGCATGTCAATTAGGTCGTCGACAGTGGCCACCAAGTGGGTGGTGGGTGGGGAACGAATTTCTTCGTCGTTTGCTTCCCACTCGAGCCGGACATAGTTCGGCCAAGGGTCTCCTGACAAGGAGAGAGACTGTAATGAGTTTAGCATGTCGCCTAGGGGCGAGTGCTAAAAGATATCTGCGGAGGTGAACTCCATGATCGGTGCCCAATCATATTGGATGGGCACGGATGTGAGCAGTTCAAAGTCTGTGGTCGGGGACGAATCCGAGTGTCCGGCAACACAGGTCTCAGAGGAGGTGAAGTCAGTATTCGACTCTATCGCCGCTGAGTGTGCGGCCTCCGTGGCGGGGTCCATCCACCCGTCCTCGGACGGTGCGAGCTGTTCTGGATTGAGGGCCGGAGTAGTTACACGTGTGATCTCCCGAACACTGTCCGATGGCAGAGCTAAATCATGCTCATCGTGACCGTGCGGCGTACCTGACATGGGATCGAATCCGTCGAAGATCAAGTCTCCGCGGATGTCGGCAGTATAGTTCAAGCTTCCAAACCTGACCTGATGTCCAGGGGCGTAGCTCTCGATCTTCTCCAGATGGCCGAGCAAGTTGGCCCGTAGTGCGAAGCCGCCAAATACGAAGATCTATCCAGGGAGGAAAACCTCACCCTGGATCGCATCGTTGCTGATGATCGAAGGAGCCATCAAGCCTTATGATGACGACACAGTGGAACTCTCAATGAAAGCACCAATGTCAGTGTCAAAACGGGCGGATCTCGGGTAGGGGGTCCCGAACTGTGCATCTAAGGCGGATGGTAACAGGAGGCGGGGGACACAATGTTTACCCAGGTTCGGGCCCTCTCGATGGAGGTAATACCCTACTTCCTGCTTGATTGATCTTGATGATATGAGTATTACAAGAGTTGGTCTACCACGAGATCGGAGAGGCTAAACCCTAGAAGCTAGCCTATGGTATGATTGTTGTTGTCCTACGGACTAAAACCCTCCGGTTTATATAGACACCGGAGGGGCTAGGGTTACACAAAGTCGGTTACAAGGGAGGAGATCTACATATCCGAATCGACAAGCTTGCCTTCCACGTAAAGGAGAGTCCCATACGGACACGGGACGAAGTCTTAAATCTTGTATCTTCGTAGTCCAACAGTCCGGCCAAAGTATATAGTCCGGCTGTCCGAGGACCCCCTAATCCAGGACTCCCTCACCCGTCATGGATTGCTTGGAGCCCGACGAAGCCCTGCTCTTGGCCGAGAACTTGCTGACAGTAGATTTCTTCTTCTTGATAGTGGGAATCTCAGTAGGACGGGGAGGAGATAAAGGTAGATATTCAATCCCAGAGAGGGTAGGTGAGAGGGGGCGACCGGCATGTTGGAGCAGACCCAGAGATGGGGGTGCCCGTGACCGCAGTTTTCTCCTGACCATCACCGCCCAAGCCCTCCGCTCCCCGCGAAAGCACATCCATCGCCTCCTTCTGAGTAGGGCCCGCTAGCACATTTGACTTGAACAGCTCACACACCTCTGGTTCCATACCATCCCATTCGGATTGAGTGAAATGAGCATCAGTGCCACCACTGGGATTCTGACCACCCACAGAGCCATCATCATGTTTATCTGATTTACCAGAACTAGGAGGAGGAGGAGTGGGGGGGGGGGGGCTGGAACGCCTCAGCCCCTTCCACCCGCACCCACAGACGAACACCATCAGAGGAAGGGAACACGTTAACCACACCACGCAGGCACAACAGATCAACACACCAGACCTTAATGCGAACATGGCCAAGTTTCTCCAGAGACTCAGAGTCCACCTCAATCGGCTTGCTAATAAGAACACCGAAAGCCATCAAGAACGGAACTGGGCGCAGACTAGCAGACACATCATCAACCAAAACCCAAACCTGAGAAAGCGGTCCCACCGCTTTGACACCACAAGCCGCAGCCGTGACAGACACCACCAATTGATTGTAAGGCAGGGTAAAGCTAGTGCATGAAGAAATCATCCTTAAGCAATCTTTGGAGGGAAACACCACATCAAACTCAGACTCAGACATTTGATTCACTTGCCAATCCAAACCACCCTCATCCTAGATCCGAAGACCTTCCAGTAAGGTCTGAGGCGAGATCTTTTGGCCCTGAACGGTGACGATGGCCGCATTGGAGAGGGATGGGACCGCAGCAACCAGGGGCACCTCACTGTCAAGGTCAAAGAAGGAGCATCCAGGGAGCCCAGTCCCGTAATGCACAAAAGCAGGGGGTTTGATCTGATTTTGGCAATCAACAGTAAGGTGACCTTTAGATCTACATATAAGGCAGAAGGGGGGATTGAAGCATCTTGATTGGAAATGGCATGGTTGGTGGCATGCAAAGCATGTGAGGGAGGAGGAGGTGTTAGGTGCAGGGGCACCATGGCGAGGTGGAGGAGGTGGAGGGGGAGGGAGAGTGCCATCCCCGAGCCCCGAAGAGGAGCCATGGTCAGAGGCAGGGAAGTGGCGTGCCTTGAACTGCTGGGAGGGGGGCCACAGAAGCTATGCGGAGGAGGGCGGGAGCCAAAGCCATCTCTAGAGGAGCGGAGAGGTTGCCGAGGCGGAGCCACTTGGCTCCGAGGGGGAGCCAGGCACGGCTGTAGGATCGAGAAGAGGTGTCTAGAGGGGGGATAGATCCTCAACAAGGAAAATTAGTAGTTTTTAATCTCTTTAAGTTGAGGTGGAGTTTTAGCACAAGTTTAAACATTCACAATACATTTCAAGAAAGCATGGCAAGAGTATATGAGCAGCGGAAGTAAAGCATGCAAGTTGCAAGAAAGTAAAGGGATGGGATTGGAGTGTGCAAACGCAATTGGAGACACAGAGATTTTTGGCGCGGTTCCGATAGGTGATGCTATCATACATCCACGTTGATGGAGACTTCAACCCATGAAGGGTAATGGTTACGTGAGGAGGGATCTACCCACGAAGGTTCCATGAATAAGCAACCTTGTCTATCCCACCATGGCCATCGCCCACGAAGGACTTGCCTCACTTGGGTAGATCTTCATGAAGTAGGCAATATTCTTTCCCTTACAAACTCCTTGGTTCAACTCCACAATCTTGACAGAGGCTCCCAAGTGACACCTAACCAATCTAGGAGACACCACTCTCCAAAAGGTAATAGATGGTGTGTTGATGATGAACTCCTTGCTCCTGTGCCTCAAATGATAGTCTCCCCAACACTCAGCCCTCTCTCACAGATTTGGATTTGGTGGAAAGATGATTTGAGTGGAAAGCAACTTGGGGAAGGCTAGAGATCAAGATTCTTGTGGTTGGAATGGAATATCTTGGTCTCAACACATGAGTAGGCGGTTCTCTCTCAGAAAATGAATGGTAGAAGTGCACGTTCTAATGGCTCTCTCCATGAATGGAGGATGGGTGGAGGGGTATATATAGCCTCCACATAAAATCTAGCCATTACACACAATTCACCAAACTCGGTGGGACCGAATCGATAAACTCGGTCAGACCGATTTAGTTCAAAAATGTGAACGTTAGGATTTTCGGTGGAACCGATATGATCAACTCGGTGGGACCGATGTGCTAGGGTTAGGGTAAAACCTCAACTCCGTTTGGCCGATTACACAAACTCGATGGGACCGATTTTGGTAATAAGGAAAACAGAGAGTTGGTCAAGCTAACTCGGTGAGACCAATTGCATATCTCGGTGAGACCGAAATTATTGCAACAAGCAACAGAGAGTTTGCAAGCCCATCTCGGTGAGACCAAGATCCCATCGGTGAGATCGAACTGATTAGGGTTTTTGGCAGTGGCTATGTCAAGTGAACTCGGTGTGTTGGATAGATCAAATCAGTGGGGCCGAGTTTGAATTTTGGTTTGGGACATATTTTGATATGAGAAGGTGGTTGTGGGCTTTGGAGCATATCACTAAGCATTTTGAGCAAGCAAGCCATTAAGAAACACCTCATCCCCTTTTAAAATTATTGTCTTTCCCATGGACTCAATGTGATCTTGGATCACTAAAATGAAAATGAAGAGTCTTGGGCTTTTGCCAATCCTTGTCCTTAGCTTCTTGAAGGGGTTCCACATCCTCTTGTCCATGCCACGCCTTTGTTGAACTTTCTAAAATATACTAGATAAAAGTATTAGCCCAACAAGAGATATGTTGACATTAATTACCAAAATCACCCAAGGAGCACTTGTGCTTTCAATCTTCCCCTTTTTGGTAATTGATGACAACATACATCCAAGCTTTAGATAAAATATGCAGAATAATAAGTAAAGCTTTGGAAGGACATGTAACATACATAGGCTCCCCTACGTGTATGCAATCATGTGAATATGAATATAAGAGCATGTGAATGCATAACCATGACAGAACAAGCAATGAATTACATGTATCTTGGCTATATGCATCAGAGCAAATGATGTAGATACAGGAAATATACCTTCATGTTCATGAGTCCTTGCAAACAATATGTACATCAGCAAGAGATCATCATGCACATGATTCTGATGCATATACTTACCTTGTGGTCTCGGGCTAGCTTTGGAAGAGATGAACCTGAGTAAACAAGGTTAGATAACACAGAAACATCTACTGAACAGAGCAAGCAGTAAACCACAAGAGTACCAAGATTGGGATGACATGTAGAGAGTGAGTACTAGGTAGTCTACTGGATATAGACATGTCCCCAGAGAGTAAAGATATGCAATGAATTCTAAGATTTCCTTCCCTTAGATGTCTTTCTCCCCCTGAATCTTATATGGGATACTAGGAGAAGGTAGGGACAAGAAAATCAGAGCAAAACGAGAACAAACAGCACAAAGCAATCATAACACATACTAACATGTCTTTCCCCTCTTAAAGACATTTGACTTCTCTCCTCTTGAATACCAAGCATTTGGGGGCTCTCTCCCTTTGATGTGATTAAGCACTCTCCCCCTTTGATGTGATTAAGTTTTGATGTGATCTCTCTCCCCCTTTGACATCAATTTCCATGAAGGGTCTTCTAGAATGTGTGTCGAATAGGTTTGGTCCTTGAGTCACATGGCAAAGCAACATATAGAATGTGATGCAGGTAGAGGACTAGAATCATTGAGTGGACCTAGAACAGATATGCAGGATGCAAATGGCAAAGTGTCTCCTCAGCATTGAAATCGGTAACACCGAGTTGTTTTCTTCGGTGGCACCGAGGTAGTTCGGTTAGACTGAAAGAGACAAACCGGTGAGGCCGAGTTCAATACATACAGAAAACAGGTGTCATCTCAGCTCACTAGGCAAATAAGATCTCACAAAGATTTGCAAGGAATTAACTGAAAGATTTGCAATGAATTGGATGCAGAGAATGTAGAAACGAACAGAGAAATTAAGGAAATCTAGATGAAGTATTTTTTTTATTTTTGATAAAAGAAGGGGAACAAATATGCAAGAGACAGATGCGGGAACTTAGAAAAATACTAGAGAACTTCATCTAGAATTGGTCGGCGACAAAGTCACCTATGTTAGAGTATATTGACTGAGGAGTCAAGTGAGAACACTTGATCGCAGGTCATACTCATCGTTTAAGCTCAAAATGGGGTTACCATTTTTCGTTTAAGCATTTTGATGTATTCACATCTTGTTGAGCTGCTTTGACCCATGACTTGGGGTAAAGCTTCTCTAAGATGGAATAACATACCTTGGGTGGTGGTGTTGATCTTGATCATGTAGTTGAACTTGTGTGGGATGCTCAAGGTTGATGTAGTTCATCAATTGTTGGGAGCACCGCTTGTAGTTTTGAGTTCATCTGCCTACATGGGTTAGTTTTGCAAGGAAGAGCACTTGTGTATCCAAAAATGACAATCATGAAATTTCATATCAAATGAATCTTGATATAAAGAAATTGTCAAAGGATATGTTGAAAGGATTCATGCTTCCTTGTCTTCAACCACCATATTGTAGAGACTTGGTGATGTAGAGATTGCTCAAGATGTGAGTGGTTTGCAATCTCGTAAATTTAGATTCATCCAAGTACCTACAAGGGTTAGATAGCATGCAAGGGTGCAAGTATATAACCAAGACATATGATCATCATCATAAGAGAAATATCAAGGATTAGCCATAGGCTCATGCCTTGCATGTATCCAAATGGAGTTTCTACTCCAAGTTTGAGGCATCAATGATGTTCAATTCACCTCTCAAACAGCAAAATACTTTCTCATCAAGTGGTTTGGTGAATATATCCGCCAATTGCTTATCGGTACGAACATGCTTAAGATCAATGTCCCCTTTAGCAACATGATCTCGAATGAAATGATGACGAACTTCAATATGCTTAGTTCGAGAATGTTGCACGAGATTGTGAGCAGTCTTAATAGCACTTTCATTGTCACAAAGCAATGGAACATGTTTCACATAGATCCCATAATCTTTAAGAGTTTGGGTCATCCTAAGTAATTGAGCACAACATGAACGGGCGACAATGTATTCCACTTTGGCGGTAGATAAGGATATTGAGTTCTGTTTCTTGGAGGACCAAGACACAAGAGATCTACCAAGAAATTAACAAGTACCCGAAGTGGACTTTCTATCAACCTTGTCTCCGGCATAGTCCAAATCGAAGTAGCCAACAAGATCAAAAGAGGACCTCTTAGGATACCAAATGCCAAAATTTGGTGTATGAATTAAGTATCTCACTATCCTTTTCACAGCCTTAAGATGACATTCTTTGGGGGCCACTTGATATCATGCACACATGCACACACTTAGCATAATATCGGGACGGGAGGCACATAGATATAACAATGAACCAATCATAGAGTGATAAACCTTTTGTTCAACCGGCTCGCCATCCTTCGTCAAGTCAAGATGTCCACTAGTAGGCATGGGTGTATTCATACCTTTGCATTCTTGCATGTTGAACTTCTTGAATAAGTCCTTGGTATACTTTGTTTGGGAAACAAAGGCACCTTCCTTAGTTTGCTTGATTTGCAAACCAAGAAAGAACTTGAGTTCACTCATCATAGACATCTCAAACTTCTCCGACATTAGCTTTCCAAACTTTTCACTAAAATGAGGGTTAGTCGAACAAAATATGATATCATCAACATAAATTTGGCACACACATAATTCATCATTAACCCTTTTAGTAAAAAGAGTGGAGTCAATTTTTCCAATCTCAAAGCCTTTTTCAATAAGGAACTTGGTCAAGCATTTATACCACGCTCTAGGAGCTTGTTTAAGACCATAAAGAGCTTTGTGAAGTTTGTAAACATAGTCGGGTTTCTTAGGATTAACAAAGCCGGGAGGTTGTTTAACATAAACTTCCTCCTCAATTTCACCATTTAGAGAAGCACTTTTAATGTCCATTTGGTACAAGGTAATATCATGGTGATTAGCATAGGCAAGTAAGATGCGGATGGACTCAAATCTAGCAATGGGGGCATATGTCTCACCATAGTCCATACCTTCGACTTGAGTGTAGCCTTGGGTGACGAGACATGCCTTGTTGAGAACCACTTGTCCATCTTCGTCTTGCTTGTTGCGAAACACCCATTTGGTACCGATGATGTTGTGGTTGTTGTCGGGCTTCTCGACCAATGTCCACACGTGGTTCCTCTCAAAGTTGTGTGGCTCTTCATGCATGGCATTTATCCAATCCAGATCTTCCAATGCTTCTTCAACATTCATAGGTGCAATGCTAGAGATGAATGAATAATGTTCACACAAATTTGCCAAATGAGTTTTAGAGCGAGTGATTCTCCCGGTTTGGATATCATTGAAGATTTGCTCGATGGGATGGTATCTTCTGACTCTTGCTCTAACTCGTGAGAGCTTTTGTTTGGGTCGGGGTGGAAAATCTTCTTCATCATCTTGTTCTTCCTCTCGACCTTCTTCATCGTTGACGTTGTCATTCTCTTGTCGAGGTGGAGAAGGAGGTTGATGAGGTTCATCTTGGTGTACTCCCTCGTTTTCTTCGTCTTGGTGTGTCCCACTTGTGGATGCCTCTGTGTCAACTCTTGGTTCACCTTGTCGTGAGGTAGAAGCTTCCACTTGGATGGATGAAGTACTCTCCTTCACCGCTGTTGGACGAATCTTGCCAATAGACAAGTCTTGGATTGCTTTCGAAGGATCTTTGTCTCCTACATCAATTGGAAATTGCTCTACTTGCGAGCCGTTAGATTCATCAAACTTCACATCTACCGTCTCCTCAACCTTTCGGGTGAAATTGTTGTAGACACGGTAAGTGTGAGAGTTTGAGCCATAACCAAGTAGGAAACCGTCAAGAGATTTTGGAGCAAATTTAGAACGGAGATGCTTATCAAGAATTTAACACTTTGAGCTGAATACACGAAAGTATCCAACTTGGGGTTTGTTACCGGTGATAAGCTTGTATGCTGTCTTGCCGAGTAGCTTGTGAAGATACAAGCGATTTTTTGCATGACAAGCTGTCTCAACCACTTCCGCCCAAAAGTGTTTTGGCGTCTTTTACTCATCAAGCATCATTCTCGCCATCTCAATAAGAGTCTGGTTCTTCCTCTCAATAACTCAATTTTGTTGAGGTGTGTACGTAGCCGAGAACTCGTGTGAAATCCCTTCTTTGTCAAGAAAGATATCCACATTTGCGTTCTCGAGCTCCGTTCCGTTGTTGTTGTGAACCTTCTTGATATTCACTTAAAATTGATTTTGGGCCTTCCTAGCGAAGTTCTTGAATATCTTTTGGGCCTGCAATTTATCATCAAGAAAGAACACCCACATAAATCTTGAAAAATCATCGACTATGACTAGACCAAATGAGCTTCCACTGAGACTTTTGTAGGCATTGGGACCAAAAAGATCCATATGAAGTAGCTCGAGCGGTCTTCTCATGGTCATGATGTTCTTCATGGGGTGGCTTCCTCCAACTTGTTTTCCTGCTTGACAAGCACTACACAATCTATCCTTGCCAAATATAACATCTTTCACTCCAAGGATATGATCACATTTAATAAGCTTACTAAGATTTTGCATGCCCACATGCCCTAACCTTCTATGCCACAACCAACCTTTAGAAAATTTAGCAATTAAGCAAGTTCTAGGTTGAGCCTTTTTAGTGAAATCAACAATGTATAGATCACCTCTACGTATACCGGTAAAGACCATATTATGATTATCTCTACGAAACACTTGGCAATCTATGTGACACCCCTGATTCAATCGTACACTAATCATACACGCAAATGTGTACGATCAAGATCAGGGACTCACGGGAAGATATCACAACACAACTCTACAAATAAAATAAGTCATACAAGCATCATATTACAAGCCAGGGGCCTCGAGGGCTCGAATACAAGAGCTCGATCATAGACGAGTTAGCGGAAGCAACAATATTTGAGTACAAACATAAGTTAAACAAGTTTTCCTTAATAAAGCTAGCACAAACTGGGATACAGAATGAAAGAGGCGCAGGCCTCCTGCCTGGGATCCTCCTAAACTACTCCTGGTCGTCGTCAGCGGCCTGCACGTAGTAGTAGGCACCTCCCGAGTAGTAGCAGTCGTCATCGACAGTGGCGTCTGGCTCCTGGACTCCAACGTCTGGTCGCAACAATCGGATATAGAAAAAGGGGGGAAAGGGGAGCAAAGCAACCGTGAGTACTCATCCAAAGTACTCGCAAGCAAGGAGCTACACTACATATGCATTGGTATTAATGAAAGGGGGTAGTGTATGTGGACTGAACTGCAGAATGCCAGAATAAGAGGGGGATAGCTAGTCCTGTCGAAGACTATGCTTCTGTCGCCTCCATCTTGTAGCATGTAGAAGAGAGTAGATGGTAAGTTCACCAAGTATCGCATAGCATAACCCTACCCGGTGATCCTCCCCTCGTCGCCCTGTGAGAGAACGATCACCAGTTGTATCTAGCACTTTGAAGGGTGTGTTTTATTAAGTATCCGGTTCTAGTTGTCATAAGGTCAAGGTACAACTCCGGGTTGTCCCTTTACCGGGGGACACGACTATTCGAATAGATCAACTCCCTGCAGGGGTGCACCACATTTCCCAACATGCTCGATCCCTTTTGGCCAGGCACACTTTTTTAGGTCATGCCCGACCTCGGAAGATCAACACGTCGCAGCCCCACCTAGGCACATCAGAGAGGTCAGCACGCCGGTCTAAACCCTATGCACGCAGGGGTCTGGGCCCATCGCCCATTGCACACCTGCATGTTGCGTACGCGGCCGGTGAGCTGACCTAGCAACCTCCATTACAAAGGAAGTTGCGTTACGCGGTCCAACCTGACGCGCGCCGCTCAGTCGCTGACGTCACGAAGGCTTCAACTGATACCACGACGTCGAGTGCCCATAACTGTTCCCGTGTAGTTGGTTAGTTGATAACCCACAAGTATAGGGGATCGCAATAGTTTTCGAGGGTAGAGTATTCAACCCAAATTTATTGATTCGACACAAGGGGAGCCAAAGAATATTCTCAAGTATTAGCAGCTGAGTTGTCAATTCAACCACACCTGGAAATTTAATATCTGCAGCAAAGTATTTAGTAGCAAAGTAATATGATAGTAGTGGTAACGATAGCAAAAGGTAACGGTAACAAAACTAATGTTTTTGGTATTTTGTAGTGATTGTAACAGTAGCAACGGAAAAGTAAATAAGCGAAGAACAATATATGGAAAGCTCGTAGGCAATGGATCGGTGATAGAGAATTATGCCGGATGTGGTTCATCATGTAACAGTCATAACCTAGGGTGACACAGAACTAGCTCCAATTCATCAATGTAATGTAGGCATGTATTCTGAATATAGTCATACATGCTTTATGGAAAAGAACTTGCATGACATCTTTTGTCCTACCCTCCCGTGGCAGTGGGGTCCTAGCAGAAACTAAGGGATATTAAGGCCTCCTTTTAATTGAGTACCAGAGCAAAGCATTAACACATAGTGAATAGATGTACTTCTCAAACTACGGTCATCACCGGGAGTGGTCCCGATTATTGTCACTTCGGGGTTGCCGGATCATAACACATAGTAGGTGACTATAGACTTGCAAGATAGGATCAAGAACTGATATATATTCATGAAAACATAATAGGTTCAAACATGAAATCATGGCACTCTGGTCCTAGTGACAAGCATTAAGCATAGAAAAGTCATAGCAACATCAATCTCAGAACATAGTGGATACTAGGGATCAAACCCTAACAAAACTAACTCGATTACATGATAAATCTCATCCAACCCATCACCGTCTAGCAAGCCTACAATGGAATTACTCACGCACAGCGGTGATCATCATGAAATTGGTGATGGAGGATGGTTGATGATGACGATGGCGACGGATTCCCCTCTCCGGAGCCCTGAACGGACTCCAGATCAGCCCTCCCAAGAGGTTTTAGGGCTTGGCGGCGGCTCTGTATCGTAAAACGCAATGAATCCTTCTTTTCTATTTTTTTCCTCCCGAAAGCAAATATATAGAGTTGGAGTTGAGGTCGGAGGAGCTCCAGGGGGCCCATGAGGTAGGGGGCGCGCCCAAGGGGGCAGGCACGCCCCCACCCTCGTGGCTAGGGTGTGGTCTCCCTGGTCTTCATCTTTTGCAAGGATTTTTTTATTATTTCCAAAAAGACGTTCTGTGAAGTTTCAGGTCATTCCGAGAACTTTTGTTTCTGCACATAAATAACACCATGGCAATTCTGCTGAAAACAACGTCAGTCTGGGTTAGTTCCATTCAAATCATGCAAGTTAGAGTCCAAAACAAGGGCAAAAGTGTTTGGAAAAGTAGATACGACGGAGACGTATCAACTACCCCAAGCTTAAACCTTTGCTTGTCCTCAAGCAATTCAGTTGACAAACTGAAAGTGATAAGAAAAACTTTTACAAACTCTGTTTGCTCTTGCTGTTGCAAATATGTAATGTCAGCATTCAAGTTTTCAGCAAAGATTATGAACTAACCATATTCGCAATAACGCTCAGGTCTCATGTTTACTCATATCAATGGCATAATCAACTAGCGAGCAATAATAATAAATGTCGGATGACAACACTTTCTCAAAACAATCATAATATGATATAACAAGATGGTATCTCGCTAGCCCTTTCTGAGACCGCTAAACATAAATGCAGAGCACCTTTAAAGATCAAGGACTAACTAGACATTCTAATTCCTGGTAAAAGAGATCCAGTCAAGTCATAGTCAATGTAAACTAACAGTAATGAATGCTAATGACAGTGGTGCTCTCCCACTGGTGCTTTTTAATAAGATGATGATGACTCAACATAAAAGTAAATAGATAGGCCCTTCGCAGAGGGAAGCAGGGATTTGTAGAGGTGCCAGAGCTCGGTTTTGAAATAGAGGTGAATAATATTTTGAGCGGTATACTTTCATTGTCAACATAACAAGCAAGAGATGGAGATATCTTCCATGCTACACACATTATAGGTGGTTCCCAAACAGAATGGTAAAGTTTATACTCCCCCTCCACCAACAAGCATCAATCCATGGCTTGCTCGAAACAACGAGTGCCTCCAACTAATAAGAGTCCCAGGGGGAGTTTTTTTTCAATTATTTTGATTTGATTTGCATAAAGCATGGGACTGCCCGATGACCAGCCATTTTCTCGTGAGTGAGGAGCAGAGTCCAGTCCTCTTGAGAATAACCCGGCTAACATGGAAGATACAGACAGCCCTAGTTGATACATGAGCTATTCGAGCATACAAAACATGATATTTATTTGAAGGTTTAGAGTTTCGCACATACAAATTTACTTGGAATGGCAGGTAGATACCGTATATAGGTAGGTATGGTGGACTCATATGACATAACTTTGGGGTTTGTGGGATTGGATGCACAAGCAGTATTCCTGCTTAGTACAGGTGAAGGCTAGCAAAAGACTGGGAAGTGACCAACTAGAGAGCGACAACAGTCATGAACATGCATTAAAATTAATCAACACTGAATGCAAGCATGAGTAGGATATAATCCACCATGAACATAAATATCGTGAAGCCTATGTTGATTTTGTTTCAACTACATGCGTGAACATGTGCCAAGTCAAGTCACTTAAATCATTCAGAGGAGGATACCACCCTATCATACCACATCACAACCATTTTAATAGCATGTTGGCACGCAAGGTAAACCATTGTAAGCTCCTAGCTAATCAAGCATGGCACAAGAAACTATGATCTCTAGTTGTCATTGCAAACATGTTTATACATAATAGGCTGAATCAGGAACGATGAACTAATCATATTGACAAAAACAAGAGAGGTCGAGTTCATACCAACTTTTCTCATCTCACTCAGTCCATCATATATCGTCATAATTGCCTTTCACTTGCACGACCGAACGATGTGGATAATAATAGTAGTGCGTGTGCATTGGACTAAGCTGGAATCTGCAAGCATTCAATAAACAGGAGAATACAAGGCAGTATGGGCTCTTTTGTCAGATCAACAATAATGCATATAAGAGCCAATTCAACAATTTAATCATGGTCTTCTCCTATCGACCCCCAAAGAAAAGAAAATAAATAAAACTATTTACACGAGAAAGCTCCCAATAAGCAAAAAGAAGAACATGAAATATTTTTGGGTTTTCTTTTTAATTACTACTACAAGCATGGAAATTAAAACTAGCTAAAAGTTACAACTATTTTTTTGTTTTTCTTAAGGTTTATTAAACACACAAGAAGAAAGCATAAAAAGGAAATAAACTAGCATGGATGATACAATGAAAAAGTATGAGCACCGACATCTAACAATGAGTGTGTGAACATAAATGTAATGTCGGTGAGAAATACGTACTCCCCCAAGCTTAGGCTTTTGGCCTAAGTTGGTCTATGGCCACGGCTGGCCTGGCGAATATCTATAGTAATAGTTGGGGTCGTACTGCGAGGAAGAAGACTCTGATTGCCACTGGTTGGCAATCATCTTCGGATCCCACTGGTAATTAGACTGCCGTGGAGGATCAATGATACGTCTCCAACATCTTTAATTTTTGTTTGCTCCATGCTATATTATCTACTGTTTTGGACATTATTGGGCTTTATTGTCCACTTTTATATTATTTTTGGGACTAACCTATTAACTGGAGGCCCAGCCCAGAATTGCTGTTTTTGCCTATTTTAGAGTTTCGCAGAAAATGAATATCAAACGGAGTCCAAACGGAATGAAACCTTCGGGAATGTGATTTTCTGAACGAACATGATCTAGGAGACTTGGACCCTATGTCAAGAAATAAAGGAGTAAGCCACGAGGTAGGGGGC
>NC_041384.1:365628413-365635165 GCF_002162155.2 Triticum dicoccoides | reverse complement strand
ATGGGCCCCCTGTTGCTCCACCGACGTACTCCTTCCTCGTATATATTCCTACATACCCCCAAACGATTAGATACGGAGCCAAAAACCTAATTCCACCACTGCAACTTTCTGTATCCACGAGATCCCATCTTGGGGCCTGTTCCGAAGCTCCGCCGGAGGGGGCATCCATCACGGAGGGCTTCTACATCAACACCATAGCCTCTCCGATGAAGTGTGAGTAGTTTACGTCAGACCTTCGGGTCCGTAGTTATTAGCTAGATGGCTTCTTCTCTCTTTTTGGATCTTAATACAATGTTCTCCCCTTCTCTTGTGGAGATCTATTCGATGTAACCTTCTTTTTGCGGTGTGTTTGTTGAGACCGATGAAGTGTGGGTTTATGATGAAGATTATCTATGAACAATATTTGAATCTTCTCTGAATTCATTTATGTATGATTGGTTATTTTTGCAAGTCTCTTTGAATTATCAGTTTGGTTTGGCCTACTAGATTGATCTTTCTTGCAATGGGAGAAGTGCTTAGCTTTGGGTTAAATCTTGCGGTGTCCTTTCCCAGTGACAGTAGGGGCAGCAAGGCACGTATTGTATTGTTGCCATCGAGGATAACAAGATTTTTTTATATCATATTGCATGAATTTAGCCCTCTACATCATGTCATCTTGCTTAAGGCGTTACTCTATTTTCATGAACTTAATACTCTAGATGCATGCTGGATAGCGGTCGATGAGTGGAGTAATAGTAGTAGATGCAGGCAAGAGTCGGTCTACTTGTCTCGGATGTGATGCCTATATACATGATCATACCTAGATATTCTCATAACTATGCTCAATTCTGTCAATTGCTCAATAGTAATTTGTTTACCCACCATAAAATACTTATGCTCTTGTGAGAAGCCACTAGTGAAACCTATGGCCCCCGGGTCTATCTTCATCATATTAATCTTCCAATACTTAGTTATTTCCTTTGCTTTTTATTTTGCTTTTATTTTACTTTGCATATTTATCACAAAAATACCAAAAAAATTATCTTATCATATCTATCAGATCTCACTCTCGTAAGTGACCGTGAAGGGATTGACAACCCCCTATCGCGTTGGTTGCGAGGAGTTATTTGTTTTGTGCAGGTATGAGGGACTCGCATGTAGCCTCCTAATGGATTGATACATTGGTTCTCAAAAACTAAGGGAAATACTTACGCTACTTTGCTGCATCATCCTTTCCTCTTCAAGGAAATCCAACGCAGTGCTCAAGAGGTAGCAAGAAGAATTTCTAGCGCCGTTGCCGGGGAGGTTCGTGAAAGTCAAGATTTGACTCCCGACAACGAGCCGTTTCTGGCGCTGTTGCCGGGGAGTCGACGCAAAAGTCAACATACCAAGTACCCATCACAACCCTTATCTCCCGCATTACATTATGTAACATCCCAAATTTTCAATTTGGAATGTTTTACAATTATTAGTTAAGCATCTATGCATTTTGTTTGAATTGAGTGGCATTTGGAAATTTTCAGAGGCTTTTGAATTTTTATTGAATTTGGATTCAACTTGGCATTTAAAAATCTACCTCAATATCCCTGACAAATACTTGAGAAAAAGTATGAGAGGAGCTAACATGACACTCCAAAAATGTGAGAAGAAAATATTGCCAAAAGGTTTGAATTCAAATTTGAATTTTATTTGGAGTTTGCAGAAAATGTTTTTTTTAGTTTCTGTTTTGCCTCTATAAAAATGTCCACGCTATAGGATTATTTCCCCTAAGAATTTTGATATATATATGTCCTATATAAAATATTATATATTTCTCTTATTTTAATTTTCTCTCTCTCTCTCTGCCTTAATTCAAAAAAAAGAGGGGAAAAGGCCAAGCGCGAGCCAGGCCAACCGGCCCAGTCGACGCCCAGGCCAACCGGCCCAGCAGCGCTGCCGCAGCCCACCAGCAACCGAGCCGGCCTGCCCCAGGGCGGCGCACGCCCGAACCCCTCTCCCCTCGGTCGCCCGCTCGCCCCCTTCTCTCTATGTCCCACTGACCCGCGGGGCCCGCCCTATCCCTAACCCCTCGCCCACGACACGCCACGCCGGAAGACGCACAGAGCGCACCCGACACCGTGATCCTCTCAGGATCATGATCCCGAGTCGCCCACTGCTCCACGAAGATGCCCTATAAATACCCCTCGGCCTCCTCTATCGATCCCCCTAAAAACCCTACTCCAAACCCACCACAACCACCGCCGTCGCCAAACGCATCTCGCCGCCGCCGCCTCAGTTCGCCGCCACACCCGACGCCAGTGAGCCCTCTCTGCCCCTCCCAGCACCTTCACCCGAACGTCCACTACCTTCCGCACCTCTTTGACACCTTTTCATCACCCAGGAACCGCTGAAGCCGTCGCCCACGAGCTCGACCGCCGCTCGCCGGAGCTGCAGCTCACCAGGGAGCAGTCGACGTTGCCCCGACCACCTCTGCTGTCCCCGAGCTTGTAACACCCTCGATGCGACTATATCTCCCACGTGTCGAGGCACGACTTAGAGGCATAATCGCATTGAAGGCATATGTCGCAAGTTAGGCAATCTTCACAACATCCCATGTAATATAGATAATAAAAGGGGAGATAACATAGTTGGCTTACACTCGCCACGTCAATCAAGGTACATAAATAACATTACATCATCCAAACACTCATGGCCCAACTACGGAGCCAAAATAAAAGACAACCCAACATGCGACACGGTCCCGATCACCCCAACTGGGCACCACTACTGATCATCAGGAAAACACACGTAGTATCGTTGAGAGTCCTCGTCGAACTCCCACTTGAGCTCAAGCGCGTCACCTGGAGCGGAATCGTCAGGCCCTGCATCTGGTTTAATAGTAATCTGTGAGCCACAGGGACTCAGCAATCTCGCACCCTCGCGATCAAGACTATTTAAGCTTATAGGTAAGGCAAGGTAAATATGTGGAGCTGCAGCAAGCGACTAGCATATATGGTGGCTATCCTGTTCGCAAAAGAGAGCGAGAAGAGGAGGCAAAGCGCGAACGAGTAACTAGAGGGCATCCTGCGGCAAACATTACTCCAACACCATGTTCACTTCCCGGACTCCGCCGAGAAGAGACCATCACGGTAACTCACACGGTTGATTCATTTTAATTAAGTTAAGGTTCAAGTTATCTACAACCGGACATTAACAAATTCCCATCTGCCCATAACCGCGGGCACGGCTTTCAAAAGTTCAAATCCCTGCAGGGGAGTCCCAACTTAGCCCATGACAAGCTCTCACGGTCAATGAAGGAATAGACCTCCTCCCGAGACGTTCCGATTAGACTCGGTATCTCGGTTCTTCAAGACATTTCGACAGGTTAAAAGAAGACCAGCAACACCGCCCGAATGTGCCGACAAATCCCGATAGGAGCTGCACATATCTCTTTCTCAGGGCACACTCAGATTGTCTTAGGTACGGGTAGGCCAGCCCAGAGTTTCCCCTGGTGGCCACCGGTAGCTGACAGGTGGACCAACACTCAGAGGAGCACTGGCCCGGGGGGGTTTAAAATAAGATGACCCTCGGGCTCTGGAAACCCAAGGGAAAAGAGGCTAGGTGGCAAATGGTAAAACCAAGGTTGGGCATTGCTGGAAAAGCTTTAATCAAGGTGAACTATCAAGGGGTTCCCATTATAACCCAACCGCGTAAGGAACGCAAAATCCGGGAACATAACACCGATATGACGAAAACTAAGGCGGCAAGAGTGGAACAAAACACTATGGCGAGAGGCCGAGCCTTCCACCCTTTACCAAGTATATAGATGCATTAAGATAACATGGCAATATAATGACATCCCAACAAGTAAATAAATGTTCCAACAAGGAACGACCTCCAATCTTCACCTGCAACTAGCAACGCTGTAAGAGGGGCTGAGCAAAGCGGTAACATAGCCAAACAACGGTTTGCTAGGACATGGTGGGTTAGAGGTTTGGCATGGCAATTTGGGAGGCTTGAAATCAAGTGGTAGGCATCGTAGCATGGCATAGCAAAAGAGCGAGCATCTAGCAAAGCAAAGATAGTAGTGATTTCGAGGGTATGATCATCTTACCTGCAAAGTTGTCAGAGTTGACTGGATCCTCGAAATCAAACTCAACGGGCTCCTCGTTAGCGAACTCGTCTCCCGGCTCTACCCAAATAAAACAAACAAGCAAACAGAACACAATCAACCACGTGCAAGGATCAAACAATATGGTGCAAAGATGGTATGCTATGTGGTATGCGATGCGGGATGCATATGCAAGATTTGACGAGGGATGCATGAACCTGGCCTCAACTTGGGAATCCAAGTGTGCCACTTGAAAGATGAGATGAAATCGCTTGAAAACGATATAAAGAACGCCGGAATCGGAGTTACGGTTTGGAAATGGCAAGCGATTCAAATATGACACCGGTCTGCGATTTACAGCGAGTAGCCATCTAAATGCGATGAGATGAACATGCTACAGCACTCAAACATGACGACAAAATACATGGCAGGGATTCATTCATGATGCTTGACAAAAGTCTAGCACTGAGCTACGGCCAATTCATCCATTAACAGGTTCAAACAAGCATGGCAAAAATGCATATGACAAACAGATTTCAGACTTAGTGAAATTAACACTTGTCTGGAATTTCAGATCAGATAGCACTCTTCGGAGCATGAAAACTATATGCTACAGGACCTGAACATGGAAAAGTAAAGCATGGCATGGAGCTACTCAAAGAGCTTAACAAAATTCCCTTAGTGACCTTGAGCCAAAAGGGATCAGAAAATACAATTGCAAGCATGTGAACATGGCAAAAACATAATCAGTTCTCAGACTTTGTGAAAACTGGAGCATGCTGAAACAGATATCAAGTAGGCATGTTTACGAGCTCGATGCACTCACTACGGAGCTAGACATGGCAAGAACAATAGCATAGCATGCACGGATCAACTACAACATCCCCGACAAAATTGCTAACAAGTAGACAATCTGCCCGGATTCACGAAGTAGCAAAAGTAGAGCTCGATTGACTCAAGCTAGGGTGCTCCATAATTGCAAACAAAGACATGGATGGATAGAGAACTACAAGATTAACAAAACATCCTTACTGACCATCCTCAAAAGAGGCACGGATCACTAGGAAACAACATGAACATATGGCCATATGAGATAAACAGGTCAAGGACTTAGTGGAAATGCTAAGTCCCTGAAATCAGCATTACCAAGTGCCTCACTTTGCAAGCTTGTGCTAGTCACCACACACATCACAAAAATACATGGGTTGCACCTCTGGAAAGATGACAAAACCCTTAACAAAACATATGTAGAGCTCAAGGGCATATCATGCACACATTAATCATGGCAAAAATGACAAATATCTAAATGGAGCAGCAGATCTGACAAATATCTCAAGTAGCACTCTTCTAACAGCATTTCGGGCGTCAAGATGAACTCAAATGAAAATGATGCAATGGAATGAAATGATGTACTCTCTGAGGCGAACATTTTGATATGCTATATGCCAAAAATGGAGCTACGGATGCAGAGATATAGCATGATGAACCGAGCAATATGAACTAGGGTTTCGCGCAAAATTAGGTCAACCTCAAGATCCAGATCTGGATCTAGATCAGCCACTGTAGCGGTTACTGTAGCAGCTCGCACCGAGGTCGCCGGAAATGGCCGCGGTGGTGGCCGGACTTGACGGGGAAGAAGGGCGGCGAGGCGGGTGGTGGTCGACCGGCGAGGAGGAAGCGGCGCGGCGGGCGGTGGTCGGCCGGCGAGGAGGAAGCGGCGCGGCGGGCGGTGGTCGGCGGCAGAGCAGGCGGAGTGGGGCGCGGCGTCGTCGGCGGTCGCCGGCATCGGGGAAGACCGGCGACGAGACGGCGGGCGGCGGCGCAAGGGAGGACCGGGCGGCGCGGATCCGGTCTCCCCGCGGGCTCGGGCGGCGGCATTGGATGGGCCGCGGGGGCCGGTTGCGGGCTATCCTGGCCCGGCGGCGCGGCAAAGTGCACACCGAGCGGCGGCGAACCAGATGATGACACGTGGCAGCGGAGGGTGGAAACGGACGTGTCCGACGGCGGAATTTTTGTCCGGTCGCGAGGAAAGGAAGAGAGTTAGGGTTTCGCCCGTGAATTTCAGAGGGGGTTCTATATATAGGCATAGAGGGAGCTAGGAGAGTCCAAATGAGGTGCGGTTTTCGGCCACACGATCGTGATCGAACGCTCTACATGATGGAGAGGGTTTTGGTGGGTTTTGGGCCAAATTGGAGGGGTGTTGGGCTGCAACACACACGAGGCCTTTTTGGTCCCTTGGTTAACATTGGAGCATCAAACGAAGTCCAAATGGTATGAAACTTGACAGGCGGTCTACCGGTAGTAAACCAAGGCCGCTTGGCAAGTCTCGGTCCAATCCGGAAATGTTTAATCCCCACACATGAAAGAAAGGTAGAAATGACCACCGGAGGAGAACGAAGCGCCGGAATGCAAAACGGACAATGGGGAAAATGCTCGAATGCATGAGATGAACACGTATGCAAATGCAATGCACATGATGACATGATATGAGATGCATGACAACGATAACAACACTTGGAGACAAAGACCCGAACCCGAGAAAATAAAATAACTTAAAGCCGGAAACGGCAAGAGTTGGAGTACATATTGGGTAAATAACATCCGGGGTGTTACAGAGCTCCCCTGACTCCATCCCCGACCTCCACTCGAGCTGCCGCACCCGCCCGACGACTCCGCCGCCACC
>NC_041384.1:365593611-365628129 GCF_002162155.2 Triticum dicoccoides | reverse complement strand
TCATCGTCGCCGCTGTAAGCCACCAGACCCCCTCCACCGTTCAATCTGCAAGGCACGGCTTAGATTAGAGTAGCGAAGGGTTAGGTTATTTTTATTAGACCGGTTTTAGTTCACGGTTTGTTTCCGGTTTATTTACCTGGTTTAGTTAACCGGTCGGTTTTCTATTATTAAGTGCGTGCACGGTTTAGTCTATTTATCGCCCGAGCGCTATTTAGTTTCCGATCGCTCAACTCTCGGCCCATTAGCATGTTAGCTTTGTTTAGTTTTATTTTAGTTTCTGTTTTCAAAACAGAATAGTTCCAGTCTTGAAAAATCTATATCTTTTAAGTTATTTAATATTTTTAGTTGATTCTTTTTTCTCTAGTTTGAGAATTTCCTATAGTTGCTGTAGAAATTAGATTCGGCCATGTTTAGGTTTTTAAAAATTGTTTTATATTAGTTTTAGTCAGATTAGTTTTTCTGCTACAAATTGAGTTAGGATTTTTTTAGTGATTCTTTTTGTCACTGCTTTGTTTTGACTTTGTCTAGCAGAAGGAATTTATTTGGGCATTTTTAGTCTTTATTAAAAATAGTTTTTATGCGAAAACAAGCTTTTCTAGTTTATTTAGCTTGCTGTTAGTTTCTGCTGTTCTAGTTATTTTTAAATTTTATTTTTCCTATGTTATAATTTATTTTAGATTAGTTTCTGTAGTTACAGAGAGTGAACATTTATTTACAGCAAAATAAAAAGTTTTATTTTATTTTCTTAATAGTTTTGTTTTAGGTATAACAGGAGTTCTATAATAGATATTGGTTTGGATCTTTTTGCACCTAGTTTGTATGCTGTTTTCATTTATGTTAGTTACTAAAACCATTGTTTTGGATCTGTAAAGAAAAGTGTTAGTAGGTTAAAACTATTTCTTTGTTGTTGCTTGATGTGATGGAAACCTTGATTTTGTTTTCCTCAAGTTTTCTTTGATTTTGGTTTGAGTGCTTGTGTGTTTTCCTTTAGTTTGCTGATATGTCATTAGTGAAATACTTATTTGTGCTATTGTTTGACTTGATAGAATTTCCGGAGTGCGAAGCTTGCTATCTCGAGTCACTAGCGTTTGAAGACCGTCAGCCAGGCAAGTTATTTGATCATGTTTTACAATACCTATGATTTTGTTGCATTAGAATTATTCCTCCCCACCATGCATGCAGTAGGAGAATTTTAAGTTATGTTCTTGAGTAGTATCATGAGGTAGGATGAACCCACTTCCCCTTGTTACCATTGCTCGGGATGATGTAGTTTATTTTGCTATGCTCGTAGACGGGGTTGGTTGAGTGTTTCATAAGGGAGATGTGAGAGTCAAGATGATGACAACTCCATGACTTCGAGCTCAAGATGGACTTAAAATTCACTGCTGGGTGGAGGACGGTTGACGGGCACCCTGGAGGAACCAGCGGATGGCCGGGATGCATGGAGGAGCGCCATGACATCTTGCGGAAAGCTTCACCCAGCCACAAAGAGACGGATGGATACCCTTTGACCGGAAGCTTACCTGTGCAGCCGCAAGCCATTATGAGCTCTGGCTGGGTTGACCCTAGGCGTGACTCTGGACGGATGGTGCCAGCAGATGTAGAAGAACGGTAGGACATGGATGGGTACCGGCAGTGCTCAGAGAAACTCTACGGAAGACCCTGTTTCATTCATCCCATCTTCAAACACCAGGCAGTGCGAGGACATAAAGGAGGGAACGATTCTTGCGGGTAAAGTGCACAAGACTCTGCAGAGTAACAACCTAATCGATTAGCCGTGTCACCGGTTACGGACAAATGAGCCTCTGGAAATTGGAGTATTTCGGAAATCTCAACACCGAACTAAATTGATTGAGGGGTTAGTTAATAATTGGGAATGAGACATTGGTTGGCGGAACCATCTCAATAACAACCAAAATTTTGTAGTAATTGCAAGCAAGTACTTTGTTATAGGGAAAAATTGGCTTTTTCGCAAAAACATAAACTTAGAGCCCCACAGCCAAATTGCATATAGTGTTAGAAATTTTATTGTTGTTCTCTCTATGACTTGCCGGCATATTCAAAATGCTGACTTACATGGCTGGAACTTCTTATGTTGCAGAGGAGTTTTCCGACCAGGAGTGAGGCTACGATCTACGCTTGGCGATTGCCCTATGGAGTCGGATGGACTCGCTATTCGTCTACGCTTCCGCAGCTTTATTTAGTTTATTTCTCATGAGTTGGCCTTCGGCCAAAGTTATTCTATTGTAATAAAGACTCGATATGAGAATCGTGTAATAAATTCAGGTGTGATTGAACTTTGAATCTTTTCATCAATGTACTGTGTGTGCCAGCATGATCTTGGGATGGTACAGCTACACAGAGACTTGACCGATTTTGGGTCGGGTCATTACAGAGATGGTATTCAGAGCACACGCTGACCGTAGGACGTAACCCCTAGGATCGGAAAGCCATAGGAAGAGACTATTTTATTTTATGTCCTTATCATTCTGTAATTCCCCCCTGTTCATTTCAGACTTCTGTTCGATTTCAACATTCTAGATGGCCATCAAGTTCATCCCAGTTCTGCTCCCGGAGTTTTGCCAGCCAGATGAGACAATGCTTTTCGGCAGGAGGCTGGTCCAGATCACCAAGGAATTGAAGATTGCTCTGCCGTCTATCACCAGGACCCCTATCATGGCATTTCCAGAAGACCGTCGTTATAGGATTAAGGTGCACATACCAGGGAGAACTTTTGGAAGCCTCTCAGCGCCCGTTGACTTCAAGTTCACTGCTCCCACTTGGATACTCGGGAGAGACATAGCAGTTCATAGTGTACTTGGACGCATCCAGGAGGAATACAGGACCGAGCTTGTTGGATCAGACCACACCATGATTTCTCGCAGGACTGCAGATGGAGAGATTAGCCGCACCATAGATGACGACTCCGTCCGCTCATATGTCCAAGACTTGGAGGCTCACATCAGAGCTCTAGAGATTCAGATGCGTAGGAGCTTGAAGATAGTCCAAAAGTTGCATCTTCGTGAAATTGAACTAGAGGATGCAGCACGTGAAGCCCGCTATGAGCATGAGGATGAAGTCAAGGATTTTATGGAAAGACTCGAGGATCGGAAGAAATATATTGCCACACTGGAGGAGAAGACGGATCTGGGAGAAGACCTTTTCCCAAGTGGAGATGATGGACCTCTCGTGAGCAATGACCAGGATTATGAAGAGAGCTCCACCGAAGGAAGCCGCAAGAGGAGACGCCGCACCAGAGGATGACGCACCAGAGGACGCAGGGATAATTGATGAAGACATTTAGTCGACCGCCATGTTATTTTTATTTTTATTTTCGTCGATCAGTTAGGCCGTTATTTTTGATTAGTCGTGAGATCTTGTAATCCGAGTTTGAACCTTGCTTGAGTTGAATGAATAAATGACTGGTGTGATTGTGTTTGTGCATTCATTTGGGTAGTGCTATTTTCTCATTAGACCCTTGTTCTATTCTAATTTCTCATCCACTCCATAACACCAGATGCCTCTGAGACGTGACCCTGGTTTCACTTTCCCGCTAGAGCTCACCCAGCTGATTCAATAGTAGAATGCTTTAATGCAAATGCTCATCCAAAACCAAGGCAACAACAACAACAATCCACCGCCACCACCCCCTGTCGATAACCTGACCCGGTTCCTAAGGCTGAATCCGCCGGTGTTCTCTAGTAGCACCGAGCCGATTGTAGCTGATGATTGGCTCCGCAAGATCTGAAGGGATCTAACAACTGCTGGATGCACAGATGCTGAGAAGGTGCGCTTTGCCGCACATCAACTGAATGGACCTGCAGCCTCTTGGTGGGAAAACTACACTGCCACTTATCTGGTCGCCACCATGACATGGGATCAGTTCCAGCGGGCTTTCCGCACCGCGCATGTCTCAGCTGGAGCCATGAGTCTGAAGAAGCGTGAATTCCGCAACTTACGCCAGGGGAACCATATTGTGGGGCAGTATGTGGATGAGTTCAACAAGTTATCTCGATATGCCCCAGATGACGTGGCCACAGATGCCGCAAAACAGGAGAAGTTTCTTGAGGGACTCAATGATGAGCTGGGAATGCAGCTAATGGTGGCTACGTTCAACAACTACCAGGAGCTGGTAGACAAGGCCACTATACTTGAAGGCAAGCAACAACAAATTGAAAGCCGCAAGCGGAAATATAGCCAGGGAAAGTACAACTCCGGAGCTCAGCAGAAGCCCCGCTATGCCCCATACTCGGGAGGACATAACCATCACACCCATGGAGGACACAATCATGGAGGACATAACCATGGAGGGAATGGGAACAATCGCAACCACGACAACAACCCCAAGTCAGGCAATGGAGGCAACGGCAACCAACACCGTCCTGCTCCGACTCAGAAGGATCTGAGTCATATCACCTGTTTCAAGTGCCAGAAGATAGGATACTACGCCACCGATTGTCCAGAGGCCAAGCAGAGGAATGGGAACGGCAACAGCAATGGAAGCTCAGCAAAGAAGCCCAACCCTTTTCCTCGTGCTCAGGTGAATCACATTGACGTGGAGGACGTCTATGATCAGCCAGAAACTGTGGTTGGTAAGTTTTTATTAAATTCACGTCTAGTATTGGTACTCTTTGATTCTGGTGCAACGCATTCATTCATATCAAGGGTAGTTGTGGAAAAATACGGGTTGCCCACTAGGACCCTTAGAACCCCGATCCAAGTCACTTCTCCAGGAGGAGAGATGATGGCAGGCTTAGGCTGTCATTCAACCCTCAGCATAGGAAATCATGATTTTCCCGTAGACCTCATAGCCTTAGAATCCCAGGGATTGGACGTGATCCTAGGCATGGACTGGTTGACAAAGTTTGAAGGGAACATCGACTGTGCCCGCAAGACGATTTTGCTCACCACCCCGGAGCAGAAGAGGATCAAGTATGCATCCAGGCGCACACCGATAAAGAAGCGGGTGAATTCCCTCACGGGAGTGGTTCAGGAGGAAGTGCCTGTAGTACAAGATTTTCCGAATGTATTTCCGGAAGAATTACCAGGAATGCCACGGGATAGAGAAATAGAATTTATGATCGAATTATTACCTGGCACAGCCCCAATATCCAAGAGACCTTATTGGATGCCCCCGAATGATTTGGAAGAGATCAAGCAGCAGATCAAGGAATTATTGGAGAAAGGATATATTCGCCCAAGTTCATCACCTTGGGGAGCCCCAGTTCTTTTGGTAGAGAAGAAGGATGGAACCCTGAGAATGGTTGTAGATTATCGTTCATTGAATGATGTGACCATCAAGAATAAGTACCCTCTACCGATGATTAATGATTTATTTGATCAGCTAGTCGGAGCCAAAGTATTTTCCAAGATCGATCTTCGATCAGGGTATCATCAGCTGAAGATTCGTGAACAGGATATACCCAAAACAGCCTTCACCACCAGGTATGGTTTATATGAGTATACCGTCATGTCATTCGGATTGACTAATGCCCCTACATATTTCATGAGCATGATGAACAAGGTATTTATGGAATATCTGGACAAGTTTGTCGTGGTGTTCATCGATGACATCTTGGTTTTCTCCAAGAGCGAGGAAGAGCACAAGGAACACCTGCGTCTAGTCCCGGAGAAACTCCGAGAACATCAGTTATATGCCAAGTTCAGCAAATGTGAATTTTGGTTGAAGGAAGTCGGATTCCTCGGACATGTTATTTTAGGAGAAGGAATAGCAGTCGACCCCACCAAGGTTGAATCGGTCACCAACTGGCAATCCCCCACCTCAGTCAAGGAGATCCGCAGTTTTCTCGGACTCGCAGGATACTATCGGAGATTTATTGAGAATTTCTCCAAGATTGCTAAACCCATGACCGAGCTGTTGAAGAAGGAAACAAAGTACATTTGGACCAAGGATTGTGAAGCCAGTTTTCAGGAGTTGAAGAAACGTCTGGTTACAGCCCTAGTACTCATTTTGCCGGACATACACAAGGACTACCAGGTGTATTGTGACGCTTCTCGTCAAGGGCTCGAAGGAGTGCTCATGCAGGAAGGAAAAGTTGTAGCTTATACCTCCAGACAGCTACGACCTCATGAGATGAATCATGCCACACACGATTTGGAGTTAGCAGCCGTAGTGCATGCACTCAAGACGTGGAGACATTTCCTTGTCAGAAATAGTTGTGATGTTTACACGGATCATAAGAGCTTGAAGTACATCTTCACGCAGAAGGAGTTGAACCTCAGACAAAGGAGATGGCTTGAATTGATCAAGGACTATGATATGAGATTGCATTACCACCCAGGGAAAGCAAATGTTGTAGCAGATGCCTTGAGCCGTAAAAGCCATGTGAACACCCTCATAGCTGGAGGATTACCTCAGAATTTAGCCGACAGTCTCAGAGATCTCCGATTGGAAATAGTACCAAGAGGATTTGTCGCCACCTTGGATATTTAGTCCACTCTGACCGAAAAGATCCGTGAGGCCCAGAAGACGGACAAGGAAGTTGCAGAGATAAAGGAAAAGATGAGTAACGGAAAGACTAAAGGTTTCCATGAGGATGAACACTGAACTTTATGGTTTGAGGATCGCATATATGTGACCAATGACCCAGAGGTCAGGAAGTTAATTATTCAGGAGGCCCATGATTCACCGTACTCGATTCACCCAGGCAACACCAAGATGTATCTAGATTTGAAGGAAAGTTTCTTGTGGACAGGTATGAAGAAGGATATTGCCGAGTACGTAGCAGTATGCGATGTTTGTCAGCGAGTAAATGTTGAGCATCAGAAGCCGGCAGGGTTACTTCAACCACTGCCGATTCCCGAGTGGAAATGGGAAAACTTGGAATGGATTTTATCACAGGATTACCCAGGACCCGTTCAGGTTATGATTCCATCTGGGTAGTGGTTGATCGCTTGACCAAGGTAGCTCATTTCATTCCCGTGAAGACTACATATACCAGCGCTAAGTTAGCCAAGATATACATGACCAGGATCGTATGTCTGCATGGAGTTCCAAGGAGTATCGTGTCAGATAGAGGAACACAATTTACCTCAAAGTTTTGGAATCAGATGCATGAAACTTTGGGTACGAGGCTGGAGTTCAGTACAACTTTTCATCCACAGACAGATGGACAGACCGAGAGAGTCAACCAGATTCTGGAGGACATGTTGAGAGCCTGTGCACTAGACTATGGGTCTGGATGACAATCTGCCATACGCAAAGTTCTCGTACAACAACAGCTATCAGACCAGTTTGAAGATGGCCCCTTTCGAAGCTCAATACGGAAGGAGGTGCAGAACACCATTGTTGTGGGATGGTGTTGGAGACCGAAAGCTTTTTGGTCCCGATCTTATCAGAGACTCCGAAGAGAAGGTTAAACTGATTCGAGATAGATTCAAGATAGCCCAGTTGAGACAGAAGAGTTATGCCGACAGTAAACGCAAGGAGGTAACGATTGAAGTCGGAGACCGAGCCTATCTCCGTGTGTCCCCACTTCGTGGAATCAAGAGATTTGGTGTTAATGGAAAGTTAGCACCCCGTTTCATAGGCCCCTACAAAATCCTCGAACGCAGAGGAGAAGTTGCATACAAGCTGGAATTGCCGGAAGGATTGTCAGGGGTTCATGATGTCTTCCATGTTTCCCAGCTGAAGAAATGCCATGCTGAGATGGCCGATATTCCTTTGAGAGACACAGTGCCCCTAGAGGCCATACAGCTCGACAGTGATCTGACTTATGAGGAGAAACCCATCAGGATTCTCGAGACTGCGAACAGAGTTACCCGCAGCAAGATCATCAAGTTTTGCAAGGTTCTGTGGAGTCATCATTTTGAGGAGGAAGCAACCTGGGAGCGAGAAGAAGATCTCCGCCGAGACCACCCGCACCTATTTGCTAGCCAACCCGAATCTCGAGGGCGAGATTCATCTTAAGGTGGGTAGGTTTGTAACATCCCAAATTTTCAATTTGGAATGTTTTACAATTATTAGTTAAGCATCTATGCATTTTGTTTGAATTGAGTGGCATTTGGAAATTTTCAGAGGCTTTTGAATTTTTATTGAATTTGGATTCAACTTGGCATTTAAAAATCTACCTCAATATCCCTGAAAAATACTTGAGAAAAAGTATGAAAGGAGCTAACATGACACTGCAAAAATGTCAGAAGAAAAAATTGCCAAAAGGTTTGAATTCAAATTTGAATTTTATTTGGAGTTTGCAGAAAATGTTTTTTTTAGTTTCTGTTTTGCCTCTATAAAAATGTCCACGCTATAGGAATATTTCCCCTGAGAATTTTGATATATATATGTCCTATATAAAAATATTATAGATTTCTCTTATTTTATTTTTTTTCTCTCTGCCTTAATTCAAAAAAAGGGGAAAAGGCCAAGGCGCGAGCCAGGCCAACCGGCCCAGCCGACGCCCAGGCCAACCGGCCTAGCAGCGCTGAGCCGCAGCCCACCACCAACCGAGCCGGCCTGCCCCAGCGCGGCGCACGCCCGAACCCCTCTCCCCTCGGTCGCCCGCTTGCCCCCTTCTCTCTCTGTCCCACTGACCCGCGGGGCCCGCCCTATCCCTAACCCCTCGCCCACGACACGCCGCGTCGGAGCACGCGCAGAGCGCTCTCGACACCGCGATACTCTCGGGATCGTGATCCCGAGTCACCCCCTGCTCCACGAAGGTTCCCTATAAATACCCCTCGGCCTCCTCTATCGATCCCCCTAAAAACCCTACTCCAAAACCCACCACAACCACCGCCATCGCCAAACGCATCTCGCCGCCGCCGCCTTCGTTCGCCGCCACACCCGATGCCGGTGAGCCCTCTCTGCCCCTCCCAGCACCTTCACCCGAACCTCCACTACCTTCCGCACCTCTTTGACACCTTTTCATCACCCAGGAACCGCCGAAGCCGTCGCCCCCGAGCTCGACCCTGGCTCACCGGAGCTGCAGCTCACCAGGGAGCAGTCGACGTCGCACCGACCACCTCCGTCGTCCCCGAGCTCCCCTGACTCCATCCCCGACCTCCACTCGAGCCGCCGCACCCGCCCGACGACTCCGTCGCCGCCCCGGACCACCGGAGGACCCCCCGCCACCGTCGCTCGAGCCGCCGTCGTTCATCGTCGCTGCTGTAAGCCACCGGACCCCCTCCACCGTTCGATCTGTAAGGCACGGCTTAGATTAAAGTAGCGAAGGGTTAGGTTATTTTTATTAGACCGGTTTTAGTTCACGGTTTGTTTTCGGTTTATTTACTTGGTTTAGTTAGATCGAACCGGTCGGTTTTCTATTATTAAGCGCGTGCACGGTTTAGTCTATTTATCGCCCGAGCGCTATTTCATTTCCGATCGCTCACCTCTCGACCCATTAGCGCGTTAGCTTTGTTTAGTTTTATTTTAGTTTCTGTTTTTAAAACAGAATAGTTCCAGTCTTGAAAAATCTATATCTTTTAAGTTATTTAATATTTTTAGTTGATTCTTTTTGCTCTAGTTTGCAAATTTCCTATAGTTGCCGTAGAAATTAGATTCTGCCATGTTTAGGTTTTTAAAAATTGGTTTATATTAGTTTTGGTCAGATTAGTTTTCTGCTATAAATTGAGTTAGGATTATTTTTTTAGTGATTCTTTTGGTCACTGCTTTGTTTTGACTTTGCCTAGCAGTAGGAATTTATTTGGGAATTTTTAGTCTTTATTAAAAATAGTTTTTATGCGAAAACAAGCTTTTCTAGTTTATTTAGCTTGCTGTTAGTTTCTGCTGTTCTAGTTATTTTTAAATTTTATTTTTCCTATGTTATAATTTATTTTAGATTAGTTTCTATAGTTACAGAGAGTGAACATTTATTTATAGCAAAATAAAAGTTTTCATTTTATTTTCTTAATAGTTTTGTTTTAGGTATAACAGGAGTTCTATAATAGATATTGGTTTGAATCTTTTTGCACCTAGTTTGTATGCTGTTTTCCTTTATGTTAGTTAGTAAAACCATTGTTTTGGATCTGTAAAGAAAAGTGTTAGTAGGTTAAAACTATTTCTTTGTTGTAGCTTGATGTGATGGAAACCTTGATTTTGTTTTCCTCGAGTTTTCTTTGATTTTGGTTTGAGTGCTTGTGTGTTTTCCTTTAGTTTGCTGATATGCCATTAGTGAAATACTTATTTGTGCTATTGTTTGACTCGGTAGAATTTCCGGAGTGCGAAGCTAGCTATCTCGAGTCACTAGCATTTGAAGACCGTCAACCAGGCAAGTTATTTGATTATGTTTTACAATACCTATGATTTTGTTGCATTAGAATTATTCCTCCCCACCATGCATGCAGTAGGAGAATTTTAAGTTATGTTCTTGAGTAGTATCATGAGGTAGGATGAACCCACTTCCCCTTGTTACCATTGCCCGGGACGATGTAGTTTATTTTGCTATGCTCGTAGACGGGGTTGGTTGAGTGTTTCATAAGGGAGATGTGAGAGTCAAGATGATGACAACCCCATGACTTCAATCTCAAGATGGACTTCGAATTCACTGCTGGGTGGAGGACGGTTGACGGGCACCCTGGAGGAACCAGCGGATGGCCGGGATGCATGGAGGAGCGCCATGACATCTTGCGGAAAGCTTCACCCAGCCACGAAGAGACGGATGGATACCCTTTCACCGGAAGCTTACCTGTGTAGCCGCAAGCCATTATGGGCTCTGGCTAGGTTGACCCTAGGCGTGACTCTGGACGGACGGTGCCAGCAGATGTAGAAGAACGGTAGGACATGGATGGGTACCGGCAGTGCTCAGAGAAACCCTATGGAAGACCCTGTTTCGTTCATCCCGTCTTCAAACACCAGGCAGTGCAAGGACATAAAGGAGGGAATGATTCTTGCGGGTAAAGTGCACAAGACTCTGCAGAGTAACAACCTAATCGATTAGCCGTGTCCCCGGTTACGGACAAATGAGCCTCTGGAAATTGGAGTATTTCGGAAATCTCAACGCCGAACTAACTTAATTGAGGGGTTATTTAATAATTGGGAATGAGACATTGGTTGGCGGAACCATCTCAATAACAACCAACATTTTGTAGTAATTGCAAGCAAGTACTTTGTTATAGGGAAAAATTGGCTTTTTTGCAAAAACATAAAACTTAGAGCCCCACTGCCAAATTGCATATAGTGTTAGAAATTTTATTGTTGTTCTCTCTATGACTTGCCGGCATATTCAAAATGCTGACCTACACGGCTGCAACGTCTTATGTTGCAGAGGAGTTTTCTGACCAGGAGTGAGGCTACGATCTACGCTTGGCGATTGCCCTATGGAGTCGGATGGACTCGCTATTCGTCTACGCTTCCCCAGCTTTATTTAGTTTATTTCTCATGAGTTGGCCTTTGGCCGAATTTATTCTATTGTAATAAAGACTCAATATGAGAATCGTGTAATAAATCCAGGTGTGATTGAACTTTGAATCTTTTCATCAATATACTGTGTGTGCCAGCATGATCTTGGGATGGTACAGCTACACAGAGACTTGACCGATTTTGGGTCAGGTCTTTACACATTATTTGCCATTTGCCTCTCGTTTTCCTCTCCCCCACTTCACCCTTGCCATTTTATTTGCCCTCTCTCTCTATCCTCCCTCTCTTTCTCTATTTGCCTCTTTTAGCCCGCTTGCTTTTTGTTTGCTTGTGTGTTGGATTGCTTGCTTGTCACGATGGCTCAAGATAACACTAAATTGTGTGACTTTACCAATACCAACAACAATGATTTTATTAGCACTCCGATTTCTCCTCTTACTGATGCTCAATCTTGTGAAATTAATGCCGCTTTGTTGAATCTTGTCATGAAAGATCCGTTTTCCGGCCTTCCTAGTGAAGATGCCGCTACCCATCTAAATAGCTTCGTTGATTTGTGTGATATGCAAAATAAGAAAGATGTGGACAATGATATTGTTAAGTTGAAGCTATTTCCTTTTTCGCTTAGAGATCGTGCTAAAGCTTGGTTTTCGTCTTTGCCTAAAAATAGTATTGATTCTTGGAACAAGTGCAAAGATGCTTTTATCTCTAAGTATTTTCCTCTCGCTAAGATCATCTCCCTTAGAAACGATATTATGAATTTTAAGCAACTTGATCATGAATGTGTTGCACAAGCTTGGGAGAGGATGAAATTAATGATACGTAATTGCCCTACTCATGGTTTGAATTTGTGGATGATTATACAATTTTTTTATGCCGGATTGAATTTTGCTTCTAGAAATCTTTTAGATTCGGCCGCGGGAGGCACTTTTATGGAAATCACTTTAGGAGAAGCTAGTAAACTCCTAGATAATATTATGGTTAATTATTCTCAATGGCATACTGAAAGATCTACTAATAAAAAGGTGCATGTGATAGAAGAAATTAATGTTTTGAGTGGAAAGATGGATGAACTTATGAAATTATTTGCTAGTAAGAGTGTTTATTCTGATCCTAATGATATGCCCTTGTCTACTTTTATTGAGAATAATAATGAATCTATGGATGTGAATCTTGTTGATAGGAACAATTTTGGTAACAACGCGTATAGAGGAAATTTTAATCCAAGGCCTTATCCTAGTAATCCCTCTAATAATTATGGTAATTCCTACAACAATTCTTATGGAAATTATAATAAGACGCCCTATGATTTTGAATCTAATATTAAAGAATTTATTATTTCGCAAAAGAATTTCAATGCTTTGATTGAAGAAAAATTGCTTAAGATTGACGAGTTGGCTAGGAACGTTGATAGAATTTCTCTTGATGTTGATTCTTTGAAACTTAGATCTATTCCTCCTAAGCATGATATCAATGAGTCTCTCAAAGCCATGAGAATTTCCATTGATGAGTGCAAAGAAAGAACCACTAGGATGCGTGCTAAGAAAGATGCCTTTATAAGAGCGTGTTCTTCTAGTTCCTATGAAAATAAAGATGAAGATCTAAAAGTTATTGATGTGTCCCCTATTAAATCTTTGTTCTGCAATATGAATCTTTATAATGATGGGACTTAATATGATCCACCTTTACCTAGAAGGCGTTCCAAATATTCGGAGTTTTTAGATCTTGATGCTAAATTTGATGAAAGTGGGATTGAAGAAATTAAAACCCTAGATGTTGCTAAACCCACTATTTTGGATTTCAAGGAATTTAATTATGAAAATTGCTCTTTGATTGATTTTATTTTCTTGTTGAAATCCGTGCTAAATTCTCCGCATGCTTATAGTCAAAATAAAGCATTTACTAGACATATCGTTGATGCCTTGATGCAATCTTATGAAGAAAAACTTGAGTTGGAAGTTTCTATCCCTAGAAAACTTTATGATGAGTGGGAACCAACTATTAAAATTAAGATTAAATATCATGAGTTCTATGCTTTATGTGATTTGGGTGCTAGTGTTTCCACGATTCCAAAGACTTTGTGTGATTTGTTAGGTTTCCGTGATTTTGATGATTGCTCTTTAAACTTGCACCTTGCGGATTACACTATTAAGAAACCAATGGGAAGAATCAATGATGTTCTTATTGTCGCAAATAGGAATTATGTGCCCGTAGATTTTATTGTTCTTGACATAGATTGCAATCCTTCACGTCCTATTATTCTTGGTAGACCTTTCCTTAGAACGATTGGTGCAATTATTGATATGAAGGAAGGAAATATTAGATTCCAATTTCCGTTAAGGAAAGGCATGAAACACTTTCCTAGAAAGAAAATTAAATTAACTTATGAATCTATTATGAGAGCCACTTATGGATTGCCTACCAAAGATGGCAATACCTAGATCTATCCTTGCTTTTTATGCCTAGCTAGGGGCGTTAAACGATAGCGCTTGTTTGGAGGCAACCCAACTTTATTTTTATTCCTTGATTTTTGCTCCTATTTAGTAATAAATAATTTACCTAGCCTCTGTTTTGGTTGTGTTTTTTGTGTTTAATTAGTGTTTGTGCCAAGTAGAACCGTTAGGAAGACTTGGGGAAAGTCTTGATATCTTGCTGTAAAAAACATAAACTATAGCGCTCACGAGAACTGCTGCCATTTTTATTTGGAAAGTGATATTTAGTTAATTATTTTTGCAGATGATTAGTAGAGAAATTACTCACGTACATCAATTTATTTTAGAATTTTTGGGGTTCTAGATCTTGTGCTAGTTACAGATTACTATAGACTGTTCTGTTTTTGACAGATTCTGTTTTTCGTGTGTTGTTTGCTTATTTTGATGAATCTATGGCTAGTAAAATATTTTATAAACCATAGAGAAGTTGGAATACAGTAGTTTTAACACCAATATAAATAAAGAATGAGTTCATTACAGTACCTTGAAGTGGTCTTTTTTTTGCTAACGGAGCTCACGAAATTTTCTACTTTAAGTTTTGTGTTGTGAAGTTTTGAAGTTTTGGGTAAAGATTTGATGGATTATGGAACAAGGAGTGGCAAGAGCCTAAGCTTGGGTATGCCCATGGCACCCCCAATATAATCTAAGGACACCTAAAAGACAAAGCTTGGGTATGCCCCGGAAGGCATCTCCTTTTTCGTTTACTTCCATCGGTAACTTGACTTGGAGCTATATTTTTATTCACCACATGATATGTGTTTTGCTTGGAGCGTCTTGTATGATTTGAGTGTTTGCTTTTTAGTTTACCACAATCATCCTTTCTGTACACACCTTTTTAGAGAGCCATACATGATTTGGAATTTGTTAGAATACTCTATGTGCTTCACTTATATCTTTTGAGTTATATAGTTTTGCTCTAGTACTTCACTTATATCTTTTAGAGCACGGTGGTGGATTTGTTTTGTATAAACTATTGATCTCTCATGATTCACTTAGATTATTTTAAGAGTCCTAAATAGCATGGTAATTTGCTTAAATAATCCTAGTATGCTAGGTATTCAAGATTAGTAAAAACTTTCTTATGAGTGTTTTGAATACTAAGGAGGTAATAATATCAAAGTCGTGCTAGTTGAGTAGTTGTGAATTTGAGAAATGCTTGTGTTAAATTTTGCAAGTCCCGTAGCATGCACGTATGGTAAACATTATGTAACAAATTTGAAACAAGAGGTGTTCTTTGATTGTCCTCCTTATGAGTGGCGGTCGGGGACGAGCGATGGTCTTTTCCTACCAATCTATCCCCCTAGGAGCAAGCGCGTAGTGCTTGGTTTTTGATGACTTGTAGATTTTTGCAATAAGTATGTGAGTTCTTTATGACTAATGTTGAGTCCATGGATTATACGCACTCTCACCCTTCCATCATTGCTAGCCTCTTCGGTACCGTGCATTGCCCTTTCTCACACTGAGAGTTGGTGCAAACTTCGCTGGTGCATCCAAACCCCGTGATATGATACGCTCTTTCACACATAAACCTCCTTATATATTCCTCAAAACAGCCACCATACCTACCTATTATGGCATTTCCATAGCCATTCCGAGATATATTGCCATGCAACTTTCCACCATTCCGTTTATCATGACACATTCATCATTGTCATATTGCTTAGCATGATCATGTAGTTGACATAGTATTTATGGCAAAGCCACCGTTCATAATTCTTTCATACATGTCACTCTTGGTTCATTGCATATCCCGGTACACCACTGGCGGCATTCGTATAGAGTCATCTTTGTTGGGGAACGTAGCAGAAATTCAAAATTTTCTACGCATCACCAAGATCAATCTATGGAGTAATCTAGCAACAAGGGGAAGGAGAGTGCATCTACATACCCTTGTAGATCGCTAAGCGGAATCTTTCAAGTGAACGGGGTTGATGGAGTCGTACTCGTCGTGATCCAAATCACCGATGATCCTAGTGCCGAACGGACGGCACCTCCGTGTTCAACACACGTACAGCCCGGAGACGTCTCCTACGCCTTGATGCAGCAAGGTGAGAAGGAGAGGTTGGGGAAGACTCCATCCAGCAGCAGCACGACGGTGTGGTGGTGGTGGAGGAGCGCGGGACTCCAGCAGGGCTTCGCCAAGCACTACGAGAGACGAGGAGGAAGAGAGGTAGGGCTGCGCCAAGAGGGACAGGATCTCGTGTGTCTTGCAGCCTCCAATACGTCAAGTATATATAGGGGAAGGGGAGGGGCTGTGCCCTCACCTAGCGTTCCCTCCCTAGGGGTGGCGGCAGCCCCCAAATCCCATCTGGCTGGCGGCCACAAGGGGGAGAGGGGGAGGCGCCTAGGGTTTGCCCCCTTCCCCTCTTGCAGGCGCCTTGGGCCTTGGTGGGAGGTGCCCCAGACCACCTAGGGGCTGGTCCCTTCCCACTATTGGCCCATGTAGGCCTCCGGGGCTGGTGGCCCCACCTGGTGGACCCCCGGACCCCTCCGGTGGTCCCGGTACACTACCGGTGATGCCCGGAACACTTCCGGTGGCCAAAACCATACTTCCTATATATCAATCTTTACCTTCGGACCATTCCGGAACTCCTCGTGACGTCCGGGATCTCATCCGGGACTCCGAACAACATTCGGTAACCGTGTACATACTTTCCCTATAACCCTAGCGTCATCAAACCTTAAGTGTGTAGACCCTACGGGTTCGGGAGTCATGCAGACATGGCCGACACAACTCTCCGGTCAATAACCAACAGCGGGATCTGGATACCCATGCTATCTCCCACATGCTCCACGATGATCTCATCGGATGAACCACGATGTCAAGGACTTAATCAATCCCGTATACAATTCCCTTTGTCTATCGGTACGATACTTGCCCGAGATTCGATCGTCGGTATCCCGATACCTTGTTCAATCTCGTTACCGGCAAGTCTCTTTACTCGTTCCGTAACACATCATCCCGTGATCAACTCCTTGATCACATTGTGCACATTATGATGATGTCCTACCGAGTGGGCCCAGAGATACCTCTCCATTTACACGGAGTGACAAATCCCAGTCTCGATTCGTGCCAACCCAACAGACACTTTCGGAGATACCTGTAGTGTAGCTTTATAGACACCCAGTTACGTTGTGACGTTTGGCACACCCAAAGCACTCCTACGGTATCCGGGAGTTGCACAATCTCATGGTCTAAGGAAATGATACTTGATATTAGAAAAGCTTTAGCATACGAACTACATGATCTTGTGCTAGGCTTACGATTGGGTCTTGTCCATCACATCATTCTCCTAATGATGTGATCCCGTTATCAACGACATCCAATGTCCATGGTCAGGAAACCATAACCATCTATTGATCAACGAGCTAGTCAACTAGAGGCTTACTAGGGACATGGTGTTGTCTATGTATCCACACATGTATCTGAGTTTCCTATCAATACAATTCTAGCATGGATAATAAATGATTATCATGAACAAGGAAATATAATAATAACCAATTTATTATTGACTCTAGGGCATATTTCCAACTGTCTCCTACTTGCACTAGAGTCAATAATCCAGTTCACATCGATATGTGATTAACACTCAAGGTCACATCCCCATGTGACTAACACCCAAAGAGTTCTGGGTTTGATCATGTTATGCTTGTGAGAGAGGTTATAGTCATCGGGTCTGAACCTTTCAGATCCGTGTGTGCTTTACAAATCTCTATGTCATCTCCTAGATGCAGCTACCATGTTCTATTTGGAGCTATTCCAAATAACTGTTCTACTATACGAATCCAGTTTACTACTCAGAATAATCTGGATTAGTGTCAAAGTTTGCATCGGCGTAACCCTTTACGACGAACTCTTTTACCACCTCCATAATCGAGAAAATTCCTTATTCCTCTAAGGATAATTTAGACTGCAATCTGGTGATCTACTCCTAGATCACCTTTGTACCCTCTTGCCAGATATGTGGCAAGGCACACATCAGGTGCGGTACTCAGCATGGCACTCCGTATGGAGCCTATGACAAAAGCATAGGGGACGACCTTCGTCCTTCCTCTTTCTTCTGCCGTGGTCGAGCTTTAAGTCTTAACTTCATACCTTACAACTCAGGCAAGAACTCCTTCTTTGACTGATCCATCTTGAACACCTTCAAGATCATGTCAAGGTATGTGCTCATTTGAAAGTACTATTAAGCATTTTGATCTATCCTTATAGATCTTAATGCTCAATACTCAAGTAGCTTAATCCAGGCTTTCCATTGAAAAACACTTTCCAAATAACCCTATATGCTTTCGAGAAATTCTACGTCATTTCTGATCAACAATATGTCAACAACATATATTCATCAGAAATTCTATAGTGCTCCCAATCACTTCTTTGGAAATACAAGTTTCTCATAAACTTTGTATACACCCAAAATCTTTGATCATCTCATCAAAGCATACATTCCAACTCCGAGATGCTTACTCCAGTCCTTAGAAGGATTGCTAGAGCTTTGCATACTTATTAGCATCTTTCAAGATTGTTAAAACCTTTTGGTTGTATCACATACAACCTTTCCTCAAAAAAATCATGAGGAAACAATGTTTTTGACATCCTATCTACAAGATTTCATAAATAATGCAGTGACTGCTAATATAATTCCAACGGACTCTTAGCATCGCTACGAGTGAGAAAGTATCATCGTAGTCAACTCCTTGAACTTGTTGGAAAACATCTTAATGACAAGTCGAGCTTTCTTAATGGTGATACTTACCATCATTGTCCGTCTTCCTTTTAAAATCCATATGTACCTAACAGCCTTACGACCATCAAGTAGTTCTTCCAAAGTCTACACTTTGTTTTCATATATGGATCCTCTCTCGGATTATATGGCCTCGAGCCATTTTGGAATCCAGGCCCACCATCGCTTCTCCATAGCTCATAGGTTCATTGTTGTCTAGCAACATGACTTCCAAGACAGGATCACGTGCCACTCTGAAGTAGTACGCATCCTTGTCATCCCACGAGGTTTGGTAGTGACTTGATCTGAAGTTTCATGATCACTATCATAAGCTTCCACTTCAATTGGTGTAGGTGCCACAGGAACAACTCCCTGTGCCCTGCCACACACTAGTTGAAGAGACGGTTCAATAACCTCATCAAGTCTCCACCATCCTCCCACTCAATTCTTTCGAGAGAAACTTTTCCTCGAGAAAGGACCCGATTCTAGAAACAATCCCTTATTGCTTTCGGATCTAAGACAGGAGGTATACCCAACTGTTTTGGGTGTCCTATGAAGATGCATTTATCCGCTTTGGGTTCGAGCTTATCAGCCTGAAACTTTTTCACATAAGCGTCGCAGGCCCAAACTTTTAAGAAATGACAGCTTAGGTTTCTCTAAACCATAGTTCATACGGTGTCATCTCATCGGAATTACGTGGTGCCCTATTTAAAGTGAATGTGGTTGTCTCTAATGCCTAACCCATAAACTATCGTGGTAATTCTATAAGAGACATCATGGTATGCATCATATCCAATAGGGTGCAGTTATGATGTTCGGACACACCATCACACTATGGTGTTCCAGGCTGTATTAGTTGTGAAACTATTTCCACAATGTCTTAATTCTGTGCCAAACTCGTAATTCAGATATTCATCTCTATGATCATATCATAGGTATTTTATCCTCTTGTCACGACGATCTTTCAACTTCACCCTGAAATTACTTGAACCTTTCAATAATTCAGACTCGTGATTCATCAAGTAAATATACTCAACATCTACTCAAATCATCTGTGAAGTAAGAACATAACGATATCCACTACACGCCTCAGCACTCATTGGACTGCACACATCAAAATGTATTACTTCCAACAAGTTGCTTTCTAGTTCCATTTTACTGAAAACGAGGCTTTCAGTCATCTTGCCCATGTGGTATGATTTGCATGTCTCAAGTGATTCAAAATCAAGTGATTCCAAACGGTCCATTTGCATGGAGTTTCTTCATGCATATACACCAATAGACATGGTTCACATGTCTCAAACTTTTCAAAAAACGAGTGAGCCCAAAGATCCATCAACATGGAGCTTCTTCATGCGTTTTATACCGATATGACTTACATGGCAGTGCCACAAGTAGGTGGTACTATCATTACTATCTTATATCTTTTGGCATGAACATGTGTATCACTACGATCGAGATTCAATAAACCATTCATTTTAGGTGCAAGACCATTGAAGGTATTATTCAAATAAACAGAGTAACCATTATTCTCCTTAAATGAATAACCGTATTGCGATAGACATAATCCAATCATGTCTATGCTCAATGCAAACACCAATCTCGATGGTAGAGGGAGCGTGCGATGCTTGATCACATCAAGCTTGGGAAAAACTTCCAACACATATCGCCAGCTCACCTTTAGCTAGTCTCCGTTTACTCCGCAACCTTTTATTTCGAGTTTACTAACACTTAGCAACCGAACCGGTATCTAATACCATGGTGCTACTAGGAGTACTAGTAAAGTACACATTAACACAATGTATATCCAATATACTTCTATCGACCTTGCCAGCCTTCTCATCTACCAAGTATCTAGGGTAATTCTGCTCCAGTGGCTGTTCCCCTTATTACAGAAGCACTTAGTCTCGGGTTTGGGTTCAACCTTGGGTTTCTTCACTAGAGCAGAAGCTGATTTGCCGTTTCATGAAGTATCCCTTTTTTCCCTTGCCCTTCTTGAAACTAGTGGTTTCACCAATCATCAACAATTGATGCTCCTTCTTGATTTCTACTTTTGTGGTGTCAAACATCGCGAATATCTCAAGGATCATCATATATGTCCCTGATATATTATAGTTCATCACGAAGCTCTAGCAGCTTGGTGGTAATGACTTCGGAGAAACATCACTATCTCATCTGGAAGATCAACTCCCACTCGATTCAAATGATTGTTGTACTCAGACAATCTGAGCACAACCTCAACAATTGAGCTTTTCTCCCTTAGTTTGCAGGTTAAGAAAATCGTCGGAGGTCTTATACCTCTTGACGTGGGCACGAGCCTGAAATCCCAATTTCAGCCCTCGAAACATCTCATATGTTTCGCGACGTTTCAAAACGTCTTCGGTGCCTCAACTCTGAACCGTTTAACTGAACTATCACGTAGTTATCAAAATGTGTATGTCAGATGTTCGCAACATCCACAGACGACGTTCGAGGTTCAGCACACTGAGCGGTGCATTAAGGACATAAGCCTTCTATGAAGCAATGAGGACAATCCTCAGTTTACGGACCTAGTCCGCATAATTGCTACTATCAACTTTCAACTAAATTTTCTCTAGGAACATATCTAAACAGTAGAACTAAAGCGCGAGCCACGACATAATTTGTGAAGACCTTTTGACTATGTTCGGGATAATTAAGTTCATCTTATGAACTCCCACTCAAATAGACATCCCTCTATTCATCTAAGTGATTACATGATCCGAGTCAACTAGGCCGTGTCCGATCATCACGTGAGATGGACTAGTCATCATCGGTGAACATCTTCATGTTGATCATATCTTCTATACGACTCATGTTCAACCTTTCGGTCTTCCGTGTTCCGAGGCCATGTATGTACATGCTAGGCTCGTCAAGTTAACCCAAGTGTTTCGCATGTGTTCCGAGGCCATGCATGTACATGCTAGGCTCGTCAACACCCGTTGTATTCGAACGTAAGAATCTATCACAGCCGATCATCACGTGGTGCTTCGAAACGACGAACTTTCGCAACGGTGCACAGTTAGGGAGAACACTTCTCTTGAAATTTTAGTGAGGGATCATCTTATTTAATCTACCGTCGTTCTAAGCAAATAAGATGTATAAACATGATAAATATCACATGCAATCAAATAGTGACATGATATGGCCAATATCATATTGCTCCTTTTGATCTCCATCTTCGGGGCTCCATGATCATCATCGTCACCGGCATGACACCATGATCTCCATCATCATGATCTCCATTATCGTGTCTTCATGAAGTTGTCTCGCCAACTATTACGTCTACTACTACAGCTAACGGTTAGCAATAAAGTAAAGTAATTACATGACGTTTATATTGACACGCAGGTCATAAATAAATTAAGACAACTCCTATGGCTCCTGCCGGTTGTCATACTCATCGACATGCAAGTCGTGATTCCTATTACAAGAACATGATCATCTCATACATCACATATATCATTCATCACATCCTTTGGCCATATCACATCACAAAACACTTGCTGCAAAAACAAGTTAGACGTCCTCTAATTGTTCTTGCAAGTTTTTACGTGGCTGCTATAGGTTTCTAGAAAGAACGTTTCTTACCTATGCCAAAACCACAACGTGAATTGCCAATTTCTATTTACCCTTCATAAGGACCCTATTCATCGAATCCGATCCGACTAAAGTGGGAGAGACAGACACCCGCCAGCCACCTTATGCAACTAGTGCATGTCAGTCGGTGGAACCGGTCTCACGTAAGCGTACGTGTAAGGTTGGTCCGGGCCGCTTCATCCCATGATGCCGCCGAATCAAGATAAGACTAGTAACGGCAAGATAATTGACAATATCGACGCCCACAACTACTTTGTGTTCTACTCGTGCATAGTAACTACGCATAGACCTAGCTCATGATGCCACTGTTGGGGAACGTAGCAGAAATTCAAAATTTTCTATGCATCACCAAGATCAATCTATGGAGTAATCTAGCAACAAGGGGAAGGAGAGTGCATCTACATACCCTTGTAGATCGCTAAGCGGAAGCGTTCAAGTGAACGGGGTTGATGGAGTCGTACTCGTCGTGATCCTAGTGCCAAACGGACGGCACCTCCGTGTTCAACACACGTACAACCCAGAGACGTCTCCTACGCCTTGATCCAGCAAGGTGAGAAGCAGAGGTTGGGGAAGACTCCATCCAGCAGCAGCACGACGGCGTGGTGGTGGTGGAGGAGCGCGGGACTCCAGCAGGGCTTCGCCAAGCACTACGAGAGACGAGGAGGAAGAGAGGTAGGGCTGCGCCAAGAGGGAGAGGATCTCGTGTGTCTTGCAGCCTCCAATACCTCAAGTATATATAGGGGAAGGGGAGGGGCTGCGCCCCCACCTAGGGTTCCCTCCCTAGGGGTGGCGGCAGCCCCCAGATCCCATCTGGGTGGCGGCCATAAGGGGGAGAGGGGGAGGCGCACCTGGGGTGGGCCTTAGGGCCCATCTGCCCTAGGGTTTGCCCCCTTCCCCTCTTGGAGGCGCCTTGGGCCTTGGTGGGAGGCGCCCCAGCCCACCTAGGGGCTGGTCCCTTCCCACTGTTGGCCCATGTAGGCCTCCGGGGCTGGTGGCCCCACCTGGTGGACCCCCGGACCTCTCCGGTGGTCCCGGTACACTACCGGTGATGCCCGGAACACTTCCGGTGTACAAAACCATACTTCCTATATATCAATATTTACCTCCGGACCATTCCGGAACTCCTCGTGATGTCCGGGATCTCATCCGGGACTCCGAACAACATTCGGTAACCACGTACATACTTTCCCTATAACCCTAGCGTCATCGAACCTTAAGTGTGTAGACCCTACGGGTTCGGGAGTCATGCAGACATGACCGAGACAACTCTCCGGTCAATAACCAACAGCAGGATCTGGATACCCATGCTGGCTCCCACATGCTCCACAATGATCTCATCGGATGAACCACGATGTCAAGGACCTAATCAATCCCGTATACAATTCCCTTTGTCTATCGGTATGATACTTGCCCGAGATTCGATCGTCGGTATCCCGATACCTTGTTCAATCTCGTTACCGGCAAGTCTCTTTACTCGTTCCGTAACACATCATCCCGTGATCAACTCCTTGATCACATTGTGCACATTATGATGATGTCCTACCGAGTGGGCCCAGAGATACCTCTCCGTTTACACGGAGTGACAAATCCCAGTCTCGATTCGTGCCAACCCAACAGACACTTTCGGAGATACTTGTAGTGTAGCTTTATAGCCACCCAATTACGTTGTGACGTTTGGCACACCCAAAGAACTCCTACGGTATCCGGGAGTTGCACAATCTCATGGTCTAAGGAAATGATACTTGACATTAGAAAAGCTTTAGCATACGAACTACATGATCTTGTGCTAGGCTTACGATTGGGTCTTGTCCATCACATCATTCTCCTAATGATGTGATCCCTTTATCAACGACATCCAATGTCCATGGTCAGGAAACCGTAACCATCTATTGATCAACGAGCTAGTCAACTAGAGGCTTACTAGGGACATGGTGTTGTCTATGTATCCACACATGTATCTGAGTTTCCTATCAATACAATTCTAGCATGGATAATAAACGATAATCATGAACAAGGAAATATAATAATAACCAATTTATTATTGCCTCTAGGGCATATTTCCAACAATCTTTTGTTCTAGCATCGAGTTGTAATCATTGAGTTGTAAATAAATAGAAGTGTGATGATCATCATTTTCTAGAGCATTGTCCCAAGTGAGGAATTAAAAAAATAAAAAAAGAGAAGAGAAAGGCCATAAAAAGAAGAAGAGAAGGCCCCCCAAAAAATAGACAAAACGAGAGAAGGGACAATGCTCCTATCCTTTGCCACACTTGTGCTTCAAAGTAGCACTATAATCTTCATGATAGAGAGTCTTTTGTTTTGTCACTTTCATATACTAGTGGGAATTTTTCATTATAGAATTTGGCTTGTATATTCCAACAATGGGCCTCCTCAAGTGCCCTAGGTCTTCGTGAGCAAGCAAGTTGGATGCACACCCACTTAGTTTCTTTTGTTGAGCTTTCATACATTTATAGCTCTAGTGCATCCGTTGCATGGCAATTCCTACTCCTTGCATTAACATCAATCGATGGGCATCTCCATAGCCCATTGATTAGCCTTGTTGATGTGAGATTTTCTCCTTTTTTGTCTTCTCCACATAACCCCCATCATCATATTCTATTCCACCCATACTGCTATGTCCATGGCTCTCGCTCATATATTGCGTGAAAGTTTATAGGTTTGAGATTACTAAAGTATGAAACAATTGATTGGCTTGTCATCGGGGTTGTGCATGATGAGAGCATTCTTGTGTGACGAAAATGGAGCATGACTAAACTATATGATTTTGTAGGGATGAACTTTCTTTGGCCATGTTATTTTGAGAAGACATAATTGCTTAGTTAGTATGCTTGAAGTATTATTATTTTTATGTCATTATGAACTTTTATCTTGAATCTTTCGGATCTGAATATTCATATCACAATTAAGAAGAATTACATTAAAATTATGTCAAGTAGCACTCCGCATCAAAATTACATTTTTTATCATTTACCTACTCGAGGACGAGCAGGAATTAAGCTTGGGGATGCTTGATACGTCTCCAACGTATCTATAATTTTTGATTGCTCCATGATATATTATCTACTGTCTTGGACATTATTGGGCTTTATTATCCACTTTTACATTATTTTTGGGACTAACCTATTAACTAGAGGCCCAGCCCAGAATTACTGTTTTTTGCCTATTCCAGAGTTTCGCAGAAAAGGAATATGAAACGGAGTCCAAACGGAATGAAACCTTCGGGAACGTGATTTTCGGAATGAACATGATCCATGAGACTTGGACCCTACGTCAATAAATAAAGGAGGAAGCCACGAGGTAGGGGGCATGCCTACCCCCCCAGGCGCGCCCTCCACCCTCGTGGGCCCCCTGTTGCTCCACCGACGTACTCCTTCCTCCTATATATAACTATGTACCCCCAAACGATCAGATACGGAGCCAAAAACCTAATTCCACCGCTGCAACTTTATGTATCCACGAGATCCCATCTTGGGGCCTGTCTCGGAGCTTCGCCGGAGGGGGCATCCATCACGGAGGGCTTCTACATCAACACCATAGACTCTCCGATGAAGTGTGAGTAGTTTACCTGAGACCTTCGGGTCCATAGTTATTAGCTAGATGGCTTCTTCTCTCTTTTTGGATCTCAATACAATGTTCTCCCCTTCTCTTGTGGAGATCTATCCGATGTAATCTTCTTTTTGCGGTGTGTTTGTTGAGACCGATGAATTGTGGGTTTATGATCAAGATTATCTATGAACAATATTTGAATCTTCTCTGAATTCTTTTATGTATGATTGGTTACCTTTGCAAGTCTCTTCGAATTATCAGTTTGGTTTGGCCTACTAGATTGATCTTTCTTGCAATGGGAGAAGTGCTTAGCTTTGGGTTCAATCTTGCGGTGTCCTTTCCCAGTGACAGTAGGGGCAGCAAGGCACGTATTGTATTGTTGCCATCGAGGATAACAAGATGGGGTTTTTATCATATTGCATGAATTTATCCCTCTACATCATGTCATCTTGCTTAAGGCGTTACTCTGTTTTCATGAACTTAATACTCTAGATGCATGCTGGATAGCGGTCATGAGTGGAGTAATAGTAGTAGATGCAGGCAGGAGTCGGTCTACTTGTCTCGGATGTGATGCCTATATACATGATCATACCTATATATTCTCATAACTATGCTCAATTCTGTCAATTGCTCAACAGTAATTCGTTCACCCACCGTAAAATACTTATGCTCTTGTGAGAAGCCACTAGTGAAACCTATGGCCCCCGGGTCTATCTTCATCATATTAATCTTCCAATACTTAGTTATTTCCTTTGATTTTTTTACTTTGCTTTTATTTTACTTTGCATCTTTATCACAAAAATACCAAAAATATTATCTTATCATATCTATCAGATCTCACTCTCATAAGTGACCGTGAAGGGATTGACAACCCCTTATCGCGTTGGTTGCGAGGAGTTATTTGTTTTGTGCAGGTACGAGGGACTTGCGCACAGCCTCCTACTCGATTGGTACCTTGGTTCTCAAAAACTGAGGGAAATACTTACGCTACTTTGCTACATCATCCTTTCCTCTTCAAGGAAATCCAACGCAGTGCTCAAGAGGTAGCAATCAACTTGTGGTTCCGACTCTAGCTATGTGGCTGATGTAGGGTTCTGGTGGGCGTGAATAGCCTCTAATGGAACAAGGTACTTGCCTACAGATAAATCAAACAAGGAAGGAGCAGGCAGGGTAATAGTCTCAGGATGATATTTATCAAAGAACAATTTGTATTTAAGCTCCCCTTCCCTATTCTTAACAATAAAATCGTGTGCCACCATACTCTTATAATGTAAATAAACAGGAGGCAGCAATTTTTCTTCCTTCTCATAATGCCTAATAGGTATGTTAAAATGTGCAGCTAGGCGTGAAGCATAGATGCCTCCAAAGATGGGGCCCTTTGTACGGTTCAGACTTAACCGTTTAGCAATAATACCGCCCATACTAGCAGAGTTATCACAGAATAAACCATGGAACAAAATAATAATATCAGGAGCACTAAGGTTTCCACAGTTTCCATGACCAATTAAGCAACGACTAGCAAATATTGCAAAGTAGCATAAAACAGAAAAATGTATGCTAGTGATTCGTGCATCGGAAACCTTCCTCGTTTCCCCTACAGTGATGGTATCAATAAACCCATCCACATCGCCATGATGTGGTTCCTCTATTGTGTCCTCGAAAGGGATCAAACAAACCCGACAAAAATCATAAAGTGACATCTCCTTATGCTCATCATATAAATAAAACTCCACCGTAGGTGGTGAGCTCCTAGCATGGAAATGAAAGTTTTGCACAAAGATATTGGTGAGTAAGAGATACTGTTCGCGTTGGTCGTGGAGGAAGGCGATGAGTCCTGCATTCTCAGCCAATTCATAAAAATCATCATCAATCCCGGCTGCTCTCAAGAAATCATCAAAAGGCCATTCACACGGCCGAACCTCCGTGGTGCGAGGCATATTATATTTGGGCCCCTCTGCTTTTTCATTTTGCTTTTCCTTCGAGCTTCGGCTCGATGAGCCCCTCAAAAATCTCTTCATTATTTTCTAAAAAATTCCGAAATTTTTAGTAACTTCAAATAAAAGTGAACCAAACTCAACAATATTGATAGCAACTACTCCTACAAGTGCCTAGAGCCTATATCATGCATCAAAACTACTTGGAACCATATAAATTTGACATGCAAGCTCAAGAACATGGTCACCTAGGCAGCACAAATTTGCAATGAATAAAGTGCTAGAACAAAAACTAATTGGACCAATGGAGGAGTCACATACCAAGGAACAATCCCCCAAGCAGTTTTGTGAGAGGTGCTTTGAGCAAGGAGATCAGAAATGGCAGCAAAATGAGCTTGGACTCGGGTTTGAACTGGATAATCGTGTTTGTGGGAGGAAGAAGGAGCGTGTGGGTGCAGGAATAAGTGGAGGAGGGCCACCATGGGCCCATGAGGCAGGGGGCGCGCCCAGGGGGTAGGGCGCGCCCTCCATCCCTGTGGCTAGGTGAATGCCCCTCGTGCTGTGTTCTGAGTGCCAAATATTCTCAAATATTCCAGAAAAAAAATCATATTTAAATTTCAGGGCATTTGGAGAACTTTTATTTTCAGGGTATTTTTATATTGCACAAATAATTCAGATTATAGATAGAAAATACTATTTTATTTTATTTAATATGAATATCAGAAAGTAAAAGGAGGGTACAGAGAGTTGTGTTTTCTAAATTCATCCATCTCATGCTCATCAAAAGGAATCCACTAACAAGGTTGATCAGGTCTTGTTAACAAACTCATTCCGAATAACATGGAACCGGAGAATTTTCGAATAACACTAGGTTACCTCAACGGGGATATGCACATCCCCAACAATGAGAATATCATATTTCTTCTTGACAGTAGGAAGAGGAAATTCAAAACCTCCAAAAATAATCGATGGAATTTTTCCAATAGAATTGATACTGTGGACTTGAGGTTGTTTCCTCGGAAAGTGTACCATATGCTCATTACCATTAACATGAAAAGTGACATTTCCTTTGTTGCAATCAATAACAGCCCCTGCAGTATTCAAAAAGGGTCTTCCAAGAATAATATACATACTATCGTCCTCGGGAATATCAAGAATAACAAAGTCCGTTAAAATAGTAGTGTTTGCAACCACAATAGGCACATCCTCACAAATACCGACAAGTATAGCAGTTGATTTATTAGCCATTTGCAAAGATATTTCAGTAGGTGTCAACTTATTCAAATCAAGTCTACGATATGAAGAGAGAGGCATAGCACTAACACCGGCTCCAAGATCACATAACGCAGTTTTAACATAGTTTCTTTTAATGGAGCATGGTATAGTGGGTACTCCTGGATCTCCAAGTTTCTTTGGTATTCCACCCTTAAAAGTATAATTAGCAAGCATGGTGGAAATTTCAGCTTCCAGTATCTTTCTTTTATTAGTAACTATTTATTTCATGTACTTAGCATAAGGATTCATTTTAAGCATATCAGTTAATCGCATGCTCAAAAAGATAGGTCTAATCATTTCAGCAAAGCGCTCAAAATCCTCATCGTCCTTTTTCTTGGATGGTTTGGGAGTAAAAGGCATGGGTTTCTGAACCGATGGTTCTCTTTCTTTACCATGTTTCCTAGCAACAAAGTCTTTCTTATCATAACGTTGATTCTTTGATTGTGGGTTATCAAGATCAACAGCAGGTTCAATTTCTATATCATTATCATTGCTAGGTTGAGCATCAACAGGAACATTATCATTAACATTATCACTAGTTTTAGGTTCATTACTAGATTGTGTTTCAGCATTAGAAATATAAATATCATTTGGATTCTCAGGTGTTTTAGTAATAGGTTCACTAGAAGCATGCAAAGTCCTATCATTTTTCTTTTTCTTCCTTTTAGAAGGACTAGGTGCATCTATATTATTTCTCTGAGAATCTTGCTCAATTCTCTTAGGGTGGCCTTCAAGGATACAAAGGTTCCTGAGTCATTGTACCACCTCTAGTCATAACTCTAACAGCATTATCATTATTCTTACTATTCAATTCATTGAGCAAATCATTTTGAGCTTTAAGTACTTGTTCTACTTGAGTGGTAACCATAGAAGCATGTTTACTAATAAGTTTAAGTTCACCTTTAACATTAGCCATATAATCACCCAAGTGCTCAAGCATATCAGCACTGCATTTTAATTCTCTACCAAAATAAGCATTGAAGTCTTCTTGCTTAACCATAAATTTATCAAACTCATCTAAGCATGGGCTAGCAAACTTAGTAAATGGGATTTCAACTTTATCATATCTATAGAGAGAATTTACCTTTACTACCTGTGTCGGGTTATCAAGACCATGTATTTCTTCAATAGGATATGGATTAAAATTATGCATTTCTTCGACAGGCGGTAAATTAAGACCATGTATTTCTTCAATAGGAGGTAAATTCTTAACATCTTCAGCTTTAATACCCTTTTGTTTCATGGATTTCTTTGCCTCTTGCATATCCTCACAGATGAGCAATAGAATACCTCTCTTCTTTGGAGTTGGTTTAGGAATAGGCTCAGGAAGTGTCCAATTATTTTCATTAGTCAACATATTATTCAATAGAATTTCAGCTTCATCTGGTGTTCTTTCCCTGAAAACAGAACCAGCACAGCTATCCAGGTAATCTCTGGAAGCATCGGTTAGTCCATTATAAAAGATATCAAGTATTTCATTTTTCTTAAGAGGATGATTAGGCAAAGCATTAAGTAATTGGAGTAGCCTCCCCCAAGCTTGTGGGAGGCTCTCTTCTTCAATTTGCACAAAATTATATATATCCCTTAAAGCAGCTTGTTTCTTATGAGCAGGGAAATATTTAGCAGAGAAGTAATAAATCATATCCTGGGGACTACGCACACAACCAGGATCAAGAGAATTAAACCATATCTTAGCATCACCCTTTAATGAGAATGGAAATATTTTAAGGATATAAAAGTAGCGAGTTCTCTCAACTTTAGTGAATAGGGTGGCTATATTATTTAATTTAGTAAGATGTGCCACAACAGTTTCAGACTCATAGCCATAAAAAGGATCAGATTCAACCAAAGTAATTATATCAGGATCAATAGAGAATTCATAATCCTTATCAGTAACACAGATAGGCGAAGTAGCAAAAGCAGGGTCAGGTTTCATTCTAGCATTAAGGGATTGCTGCTTCCATTTAGCTAATAACCTCTTTAGATCATATCTATCATTGCAAGCTAAAATAGCTCTAGAAGATTCTTCATCCAGAACATAACCATCAGGAACAACATGCAATTCATATTTATTAGGGGGAGAGTCTTCATCATCACTTTCATCAATATTATCAGTTTCAATAATTTCATTCTCTTTAACCCTAGCAAGTTGCTCATCAAGAAATTCACCAAGTGGCATAGTAGTATCAAGCATAGAAGCAGTTTCATCATAAGTATTATGCATAGCAGAAGTGGCATCATCAATAACATGCGACATATCAGAATCATTAGTAGAAGCAGGTTTAGGTGTCGCAAGCTTACTCAAAACAGAAGGTGAATCAAGTGCAGAGCTAGATGGCAGTTCCTTACCTCCCCTAGTAGTTGAGGGATAAATCTTGGTTTTTGGATCTCTCAAGTTCTTCATAATGATAAGCAGATATAAATCCCAAGTGACTCAAAGAATAGAGCTATGCTCCCCGGCGACGGCGCCAGAAAATATTCTTGGTAAGCCACAAGTATAGGGGATCGCAACAGTTTTCGAGGGTAGAGTATTCAACCCAAATTTATTGATTCGACACAAGGGGAGCCAAAGAATATTCTCAAGTATTAGCAGCTGAGTTGTCAATTCAACCACACTTGGGAACTTAATATCTGCAGCAAAGTATTTAGTAGCAAAGTAATATGATAGTAGTGGTAACGATAGCAAAAGGTAACGGTAACAAAACTAATGTTTTTGGTATTTTGTAGTGATTGTAACAGTAGCAACGGAAAAGTAAATAAGCGAAGAACAATATATGGTAAGCTCGTAGGCAATGGATCGGTGATAGAGAATTATGCCGGATGTGGTTCATCATGTGACAGTCATAACCTAGGGTGACACAGAACTAGCTCCAATTCATCAATGTAATGTAGGCATGTATTCCGAATATAGTGACACGTGCTTTATGGAAAAGAACTTGCATGACATCTTTTGTCCTACCCTCCCGTGGCAGCGGGGTCCTAGCGGAAACTAAGGGATATTAAGGCCTCCTTTTAATAGAGTACCAGACCAAAGCATTAACACATAGTGAATACCTGAACTCCTCAAACTACGGTCATCACCGGGAGTGGTCCCGATTATTGTCACTTCGGGGTTGCCAGATGATAACACATAGTAGGTGACTATAGACTTGCAAGATAGGATCAAGAACTCACATATATTCATGAAAACATAATAGGTTCAGATATGAAATCATGGCACCCGGGCCCTAGTGACAAGCATTAAGCATAGCAAAGTCATAGCAACATCAATCTCAGAACATAGTGGATACTAGGGATCAAACCCTAACAAAACTAACTCGATTACATGATAAATCACATCTAACCCATCACCGTCCAGAATTACTCACGAACGGCGGTGAGCATCATGAAAGTGATGATGGAGGATGGTTGATGATGACGATGGCGACGGATTCCCCTCTCTGGAGCCCCGAACGGACTCCAGACCAGCCCTCCCGAGAGGTTTTAGGGCTTGGCGGCGGCTCTGTATCGTGAAATGCGATGAATCCTTCTTTTCTATTTTTTTCTCCCGGAAAGCAAATATAGAGTTGGAGTTGAGGTCGGAGGAGCTCCAGGGGGCCCACAAAGTAGGGGGGCACGGCCAGGGGGGCAGGCGCGTCCCCCACCCTCGTGGCTAGGGTGTGGGCCCCCTGGTCTTCATCTTTTGCAAGGATTTTTTATTATTTCCAAAAAGACATTCCGTGAACTTTTAGGTCTTTCCGAGGACTTTTGTTTGTGCACATAAATAACAAGGGCAAAAGTGTTTGAAAAAGTAGATACGACGGAGACATATCATTAGTGCGTATAGGCCAGTGGCCAGACTCAGATCAAATACCAAGATCTCGTTAAGCGTGTTATCTTGAAGTAACCACGAACACCAACCAGGGCCAGGCCACCTCTCTTCTAGGTGGTCTCAACCTGCCTTGTCGCTCCGCCACAAAGATCCACATAGAGGGCCGTCAGGAAAGTATGTCCTTTCAGCCCCCAATTTGTGAATCAACCATGGGTACTCAACGAGCCGACCCGACTTTAGTCACAACATGTATCTAGTGTAATATGTATAGTATATACCCGTGATCAACACCCGACGTGATGACGGCCCGATAGTATAGCATGGCAGACTGACAAGAATGTAGGGCCACTGATGATAAACTAGCATCCTATACTAAGCATTTAGGATTACAGGTAAGGTATCAACAATAGTAGCAAGGACAGGCTATGCATCAGAATATGATTAACGGAAAGCAGTAACATGCTACACTATTCTAATGCAAGTAGTAGAGAGAAGAATAGGCGACATCTGGTGATCAAGGGGGGGCGCTTGCCTGGTTGCTCTGGCAAGTAGGGGTCATCAACAACGTAGTCGATCGGGGCACCAGTAGCGGCGTCAGTCTCGTAGTCTACTGGAGATAAGCGGGGGAAGAAATAATGAATACAATGCAAACAGATGCATAATGATGCATGACATGACAATGAGCGGTGCTAGGTAGGCCCTAACGCAGTAGGAGGTTATACATGCGAAGGGGGAAAACATCTGGGAAAATATCCCTGGTGTTTCGCGTTTTCGGACAAATGAATTGAAGGGGGAAAGTTGCGTGTTTTCTATGCTAGGGATGCGCGGCAGACGAACGGGCTGCGTATCAGGATCCGTCTCGTCGTTCTGAGCAACTTTCATGTACAAAGTTTTTCCATCCGAGCTACGGTTTATTTTATATTAATTTTAAAAGATTTAAATCATTTTAGGATTTATTTAATTATTTTAATTCAAAATTATCCAGATTAGTACTTGCTGACGTCAGCATAACATCAACATGACGTCAACAGCCAAATAGTCAGTTGACTAAGTCAAACTGACATGTGGGTCCCGCTATCATTGACTAAGACTAAACTAAACAAGTTTAATTAGTTTTGTTAATTGATAAGTTTAATTAATCAAATTTAATTAAGTTAATTAATTCTTTAATTAATAATTATTATTATTATTATTTAAATTCTTTTTCTCTTTTTTAATACGTTTTGGGGGTGTGGGCCCCGTTTGTCATAGGTACAGGTGGCGGGCCCAGCTGAATGTGGCCCCTGGGGCATAAGAGGGCGTGCAGGCGCACGGGCGCTGGCACCTAGCCCGAACGGGCGTCGATGCGGCAGCGGGCGCCGGGCGGCGGAGGAGCAGCGGGGCGCTGCGGTGGTGGAGCAGCGTGGGGTCGGCGATGAGCGGCGCAGTGGCAGAGACCAAAGCAGTAGGGCGGCAGTGGTGCGGCCACTACGGCGGCTAGCCAGGCGAAGATGGGGCACGAGCGTAGGGGAGGTCGGGCCGCAGTGGCGCGCGCACGGCGATGGCGAGCCAGCGCGCGGCCGTGAGGCAGGAGGCCGCAGCGGCAGTTGGAGGCGAGGTCAGGGGCGAGCTTGCAGAGGTGCTCTCGACGGTGTGGAGTCGGGCGTGTGGGGGATGCGGAGGCCAGTGGTGGTCGGGACGGGCGCAGCCCCTTTGAGGCCACGGACGGGCGCGCGAGCACAGGACGGCTGTGAGCGGTGCGGCGCGAGCGGGTACCGAGCTGCGGTGTTGGCAGAAGCAAGCGGCGTGACTG
>NC_041384.1:365473250-365593117 GCF_002162155.2 Triticum dicoccoides | reverse complement strand
GCGGCGGTGGCCGGCGAAGGGCATCGGGGACGACGGGATCGATCCCGATCCAGATAGGATCGGGAGGGGGAGTGGCTACGTGGGGGGAGTGGGGTGACGGGGGTATTAGGGTTTGGGGTAGTGTGGTTATGGGGCAGTGGGGGTGGGCCGGCCCGGTGGCCCGGTTGGGCCAGTGGCCCAAGGAGGGTGGGTGGGGAGGGGTGTAACACCCACGATGCGGCTATATCTCCCACATGTCGGAGCATGACTTAGAGGGATAACCACATAGTTGGCATGTCGCAAGAGGGGTAATCTTTACACATCCCATGTACTGAATAAGAAGGGATAAAGAGTTGGCTTACAATCGCCACATCACACAATACATAAGTATAGCATTACATCATCCAGAATACAATCAAGGTCTGACTACGGAACCAAAATAAAGAAAGACCACCCTATTGGTAGGTCCCCGGTCGCCCCAACTGGGCTCCACTACTGATCGAAAGGAAACGAAAACAACCCAACGAACACGATCTTCATCGAGCTCCCACTTGAGCTCAGCTGCGTCATCTGCACCGGTATCAACGGCACCTGCAACTGGTTTTGGAGGTAAACTGTGAGTCACGGAGACTCAGCAATCACACACCCTCATGATCAAAACTATTTAAGCTTAAAGGGTAGGAAAAGGTAGTGAGGTGGAGCTGCAGCAAGCACTAGCATATATGGTGGCTAACTTACACAAATGAGAGCGAGAAGAGAAGCAACGCATGGTCGATAAGCTATGATGATCAAGAAGTGATCCTGAAACTACTTACAATCAATCATAACATGAGAACCGTGTTCACTTCCCGGACTCGCCGAAAATAGACCATCACGGCTACACACGCGGTTGATGCATTTTAATTAAGTTAAGTTTCAAATTATCTACAACCGGACATTAACAAATTCCCATCTGCCCATAACCGCGAGCACGGCTTTCGAAAGTTCAAAACAATGCAGGGGTGTCCCAACTTAGCCCATCACAAGCTCTCACGGTCAACGAAGGATATTCCTTCTCCCAGGACGACCCGATCAGACTCGGAATCTCGGTTACAAGATATTTCGACAATGGCAGCAAAGACACCCGATGTGCCGACAATCCCGATAGGAGTCGCATGTATTTCGTTCTCAGGGCAACACCGGATGAGAGTAGCTACGAGTAAAACCAAACCTCAAGTTTCCCCGAGGTGGCCCCGCAGGCAGCTCGGTTCAGACCAACACTTAGACAAGCACTGGCCCGGGGGGGGCTTAAAATAAAGATGACCCTCGGGAGCGCGACTCCCAAGGGAAAAGTAGGTGGTGGTGAGGCAAAAGGTAAAACCAAGGTTGGGCCTTGCTGGAGGAGTTTTATTCAAAGCGAACTGTCAAGGGGTCCCCATAACACCCAACCATGAAAGGAATGCAAAATCAAGGAACATAACACCGGTATGACGGAAACTAGGGCGTCAAGAGTGGAACAAAACACCAGGCATAAGGCCGAGCCTTCCACCCTTCACCAAGTATATAGATGCATTAATTAAAATAAGAGATATTTTGATATCCCAACATATCCATGTTCCAACATGGAACAAACTTCAATCTTCACCTGCAACTATCAGCCCTATAAGAGGGGCTGAGCAAAGCGGTAACATAGCCAAACAACGGTTTGCTAGGACAAGGTGGGTTAGAGGCTGAACATGGCAATATGGGAGGCATGATAAAGCATGTGGTAGGTATCGCGGCATAGCAAAAGAGCGAACAACTAGCAAGCAAAGATAGAAGTGATTTAGAGGGTATGGTCATCTTGCCTGAGATCCCGCAAGGAAGAAGAACGAGTCCATGAAGAAGACAAACGGACGAAGTCGATCGAATCCTCACAAATGTGATGTTATCGGAACTATCCCGAAGAAGCAACACCAGAAAGAAGCAAACAACATAGTAAAACAACCACCACATAAGCATGGCATGATGCACAACCAAGTTTGATGCATGTCCGGTTTAAATATGCATGGCATGGCAAAGTGCACAAACAAAAGTACAAGTTAAGTGGAGCTCAATATGCAACGAGATGCATATTGACAAAACACTACATCAATTATTTAGTTCTCTCTCGTTTATGTACCCAACAGTATTAAATGTTGTCAAACATGGCAAGAGGTGAAGCATAACAAAACTATACTATCTAGACAATTTAAATGGGGCTGGATAAAACAAACAACAATTTTGGTAAATCCCCATGTGCATTTAGCAATTTAAAGCAAACAACAATTTTAAACATTATTGAAGTTGTTATGATGATGCGGATGACATGTGCAAGTTTATGCAATTTTTATTAAAAGTTGACATGAACATAATATGAAGCATTTGTCATCGTGGCAAAAACCAAAGGGGTGCCACGGCAACGAATCCGAAAATGATGCCACGGCAACATATCGGTACCGGTAGCTCATGGAGATACCGGCGCAAAAGAAAAAATGACGGGAGCGATGTCATGCAAGGATGGTGGGGTACTCCCGGATATCGGGTTCCCACTTGTCGGTGCCAAGACAAGAGAGGGGCAACGTGCACCGACAATTCGGACTCGAGGCGAACAAGTGTGCATCTCATACAACATGCATTCATTTGTTCACGGGCGTCGTCTCGAGGTTATACCTTCGAAGAGTGCAAACGGGACGGTTCTCGTTCGGTGCAAAGTAGAGGAAGTAGACGTTCTCGGGACGTCCGTAGCGGGAGTAGTCGTACACGGCGACGGTAGTTGTACACGGGTCTTCGGCCACGGAAGTAGTCGTACACCATTTTCGTAGATGTTCAGGGTCACGACATAGAACTTGACATCCACGGGGACTTCTAGGGTCGACGGTAGCGGTACTCGGGTCGTCGTTGACGGTAGTTGTACACGATTCACGAGTCTTCGATCGTTCAGGGTCCGACTTGCGGGTCTTGCCAACATGAAGGGGTAATTGGCGTTTTTGTGTAGCCGAACTTGAGGGGCACCCACATCGTGGTACTTGGCGTCCATGGGTACTTGACAAAGATGAAACGCAATGCAACAGTTGTAGTGGTACATGGCGTCCAGGGGCTTCGTGGGTCATTCTGTACTTTGGCGTTCGGAGCGGTGGTCGCTCGTGTGCTGTAAGTCGTGGTACTTGCCGATCTTGGTGAATCCAAGTGTCTCGGTGGCAGCCATGGTACTCCCTGATGGCACCGAGGTGGTCTAGCACCAGAAGCAAGGGCGTCGAGGAGGTGATGGTCATTGTGGGACTGCTCGAGGTAGCAGCTGAAGATGGTCATCTTGCTGGACTCCTCGTTCATGAAACGGGGGACCGAGCAGCCGGAGGAAGGAAGCAGCGGCGCTGGAGGGTACTGGCCGGTGGAGGACGATGTGGAGGAGGTGTCGGGGATGGACGTCTTTGGCCGAAGCCAAAGCCATGACGAGGCGACCTGGGAAGAGGCAGAGGAGCAGTCGCGCGGGTCGAGCGAAGGGGCGCCGGCTGGCGTTGGACTTGGTGACCTGCAGGTCAGGAGGAGATGGCGACCTTGACGAACGGGAGAGGAGGAGGCGCAGGTGATCTGGACGAACGCAGGTCCTACCCCTGGCGCTTGCTTCACAGGCACCAGACGGAGGAGGAACAGGGGCGCGCCGGGGGGAGGCTCCATCACCGTCGGCGGTGCTGGAGGGGATTGGGCGCGGGGGCTCCTCTCCTGGCTCGAGGTGGAAGGAAGGAGAGGGAGACAAGGGGAGGAAGAGCGAGGGGGTTGAGAGAGAGGCGAAGGGAAACGGGGAGGAGGCGGCGCCGGAGGAAGGACGAAGGGAGGCGGCGCGCGGTAGGAACGAGAGGGAGATCAAGCTCCTGGCGGCGCTGGAGGGATTGAGCAGGGGAGCGAGAGGGGGGTTTGATCGGGCTAGGGTTGGAGGGGTTAGGTGGGCCGGCGCTGGATGGGCCTGGTGGGAGTGGGGCGCTGGGAAAGCTTGCAGGGGCGCTCTCTCTCCCTCAAACTTATTTCTAAAGCAGAAAAAAACAAAGAAGAGAAGAAAAAGGAAGGAAGTGTTAGGGGAAGAAGTTGGACATGTAGATGATTTCCCGGACTCACAAGAATACGAGGAATTTGACAAAAATGGCCAGACGATTTTTAGAGGAAGTAAAGTCCACACGCGTTGGATTTAACTCGGCAAGTTCGAATTTCGAAACCCATTCAAATGAACTCCAAATGGGTTGAAATTATAGGAGGTGACCCTACACAATATATGTGATTTATGGGAAGATTTGGAACATTCATGGGTAAAGTAGAATTGCAACCCAATTTTACTAAAAGGCCCCAAAGGAAGAAGGGGAAGTTCAGAAGGGTAAAAAAGAAATTTGAAGAACGGTGCATATGTGTTTGTGGGTGATTCCAAGCCAATGGAATGGTTTAATATAGCTCCCTAAATATCGGGAGGGTATGTTATAAAGAGAACTCACCATGTGAATTCCCTCGATTTAAATGGATCAAAGATCCATGCCATTTATTTAGTTGAGATAAAAAATGACATGATGACATGATGCAATGCAAATGATGCAAGGATGAATGCAACGAACCAAACAAAACACACGACGAATCTCGGAAAACAAGGAAGGCATCGGAAGCTCCGGTCTTGGGGCGTCACAACACTCCACCACTACGAGAGGATCTCGTCCCAAGATCTAGGATGGCACCAGAGGGAAACGGAAGAGGAAGGGGAAGAGGTAAAACTAAGTTGCTTCTTTGACCAAATGAGTGAAACCAAAGAACCTTGCGAGGTTGAACAAATTGAAAGAAAGAATGCAACGAAGATGAGCCAAGTTGAAAACACTCTGTTAGAAAGAAGAACAAGGGACCTTACTAGAGCCTTGTAGGTTGAAAGACATAAGAAAAGGGTTGCAATGGACAAGAAGTACATGCAAGCACTCCGGATGAAACGAGATGTACAAGGAACGATAAGGATCAATTACGACAACACTCCGGTTGGAAAAAGGAAGGTGAAGAATATGAGCTTGGCAAAAAGAAAGCAATTGGATGAGACTCCGGTTAGAAGAGGAATGATAGACATAACACTCTTGTTAAAACAAGATAAAGAAGGAATAAGAATGATATAATTTGGGCAGCACTCCGGCCGTAAATGGAAGGAATTCAACATGAACTTGACAAGATGAGAGTATGCTTGATGAAATCAACAACACACTGCCTCCGGAACTATTGAAAGAATGGCACAAGGGGTAAGAAAGATTTCAGATGGCACTCCGGTTGAGAAGGGAGGCGAAACTTGACAAAATGGGAAGAACTTGAAAAGAGGGCATGGCACTCCGCTTGAATGGATAAGCAAAGGAAAGAACATGATCTTTGACAAAATGAGATGATGGGTGAATATAGCAACAATACAATGCCTCCGGAATGAATGTAAGAATGGAATCAAAGGAACGGAGGAGAAAACCACATCTTCTGCCTCAAATGAGCTTGAAAAAGCATCTTTAGCGGAAGAGTCGAATAGAGTTGTTGGAAAACCAACGATGAAAAGAACAAGCTTGTAGTGGGCTTATGGAGAACATCTCAAAACTATGAGGTGAAATTCTGCCACTAACGAAAACAATAGATTGGATTGATATCAACAAGGAGACGAGAAACTTATTTTGCCGGGAGGATAAATGAAGAACTTGGGTCATTTATAAGCACCACAAATAGAAAGAATCCTTAGGGAAAGCTTTAGGTGAAATATAACCCAAGATAACTCCAATGAAGAGATTAATGGATTTAAACTACCTCATTCTTGATAACTTGTGAATCATGAAACACGAAGGGAAATTATCAAGAATGACATAACACCACCTCAAAAGATGAGATATGAAAGAATTGCACTTCGGAATGCAAGATGAAGAATGCTTGAACTCCTCAAAACAAGACATGTTTAACACCATGTTTATTTGAGAGTATAGCTTGGCGGATCTTAACTTCGAGAAAAAACTTGAAGAACAAATGAAGAGTGAAAAGAATCCTTGATGAGCCACCATGTAGAGCCTCCATGAAGAACTCTGGTAATAAAAGGATGATAGAAAGAAAGACAAGTTGAAAACACAAGGTGAATCCTTGCAAAGATTTAGATGAATCTTCATGGTGATATAGTTGAGAGATCTTGGAACTCCGGGAAAAGTATGAAGCACTTGAACCGAGAATTTACTCATCGTGAACTAACTCCGGAAGAATGAATCCATCATTAGGATGAAGCAAGAATAATAATTATGTTATGCGTATCCTTCACCAATTTAAATTGATGACAAGCAATGGATTGCATACAACTTATTCCGGTAGAAAGGATTGAGAGAGATATAGCGTAAACTCAATGAACCACCATAAGAATTGAAAATGAACGAAGTAAAGGAATGAATCACCGGTAAGAATTAGCAAATGAACAAAGATACATGAGAGAGTTTAGATACAAGAGAATGAAGAGATCATGAACTGATTAGAGGATATTTGATCGATGCACCGGTAATATTTAGAGAAACGAGAGCTGAAAAGCTGGAATGAATAATTCTTTGATGGTTTGCTCCGGAGAAACAAACTAAAAAGACTCCTGAATTGCTCCAGATGGGTGAAGAGAATTCTCCCAATCGGATATAAATATGAGAGGATGGCATCAAGCTAGAATCATGAATCTTGAAGAGAATGGAGCAAGATTTGGAGGAAAAACTCTTCTTCGGTCTTCAAAATCCGAGAATGATGACGAGAAACACCATCATGAATTGTTGAGACACTCCGGAATAATGAAGAATATAAAGGTTGGATCAAAAATGAAAAGAATTTGAAAGATCTTGGGGAAAGACATATGGCTGATGATAATTCATTCTTACGTCAACTTGGAGAAGAATTTGAGGATATCTCCAGAAAAGATTAGAAGAGTCAGGTAAGATCCTGGGAAAGACCTGTGGGTTAGGACCCACTCAAGAGAAACACCATTGAATGTTTAAAAGAGAGATTTCACCCGTTGATTTAAATGTCTTGAATGAGATAACAATCTCAAAATAATTTGAACGGATCGAGAATGGAAACATGAATCTTCTGAGATATCTTCAGCACTCCGGAACAATTGAATAGCGAGAGGTGAATGATTAAGAGGTGCATCGGCATGAGAAAACATTTGAAATGAGAAAAGGATATGATCGACAAAGCTTGAATTGAATCCACCGGAGAAGAAAGAGAACGCAGAATGATGAACTTGTAGAGCATCTTCATGAGAACCACCGGGTAAGAACATTGAGGAAAGAATGAAGAAACTTCACATCAATAAAAGGATACTTGATTAATACATCTGAATCCTTGAAGAAAAAGGGGTGGGTGGGCGGGAAAACAAAGGCAACTTGGGACGGATGAAATAAAAAAAGTTGGGAAAACCGAGAGGTGATCTTGCGGATGTTAAAATGATCGGATCCACTTGAAGAAGAGCACACCAGTTGAAAAGGATTGACATGACAATCTCAATTATCATGAAGGATTGGTATTCACATAGAAATATGAGAACACCGCTTAGAAAAGGTATGGAATCAACATTTGGCTTCGAAGCAACTCGAATACCACAACTGAAAAAGAAAACAAAGGATTGGCTTGCAGAATAAGCCGGAACAAACATATGATAGATCCCATATCGTATCATGTGTCTGTTGGAAAGGTGTTCTAGGAGCTACTTGAATTCCCACTTATAAACTCCCAAAACTTTCTGGTTATGCAATCAGGTCTTGGAGATATAGGGGAAGCATAATATCTCACCAAAACTAACAATTCCTACATCCAGTTGTATCCATCCTTCAACACATAACCAAGAAACCTTCGGAAATCGTTTACCTCAACCTTCGAAAAGCATCGGTTATACGAGTTATGGCAATACTCCCGAACTCCCGCCCCAGTACTGGGTGGCGTCGAGGTTATCTCACCAACAACTGCATAAAAGAGATTTTCGATGTCGGCGAACTCAGGTATTCCAGAACTGCAACGATAAAATTGTGACGACAACACCTCGGAGCTCAAATCCTCGGGACACTGCCACAACCACTAAATGTCAGGAGGCACCAAGAACAATGTACTCGTCACAAAACCATTGGAACGATTCCAAGATACCCGCGTGATCCTAAAAAAATTTCGTGAAATTTGAGGAGAGAAGAGTCAAAACTCTACGTCAGGAGGCCTCACCAGAGCGATGAAGGGACTGAGTAGTAAAAAGAATCCTACTCTCCGATATATATATATATATATATATATATATATATATATATATATATATATATATATATATATATATATATTCCTATAAGACTCAAAACATTTTCTTTCTAGAATCAACAACGCCAGCGATTCGATCAAGCAGGGGGCTCCTAAGTCGGGGAAGGCTCTCATTACCAACTTGTAACACCCACGATGCGGCTATATCTCCCATGTGTCGGAGCACGACTTAGAGGCATAACTGCATAGTAGGCATGTCGCAAGACGGGTAATCTTTACACATCCCATGTACTGAATAAGAAGGGATAAAGAGTTGGCTTAAAATCGCCACTTCACACAATACATAAATATAGCATTACATCATCCAGAATACAATCAAGGTCCGACTACAGAACCAAAATAACGAAAGACCACCCCTATTGCTAGGTCCCCAATCGCCCCAACTGGGCTCCACTACTGATCGAAAGAAAACAAAAACAACCCAACGAACACGATCTTCATCGAGCTCCCACTTGAGCTCAGCTGCGTCATCTGCACTGGTATCAACGGCACCTGTAACTGGTTTTGGAGGTAAACCGTGAGTCACGGGGACTCAGCAATCTCACACCCTCGCGATCAAGACTATTTAACCTTAAAGGGTAGGAAAAGGTAGTGAGGTGGAGCTGCAGCAAGCACTAGCATATATGGTGGATAACTTACGCAAATGAGAGCGAGAAGAGAAGCAAAGCACGATCGATAAGATATCATGATCAAGAAGTGATCCTGAAACTACTTACGATCAAGCATAACACGAGAACCGTGTTCACTTCCTGGACTTCACCGGAAAGAGACCATCACGGCTACACACGCGGTTGATGCATTTTAATTAAGCTAAGTTTCAATTCTCTAGAACCGGACATTGATATTAACAAATTCCCATCTGCCCATAACCACGGGCACAGCTTTCGAAAGTTCAAAACCCTGCAGGAGTGTCCCAACTTAGCCCATCACAAGCTCTCACAGTCAACGAAGGATATTCCTTCTCCCAGGACGACCCGATCAGACTCGGAATCCCGGTTATAATACATTTCGACAATGGTAAAACAAGACCAGCAAAGCCACCCGATGTGCCGACAATCTCGATAGGAGTCGCACATATCTCGTTCTCAGGGCAACACCGGATGAGACTAGCTACGAGTAAAACCAAACCTCAAGTTTCCCCGAGGTGGCCCCGTAGGCAGCTTGGTTCGGACCAACACTTAGACAAGCACTGGCCTGGGGGGCTTAAAATAAAGATGACCCTCGGGAGTGTGACTCCCAAGAAAAGAATAGGTGGTGGTGAGGCAAAAGGTAAAACCAAGGTTGGGCCTTGCTGGACGAGTTTTATTCAAAGCAAACTGTCAAGGGGTCCCCATAACACCCAACCGTGTAAGGAACTTAAAATCAAGGAACATAACACCGGTATGACGAAAAGTAGGACGACAAGAGTGGAACAAAACACCAGGCATAAGGCCGAGCCTTCCATCCTTTACCAAGTATATAGGTGCATTAATTAAAATAAGAGATATTGTGATATCCCAACATATCCATGTTCCAACATGGAACAAATTTCAATCTTCACCTGCAACTATCAGCGCTATAAGAGGGGCTGAGCAAACCGATAACATAGCCAAACAACGGTTTGCTAGGACAAGGTGGGTTAGAGGCTAAACATGGCAATATGGGAGGCATGATAAAGCATGTGGTAGGTATCACGGCATAGCAAAAGAGCGAACAACTAGCAAGCAAAGATAGAAGTGAATTTTGAGGGTATGGTCATCTTGCCTAAGATCCCGCAAGGAAGAAGAACGAGTCCATGAAGAAGACAAATGGACAAAGTCGAACGAATCCTCACAAACGCGACGTTATCGGAACTAACCCGAAGAAGCAACACCGGAAAGAAGGAAACAACATAGTAAACAACCACCACATAAGCATGGCATGATGCACAACCAAGTATGATGCATGTCCGGTTTAAATATGCATGGCATGGCAAAGTGCACAAACAAAACTACAAGTTAAGTGGAGCTCAATATGCAACGGGATACATATTGACAACACACCACATCAATTATTTATTTCTCTCTCGTTTATGTACCCAACAATATTAAATGTTGTCAAACATGGCAAGAGGTGAAGCATAACAAAACTATACTATCTAAACAATTTAAATGGGGCTGGATAAAACAAACAAAAATTCCAGTAAATCCCCATGTGCATTTAGCAATTTAAAGCAAACAACAATTTTAAACATTATTGAAGTTGTTATCATGATGCGGATGACATGTGCAAGTTTATGCAATTTTTATTAATAGTTGACATGAACATAATATGAAGCATTTGTCATCGTGGCGGAAACGAAAGGGGTGCCACGGTAACGAATCCAAAAATGATGCCACGGCAACATATCGGTACCGGTAGCTCATGGAGATACCGGTGCAAAAGGAAAAATGAAGGGAGCGATGTCATGCAAGGATGGTGGGGTACCCCCGGATATCGGTTTCCCACTTGTCAGTGCCAAGACAAGAGAGGGGCAACGTGCACCGACAATTCGGACTCGAGGCGAACAAGGGTGCATCTCATACAAGATGCATTCATTCGTTCACGGGCGTCGTCTCGAGGTTATACCTTCGAAGAATGCAAACGGGACAGTTCTCGTTCGGTGCAAAGTAGAGGAAGTAGACGTTCTCGGGACGTCCGTAGCGGGAGTAGTCGTACACGGCGACAGTAGTTGTACACGGGTCTTCGGCCACGAAAGTAGTCGTACAATGTTTTCGTAGATGTTCGGGGTCACGACATAGAACTTGACGTCCACTGGGTCTTCGAGGGTCGACGGTAGCGGTACTTGGGTCGTCGGTGACGGTAGTTGTACACGGTTCACGAGTCGTCGATTGTTCGGGGTCTGACTTGCGGGTCTTGCCGACATGAAGGGGTACTTGGCGTTTTTGTGTAGCCGAACTTGAGGGGCACCCACATCGTGGTACTTTGGAAAAATTTCCCCTCAAAGAGCAAGTTTGTCTTATATATTATGCTGCGCCCTTGCCCTTCCTTTCTCTTCTATAAAAAGGCTGGACGTCAAATGTAACTGATGCTTATATTCTAAATATGACAAGCAAGAAACCTACTATTGCCGTAAACAAAAACCCAAACATTAGTAACTAACAGAGCTTTCCTATTCTAACTATTTCCCTATAAACCATGATTGATATACCAATCAAAAAAGACTTCTGAAACTAAACTATTCTATTGATTTATGCCCGTGCTTCTTCTTCTGTTTTTGTACGCAGAAGGATGTCTAGGAGGAACAGATCACTGAGGTTAAGGATGAGAAGGTGAAAAGTGAAGATAGAGAATAGATGCCATGAACGGCGTCCATGGGTACTTGACAAAGATTGAAACACAACACAACAGTTGTAGTGGTACATGGCGTCCAGGGGCTTCGCGGGTCATTCTGTAATTTGGCGTTCGGAGCGGTGGTCGTTCGTGTGCTGTAAGTCGTGGTACTTACCGATCTTGGTGAATCCAAGTGTCTCGATGGCGGCCATGGTACTCCCTGATGGCACCAAGGTGGTCTAGTAGCAGCAGCAAGGGCGCCGGGGAGGTGATGGCCGTTGCGGGACTGCTCGAGGTAGCAGCTGAAGATGGTCATCTTGCTGGACTCCTCATTCATGAAACGGGGGACCGAGTAGCCGGAGGAAGGAAGCAGCGGCGCTGGAGGGTACTGGCCGGTGGAGGACGATGTGGAGGAGGCGTCGGGGATGGACGTCTCTGGCCGAAGCCAAATCCATGACGAGGCGACCTGGGAAGAGGCAGAGGAGCAGTCGCGCGGGTCGAGCGAAGGGGCGCCGGCTGGCGTTGGACTTGGCGACCTGCAGGTCAGGAGGAGATGGTCACCTTGACGAAGGGGAGAGGAGGAGGCGCAGGTGATGTGGACGAACGCAACTCCTACCCCATGCGCTAGCTTCACAAGCACCAGACGGAGGAGGAACAGGGGCGCGCCGGGGGGAGGCTCGGTCGCCGCCGGCGGTGCTGGAGGGGATTGGGCGCGGGGGCTCCTCCCCTCGCTCGAGGTGGAAGGAAGGATAGGGAGACGAGGGGAGGAAGATCGAGGGGGGTTGAGAGAGAGGCGAAGGGAAACGGGCAGGAGGCGGCTCTGGAGGAAGGACGAAGGGAGGCGGCGCGCGGCAGGAACGAGAGGGAGATCGAGCTCCTGGCGGTGCTGGAGGGATCGAGCAGGGGAGCAAGAGGGGGCTTTGATCGGGCTAGGGTTGGAGGGGTTAGGTGGGCCGGCGCTGGATGGGCCTGTTGGGAGTGGGGCCCTGGGAAAGCTGGCAGGGGCGCTCTCTCTCCCTCAAAATTATTTCTAAAACAGAAAAAAAAAAAACAAAGAAGAGAAGAAAAAAGGAAGGAGGTGTTAGGGGAAGAAGTTGGACATGTAGATGATTTCCCGGACTCACAAAAATACGAGGAATTTGACAAAAAAAGCCTGATGATTTTTAGAGGAAGTAAAATCCACACGCGTTGGATTTAACTCGGCAAGTTCGAATTTCGAAACCCATTCAAATGAACTCCAAATGGGTTGAAATTATAGGAGGTGACCCTACACAATATATGTGATTTATGGGCAGATTTGGAACATTTATGGGTAAAGTAAAATTGCCACTCAATTTTACTAAAAGGCCCTAAAGGAAGAAGGGGAAGTTGAGAAGGATAAAAAGAAATTTGAAGATCGGTGCATATGTGTTTGTGGGTGATTCCAAGCCAATGGAATGGTTGAATATAGCTCCCTAAATATCGAGAGGGTATGTTATAAAGAGAACTCACCATGTGAATTCCCTCGATTTAAATGGATCAAAGATCCATGCCATTTATTTAGTTGAGATAAAAAATGACATGATGACATGATGCAATGCAAATGATGCATGGATGAATGCAACGAACCAAACAAAACACACGACGAATCTCGGAAAACAAGGAAGTCATCGGAAGCTCCGGTCTTGGGGCGTCACAAGGGGGGCTTTGCTTTTTTTCCTTTTCTTTTTGTTTATTTCCTTTTTGTTTTAAATCATTTTAAAATGTCCAGGCATTTTCTAAAAAAGCATTTTCTACACAATAATTACCTACGTAATATTTGACACTAACCAAACAATTTTGTTTTAATGTTTGAAAACTTTTGTTGTTTGACATTATTTAAATTTTGAATTTGAAAAGTTTCGAACCGACGCGAGATTAAATAGTGACGGAGGTGACGTGGCATATTTAGCAAAGATTTACTTTAGCCTAATTATCCGGGCGTTACAAAACTCCTCCACTACAAGAAATCTCGTCCCGAGATTTTAGGAGGTAGAGGGAAACAGTGCGGGGTATTCATCATGCAGGCGGTCCTCGCCCTCCCAAGTGGCATCATCTTCAGAGTGATGCGACCACTAGACCTTGAGAAACTTGATCGCTTTCTGACGTGTGCGGCGTTCAGCTCGGTCGAGAATGTGGACCGGATGCTCTTTATAGGAGAGGTCCTATTGCAATTCGAGCACGTCATGATCCACTGCTCGGATTGGGTCCTTGAAGCAACGGCGGAGCTGTGACACGTGGAACACATCGTGAACATGAGAAAGGTTCGACGGAAGCTCCAGTTGATATGCCACTTTTCCACCCCTTTCAAGAATAGTGAAGGGACCGATATAGCGAGGAGCTAGCTTGCCCTTGATCCCGAAGGGGTGAGCACCCTTCATTGGTGTAACTCGAAGATAAGCCTTTTCGCTAGGTTGATGGACCATGTCTTTATGATGACGGTCATACTGACTCTTCTGACGTGACTGAGCGGTCTTGAGATTCTCACGAATAATGTAAACTTGTTCTTCGGCATGTTGGATAATATTCGGACCGAAGAGTGGACGTTCCCCAGTTTCTGACCAGTTCAGAGGGGTCCAACACTTTCGTCCATATAACACTTCGAAGGGGGCCATCTTCAGACTAGCTTGATAGCTATTATTATAAGAGAACTCGGCATATGGAAGAGATTCCTTCCATTTCTTGCCGAAGGAAATTACACAAGCTCGAAGCATGTCTTCAAGAACTTGGTTGACACGTTCAACTTGACCTTGCGACTGAGGATGATACGCAATACTGAACGACAGATGAGTTCCCATAGCTTCTTGGAAACTTGCCCAGAATCTTGAAGTGAACAAGCCGCCACATTCTGAACTGATAACCAGTGGAATACCGTGAAGTGAAACAATTCTGGACATGTAGAGAGTTGCAAGCTGACTAGCAGCGATTGTTTCTTTGACCACCAGAAAATGCGCAACTTTAGAAAGCCGGTCAATGACGACAAGAATAGCATCATTACCTTTCTGCGATTTGGGAAATCCAGTGACAAAGTCCATTTCAACATGGTCCCATTTCCATTCAGGGAAAGAGATAGGCTGTAGAGTTCCAGCATGCCTTTGATGCTCTGCTTTGATACAACGGCAAACATCACACTCAGCAACATAACGAGCAATGCCTTGCTTCATATTAGACTACCAGAATCTCTGACGAATATCCTGATACATCTTTGTACTACCAGGATGGATGGACATAGGCGTATCATGAGCTTCTTTCATAACCTTTTTAGTCTGATCCAGGTTTTTGCTCGAACATGGTACCACTAGGCGGCCTTTGAAGTACAAGGCGCCATCATCGGCGATAGTGAAGAATGAGGGCTTTCCTTCTGCGAGATGGCGTTTAATCTACTGGACTTCAGAGTCATAACCTTGAATAGTCTTTATACCGTCTATGAGATCTGGTACGACAGCCAGGGTATTTAGATAACCCTTAGTAACAACATGAAGATTCATCTTTTGGAACTCTGGGGGAGGGGGAGCGAGTGCACCAGGGGGGGCTATATGAAGATTCAGCTTTCTAAATTCTTCGACAAGCGAGGGCTGAACATTGTGAACCTGGAGGTGGTTGTAGTAAGACTTGCAGATCAAGGCATCAGCCATTACATTAGCCCTGCCTGGGGTATAGGATATACCCACGTCAAAGTCTGCAACAGTCTCCATCCATCTCTGCTTACGGAGGTTCAGGTCTGGTTGAGTAAACAGATACTTCAGACTTTGGTGGTCGGTGAAGATCTCGCAAGGATTACCGAGAAGCTAATGTCGCCACTGCTTCAGAGCATGAATGACAGCAGCAAGCTCGAGGTCATGAACTGGGTAGTTTTCTTCGTGAGGGCGCAGTTGACGAGAGGCATAAGCAATCACTCTACACTCTTGCATTAGGACACATCCTAATCCTTGACGGGAAGCGTCGCAGTAAATAACGAAGTCCTTAGTATTAGGTGGAGCTAGCACTGGTGCAGAAGTCAACTTGTCTTTGAGCGCCTGGAAACTTTCCTGGCACTTGTCGATCCATTGGAACTTGATGCCCTTATACAACAGGTTAGTCAAGGGCCTGGCAATCTTGGAGAAGTTCTCGATGAATCGACGACAATAGCTAGCGAGACCAAGAAAACTTCGGACTTGCTTGACATTCTTCGGAGGAATCCAATCGAGAATAGCCTGGACTCATTCAGGGTTGATGGCAATACCATCCTTGGAGATGACATGCCCAAGATAGGTTACTTCGGGGAGCCACAATTCACACTTGGAATACTTAGCGTAGATTTGATGCTATAGAAGCTTTTCCAACACAAGGCGAAGATGTTCAGCATGTTCTTCTTTGTTCTTGGAAAATACAAGGATATCATCCAGATAAACCACGGCGAACTTGTCGAGGTAATCCATGAATATATAGTTCATCAGACGAGAGAAGGTTGCTGGAGCATTCGTTAAGCCGAAAGACATGACGGTGTACTCGTATGATCCATACCGAGTCACGAAGGCATTCTTTGGGATATCCTCTTCACGAACACGAATCTGATGGTAATCCAACCTCAAGTCGAGTTTGGAGAACACTGATGAACCAGCCAGTTGATCATAAAGATCATTGATCTGAGGGACGGGATATTTGTTCTGTATGGTGGCTTGGTTAATAGGACAATAATGCAGACTAAGGCATAGCCTAGTGGTGGGAAGGGGCTGATGCCTTCCCACCCACCCAGGTTCAAGGCACGGTACTTGCAATTTGGGTTTGTTGCACCAATTATACAGTAGGGGGTTCCCTTATAGTCTTTCTATCAAAAAAATAGGACGATAATCTTGGACCGATCAGTTTGTCCCATCCTTGTTCTTAACGAAGAGAGAAGGTGCTCCCCAAGGAGAGCAACTAGGGCGAATGAAACCTTTGCGAAGAGATTTGTCGATTTCCTCCTTAAGCTCAATGAGTTCGTTCAGCTGCATTTTGTAGGGTCGTTTGGCTATAGGGGTGGTGCCTGGTTTTAAGTCGATGATGAATTCGACAGCTCTAGCAGGGGGAATCTCTGGAAGTTCTTCTGGAAAGACGTCTTGGAATTCGTGAATGATGGGAATGTTTTCAATGCCCTCGAGTGGTGCAGCGTTCAATGCATTCAAGGCATAAAGTCGTGCCTCGGCATTTTGAACCAGATGATCCTGGTAAGTAACTATTTCATCGGAAGGGTGTAGCAGATGGACGGTCTTAGTGGCGCAAACTATAGAAGCAGTATGCGCTTTCAACCAATCCATCCCCAGAATGAGGTCGATGTTAGGTGACTTCAGAATAATGGGAGAGGCATAGAATTCCAGCCCTTCGATTTCCATGGGGACGTCGATGCCAACCATGGAGGTTTGACATTGTCCCACGGGGTTTTTTACCACTACCGAAGTGTTCATCTCCTCACATCTAACGTCGTGCTTGTATGAAAAATCTTCTGACATGAATGAATGTGATGCCCTGAATTGAATAAAACAGATGCAGGTACTAAATTTACGAGGAGTGTACCCATCACAGTAGCAGGCTGGTCTTGAGCTTCATTGAGATCAACGTGGCTGGCATGAACACGACCATAAGACCTGGCATTGGTGTTGCGGGGATGGTTTCTTCCACGACCAGCTGCGGGAAGAGCCAGTTGATTCTGTTTCTGAAAGCAGTTCCTGGCGAGGTGACCTAGTTGACCACACTTGTAGCACATACCATTATTAGGAGTAGGAACAGGAGCTCGGGGTGGTGGAGCTGGAAGTCTTGGCTGCCTAGTTGGTAGGGGAGGAAGACGCAGTGCAGCATAGGACTACCTTGGAGCAGGTGCAGTTGGCTGGTACATGCTATTGGGAATCCATATCCTACGCTTCTCCGAGGACAGGCCCGAAGATGAGCCCGTGTCACGGTTGCGCCTGTGAAAGCTCTGGTGTTCTTGTAGACCAGTTTCGACATTGATGGCCTTGTTCACCAAGGTGGCGAAATCAGCAAAGTCATGCACTAAAAGTGCGAGCTTGATGTCAGCTTGAAGGCCATCACAGGACTTCTCCTGTCCGCGTGCATCAGTTGCAATGTCTTCTTTAGCATAACGGGATAAATCCAGAAATTCCCGCTGAGAAGCTTCGACAATTTTGTTGCCCTGGGTGAGGCTGCAGAACTCACACTTCTTCCAGTCCATGACTCCCTGAGGAATGAAACGGCCACGGAAAGCAGCTTGGAAGTCTGGCCACGTGATGATTGTTCCAACCGGCAGAGTACGCCTGTGGCTGTCCCACCATTGAGTAGCGGGTCCTTTCAAGAAGAAGGAAGCAAAGGTGACATAGCTGGCAGGGGCTACATCAGCAGACTCCGTCTCATAGGTGATGTCACGGAGCCAGTCATCAACATCCAGAGGCTGAGTTGAGCTGCGATACACAATTGGGTTGAGGCGCATGAAATCATGTAGAGTCACTTGGGCTGGCTGCTGGTTCATATTGGGGCGAGGAAACTGAGCCATAATATTCTCCATGAACTAGCGATTCAGTTCAAACTGTTGCATCATCCCAGCCATGTACTCAGGCGGTGGTGGGGGATGGCCACCACGACCACGACCACCTGGTCTAACCATCCTACTAAAATATAACAGGGCTAATTCAGCATTGAGAAATTCGCAAAGACAAGCATCATTCACGATGAGGCATGCATAATGAAAGCAACAAGATAGATACTACATAGTAGTTGGCATATCTTACAAAAGGGGTCATGCATAGAGTTCGGTACACAAAGTTCAGTACACAGACTAAAGACATCATAGGCGGCACGTAGGCTCACGACGAATGCATCTAATACTAATAAGCAAGCCTACATCAGTCCCCGGAGGAACTATGGAGGTAGGTGTAGCCTGACAGCTGGTAGTGACGCGACGGGAAGTCCTCCACGTCAGTAGCCTAGGGTCCGCGGATACTCTGGTGCAGAACCCGACACACAGGAGGCAGAAGAGGACCAAGTGCGGGAGAGTAGCCTCCCACATCTGGCCAGCCAACACCCTGTGGCATCACGGTCCTGGCAGGGTAAAGCACAAAACATGACAGATCAGCAGATTGGACAAAGGGGTGCAACCGCGTCAGAGCATGGTAAAGGTGCGGACGAGTGGTGTACAACTCGTGGCGAAGAGCTCATTAGCTCTATCCAGCCCATCAGCATGCAAAATCAGGTTCTGATGGTAGAAGGGCTCTCGGGTGACAGTGGAGTAGGCAGAAGTGTAGTATCCCGCCGCACCAACATCGGATGCGATAGCAATGTGCCTGAAAGGGGAGGTGTCCAACTCCCGATACTCTCCACGAAGACGTGTCAGAGCAGCATAAGCAGCATCGTGGACTGCCATGTCGATAGTCACTCCAACACCATGAGTAGTGTGCAGCACGGTAGTGGAGTCATACTCCCGAGAGTAGAGGTGGACGATGGCAAGGTACTGCTCATGGTTAAAGTCCTGGTACTCCTTGTAGACGGTGTACTCAGGGTGCCAGCGATAACCTAGATAGGTCATCATCCCAGCTAACACAGCAGGTGATCCTGAGACACCAATGGCCGTCGTGTGGCGCACGACCTGCCTCGTGGGTTCCATCTGAAAACAAAGATGTTTCAAAGGAGTCAAATGACAATGTGGATATTGTTCAATATACTACTCTAAGAAATAACTAGGGCTTATCCAACTTTGGGGTGGATGTGGTCACAGGATCCTAATGTTAGAGTTAGTAAATTCGTTTAACCCGAGTAGAAGAGAGTTTAGAGTCCCAGAGTAAAGATCGAGGAGTAAAAGATCCTAATACCACCCAAACGGCGACGTGGGCCCGTAAGACACACAACCATGTTAGTAAAATGTTTTGTAATGTCTAGACTCGACTTCGGCCAAGGAGTGTGGAAGGGGGATTCCTACAGGTAGTCGGCTCTGATGCCAAATTGTGACGCCCCCGATTCAATCGTACACTAATTATACACGCAAACGTGTACGATAAATATCAGGGACTCACGGGAAGATATCACAACACAACTATACAAATAAAATAAGTCATACAAGCATCATATTACAAGCCAGGGGCCTCGAGGGCTCGAATACAAGAGCTCGATCATAGACGAGTCAGCGGAAGCAACAATATATGAGTACAGACATAAGTTAAACAAGTTTGCCTTAAGAAGGCTAGCACAAACTGGGATACAGATCGAAAGAGGCGCAGACCTCCTGCCTGGGATCCTCCTAAACTACTCCTGGTCGTCGTCAGCGGCCTTCACGTAGTAGTAGGCACCTCCTGAGTAGTAGCAGTCGTCATCAACAGTGGCGTCTAGCTCCTGGACTCCAACGTGTGGTCACAACAGTCGGATATAGAAAAAGGGGGAAAAGGGGAGCAAAGCAACCGTGAGTACTCATCCAAAGTACTCGCAAGCAAGGAGCTACACTACATATGCATTGGTATAAATGAAAGGGGGTAGTATGTGTGGATTGAACTGTAGAATGCCGGAATAAGAGGGGGATAGCTAGTCCTGTCGAGGACTATGCTTCTGGCCGCCTCCATCTTGCAGCATGTAGAAGAGAGTAGATGGTAAGTTCACCAAGTAGCATCGCATAGCATAACCCTACCAAGTGATCCTCTCCTCGTCGCCATGTGAGAGAGCGATCACCAGTTTTATCTGGCACTTGGAAGGGTGTGTTTTATTAAGTATCCGGTTCTAGTTGTCATAAGGTCAAGGTACAACTTCGGGTCGTCCTTTTACCAAGGTACACGGCTATTCGAATAGATCAACTTCCATGCAGGGGTGCACCACATTTCCCAACACACTCGACCCCTTTTGGCTGGGCACACTTTTCTAGGTCATGCCGGCCTCGGAAGATCAACACATCGCAGCCCCACCTAGGCACAACAGAGAGGTCAGCACACCGGTCTAAACCCTATGCGTGCGGGGGTCTGGGCCCATCGCCCATTGCACACCTTCACGTTGCGTACACGGCCAGTTTGTAGACCTAGCAACCTCCATTACAAAGGAAGTTGTGTTACGCGGTCCAACCCGGCGCGCACCGCTCAGTCGCTGATGTCACGAAGGCTTCGGCCGATACCACGACGTCGAGTGCCCATAACTCTTCCCACGTAGTTGGTTAGTGAATATAGGCCATTGGCGAGACTCAGATTAAATACCAAGATCTCGTTAAGCTTGTTATCTTGAAGTAACCGCTAACACCGACTAGGGCCAGGCCCACCCCTCTCGTGGGTGGTCTCAACCTGCCCCGTTGCTCTGCCACAAAGATCCACACAAAGGGCCATCGGGAAAGTATGTCCTTTCATCCGCCAATTTGTGAATCAACCGCGGGTACTCAACGAGCCGACCCGACTTTAGTCACAACATGTATCAAGTGTAATATGTATAGTATATACCCATGATCAACACCCGACGTGATCACGGCCCGATAGTATAGCATGGCAGATTGACAAGAATGTAGGGCCACTGATGATAAACTAGCATCCTATACTGAGCATTTAGGATTGCAGGTAAGGTATCAACAATAGTAGCAAGGACAGGCTATGGATCATAATAGGATTAACGGAAAGCAGTAACATGCTACACTATTCTAATGCAAGCAGTAGAGAGAAGAATAGGCGATATCTGGTGATCAGGGGGGGCTTGCCTGGTTTCTCTAGCAAGTATGGGTCGTCAACAACATAGTCGATTGGGGCACCAGCAGCAGCGTCAGTCTCCTAGTCAACCGGAGAGAAGAGGGGGAAGAAACAATGGATACAATGCAAACAGATGCATAACGATGCATGACATGACAATGAGCGGTGCTAGGTGGGCCCTAACGCAGTAGGAGGTGATACCGGCGAAGGGGGAAAACATCCGGGAAAATATCCCCGGTGTTTCATGTTTTCGGACAGATGAATCAGAGGGGGAAATTTGCGTGTTTACTATGCTAGGGCTACGTGGCGGACGAACGTGCTGCGTATCCGGATCTGTCTCGTCGTTCTGAGCAACTTTCATGTACAAAGTTTTGCCATCCAAGCTATGTTTTATTTTATATTAATTATAAAAGATTTAAATCATTTTTAGGATTTATTTAATTATTTTAATCCGACATTATCCAGGATAGTACTTGCTGACGTCAGCATGACGTCAGCAGTCAAATAGTCAGTTGACTAAGTCAAATTGACATGTGGGTCCCACTATCATTGACTAAGACTAAACTAAACAAGTTTTATTAGTTTTGTTAATTGATAAGTTTTATTAATCAAAATTAATTAAGTTAATTAATTCTTTAATTAATTTATTATTATTATTATTTTAAAAATTCTTTTTCTCTTTTTTTAATACGTTCTGGGGGTGTGGGCCCCGTTTGTCATAGGTACAAGGGGCGACCCAGCTGTATGTGGCCCCTGGGGCCTAAGCGAGCGCGTGGGCTTGCGGGCGTGCGGGTGTAGGGGCGCTGGTGCCCAGCCCAAACGGGCGTCGATGCGGCAGCGGGCGCCGGGCGGCGGAGGAGGAGCGGGGCACTGCGGTGGTGGAGCAACATGGGGCTGGCGACGAGCGCCGCGATGGCAGAGACTGGAGTAGTAGGGCGGCAGTTGCGCAGCCACTACGGCGGCTAGCCGGGCGAAGACGGGGCACGAGCGTAGGGGAGGTCGGGCTGCGGTGGCATGCGCACGGCGACGGCGAGCCATCGCGCGGCAGCGAGGCGGGAGGCCGCAGCGGCAGTTGGAGGCGATGTTAGGGGCAGGCTTGCAGAAGTGCTCGCGACAGTGTGGAGTCGGGCGCGCTGGGGATGCGGTGTCTAGCGGTGGTGCAAGGCAGGGTGAGTGGTGGTCAGCGTCGGGTGCAGCCCCTTTGAGGCCACGGACAGGCGCGCGAGCACAGGACGGCTGCGAGCGGTGCGGCGCGAGCGGGAATCGAGCTGCGGCGCTGGCAGAAACAAGCAGTGTGACTGTCGGAGCGCGGCGGGGGCCGGTCCGGTGGGGCGAGGCTGGTGGGGTGAGGCCAGCGAAGACGGGCGCGGTGGGAGCGGGAGGGCGGAGGCAGGGGCGCGCAACAACGCATCGGCGAGCAAGGGCCATGGGACGAGCAGACGACGGCTGCGGGGCGTGCCACGGGCGTGTCGAGGAGCGGGCGTGCGCGAGCGGGCGCGGGTACAGGCACGGTGCGCACGCCGACAAAGGCGGCGTCGGGCTCGGGGTGCCGTTGCGAGCAGGAGAGGAGGAGAAACCGGGGCTCACCATGGGCCGTGGGGTCTAGGTAGTGGGGGTTGTGGTGGGGGACGGGGACGACGCATCGGAGACGAGGAAGCAGTCCGGCGAGGTGGCTCCGGCGTCGAGTGGTGTTCCTGGCGGCGGTGGATGGCGAAGGGCATCAGGGGCAACGGGATCGATCCTGATCCAGATCGGATCGGGAGGGGAGTGGCTACATGGGGGGGGGAAGTGGGGTGGCGGGGGAATTAGGGTTTGGGGTAGTGGGGTTATGGGGGAGCGGGGGTGGGCCGGCCTGGTGGCCCCGGCCCGGTTGGGCTAGTGGCCCAGCAGGGGGGGGGCTTTGCTTTTTTTCCTTTTCCTTTTCTTTTTATTTATTTCTTTTTCTATTTTAAATCATTTTAAAATGTTCAGGCATTTTCTAAAAAAGCATTTTCTACACAATAATTACCTACATAATATTTGACACTAACCGAACAATATTGTTTTAACGTTTGAAAACTTTTGTTTTTTGACATTATTTAAATTTTGAATCTGAAAAATTTCGAACCGACGCGAGATTAAACAGTGACGGAGGTGACGTGGCATATTTAGCTGAGATTTACTGTAGCCTAATTATCCAGGCGTTACAATCTACTTCAGTAAATAGGACATTGAAACCAAAGTCATCAAGTCTAGATACGAAAAGTAAACTATAGCTAAGGGATTCAACGAGCATAACATTTTGTATGGAGCTATCATGTGAGATGGCCACCTTACCAAGGCCAACCACCTTACCCTTTGAGTTGTCACCAAAAGTGACATACTTTCGAGGGCCATTGTTTTCAGCAAGCTCATGAAACATGTCCTTATCTTCGGTCATGTGATCGGTACATCCACTATCAAGAACCCATTCCTTTCCTCCAGCCATGTAGCCGCGAAGATTAACCATAAGACCAAAATGTCTCATACACTCATCGAGATCAAAGTCACTATCATCGTCCTCATCATAGTATCTATGTTTAACATCGTCTTGTGATTGATCAATTCCTAGAGAGAGTGATTCATTAGATAAGTGATCATTACAATGTTCATCTTTATGAATTCTAATGGCTTCAGAGATGATATTGCTAATGATTCCAACATCTCCTTTGGCACACATGAGGTTAGTAAGCTCAAATAAATAATCACCAAACTTAGGATAATTGGAATTCATGTTACTCAAAGCAATAGACTTATGAATAATCTCATGTAAGTTTTGCAAGGAATAATTTGGAAATCATTCCTCAAGAAATCTCCATATGGTGTAATTAGCACAATCAAGAGAGGGCAAGCTAGCAATCAAGTTTCTACGTAATCCTCTAGTGATTAAATTGATGGTTCTAAGATTACAGATCATGTCAATAGACTCATCAAGGGTAGGATGCAAGGGGTCAATAAGGCGCACACAAGGAGTAGTAATGTGCTTGTTCAAGTGATATTCATTGAAAATCTCAAGCATCTCAATTTTCCACTCATGAAAGAACTCTCCATCAAGTATAGGCACTCTACGTCTAAGACTCCCCAATGTAGACTCATCCATCTTCCTCCAATGGTGTTTAAACCAAAGCAATGGAGACCAAAGCTCTGATACCAATTGTAGAATCGAGAAGAGGTGTCTAGAGGGGGATGGACCCTCAACAAGGAAAAGTAACCATTTTAATCTCTTTAAGTTGAGGTGGAGTTTTAGCACAAGTTTAAACATTCACAATACATTTCAAGCAAGCATGGTAAGAGTATATGAGCAGCGGAAAGTAAAGCATGCAAGTTGCAAGAAAGTAAAGGGATGGAATCTGGAGACACGGAGATTTTTGGCGTGGTTCCGATAGGTGGTGCTATCTTACATCCACGTTGATGGAGACTTCAACCCACGAAGAGTAACGGTTGCGCGAGTCCACGGAGGGCTCCACCCACGAAGGGTCCACAAAGAAGCAACCTTGTCTATCCCACCATGGCCATCGCCCACGAAGGACTTGCCTCACTTGGGTAGATCTTCATGAAGTAGGCGATCTCCTTGCCCTTACAAACTCCTTGGTTCAACTCCACAATCTTGACAGAGGCTCCCAAGTGACACCAAACCAATCTAGGAGACACCACTCTCCAAAAGGTAATAGATGGTGTGTTGATGATGAACTCCTTGCTCCTGTGCCTCAAATGATAGTCTCCCCAACACTCAGCCCTCTCTCACAGATTTGGATTTGGTGGAAAGATGATTTGAGTGGAAAGCAACTTGGGGAAGGCTAGAGATCAAGATTCTTGTGGTTGGAATGGAATATCTTGGTCTCAACACATGAGTAGGTGGCTCTCCCTCGGAAAATGAATGGTAGAAGTGTAGACACGTTCTGATGGCTCTCTCCACGAATGGAGGTTGGGTGGAGGGGTATATATAGCCTCCACACAAAATCTAGCCATTACACACAATTCGCCAAACTCGGTGGGACCAAATCGATAGACTCGGTCAGACCGATTTAGTTCAATAATGTGAACGTTAGGATATTTGGTGGGACCGGTATGATCAACTTGGTGGGACCGATGTGCTAGGGTTAGGGTAAAACCTCAACTCAGTTTGACCGATTACACAAACTCGGTGGGACCGATTTTGGTAGTAAGCAAAACAGAGAGTTGGTCAAGCAAACTCGGTGGGACCGATTGCATATCTCGGTGAGACTGAAATTATTGCAACAGGCAACAGAGAGTTTGCAAGCCCATCTCGGTGAGACCGAGATCCCATCGGTGAGACCTAACTAATTAGGGTTTCTGGCAGTGGCCATGTCAACTGAACTCGGTGGCGCCGGATAGATCAAATCGGTGGGTCGAGTTTGACTTTTGGTTTGGGACATATGTGGATATGAGAAAGTGGTTGAGGGTTTTGGAGCATATCACTAAGAATTTTGAGCAAACAATCCATTAAGAAACACCTCATCCCCTTTTAACAGTATTGTCTTTCCTATGTACTCAATGTGATCTTGGATCACTAAATTGAAAATGAAGAGTCTTGGGATTTTGCCAATCCTTGTCCTTAGCTTCTTGAAGGGGTTCCACATCCTCTTGTCCATGCCACGCCTTTGTTGAACTTTCTGAAATATACTAGATAAAAATATTAGCCCAACAAGAGATATGTTGACATTAATTACCAAAATCACCCAAGGAGCACTTGTACTTTCAGCGGCCCCGATGAAGACGATCCAACAGCACCCCCGGACGCCACCATCTCCCAGGGATCCACCACCGGCAATGGCCCACCGCCAGATCTGGACACAGGAAGGCCAGATCCGGCCACCTCCTACTCTCGCCCCCGCTTGTCGCGCCGGAGCTATTCTGGGCCCGCTGCTCAAGCCTCGCAGTCACAAGCCACCTGCTCGCATGCCGATTGGTCGGCCTCCAACTTGGAGTGCAGGGAAGCCTCGTATTCCAGATTGATACCCTCGGCCGGCGAATGCTCACGCCGGCGCTTGCTGCCCAACAACACCTGGCTCGAGGAGACCCTGGACTTGTCCATGATGAGGGCCTCCGCGAACAAGGGGAGTGGAGGGGGAGGGTTAGATCTGAGAAAGCGACGAATGGGGGCGCGACACTTGCAGAGGTCAGCAGCAGAGGCCGGAAACCCTAGAAATGGGGGAGGGATCCTTTCCTCACCCATATATAGCCCGAGCGAGCCAAGCCAATGGGGGCCGAGCAGGCCAAGCATGCCGAAGGGAGGGCGGGGATAAGTGACCGCAACCAACGGCCCAGGGCCTGATACGTCTCCAACGTATCTATATTTTTTTGATCGTTCCATGCTATTATATTATCTGTTTTGGATGTTTAATGGTCTTTAATATGCACTTTTACATTATTTTTGGGATTGACCTATTAACCGGAGGCCCAATGCTAGTTGCTGTTTTTCCCCTATTTTAGTGTTTCGCATAAAAGGAATATCAAACGGAATCCAAATGGAATGAAACCTTCGCGAGGATCTTTTTTGGAACAAATGCAATACATGAGACTTGGAGTGGAGGTCAAGGAAGCAACGAGGTGGCCACGAGGTAGGGAGGCGCGCCCCCACCCTCATGGGCCCCATGGAGCTCCATCGACCTACTTCTTTCGCCTATATATACTCTTATACCCTGAAAACATCCAGGGGAGCGACAAAACCACTTTTCCACCTCCGCAACCTTCTGTACCCGCGAGATCCCATCTTGGGGCCTTTTCCGGCGATGTGCCAGAGGGAAATTCGATCACAGAGGGCTTCTACATCAACACCATGGCTTCTCCGATGATGTGTGAGTAGTTTACCATAGACCTTCGGGTCCATAGTTATTAGCTAGATGGCTTCTTCTCTCTTTATGATTCTCAATACAAAGTTCTCCTCGATGTTCTTGGAGATCTATTCAATGTAACACTTTTTGCGGTGTGTTTGCCGAGATTTGATGAATTGTGCGTTTATGATCAAGATTATCTATGAACAATATTTGATTCTTCTCTGAATTCTTATAAGCATGATTTGATATCTTTGCAAGTCTCTTCAAATTATCAGTTTGGTTTGGCCTACTAGATTTATCTTTCTTGCAATGGGAGAAGTCCTTAGCTTTGGGTTCAATCTTGCGGTGCTCGATCCCAGCGACAGAAAGGGAACCGACACATATTGTATTGTTGCCATCGAGGATAAAAAGATGGGGTTTATATCTTATTTCTTGAGTTTATCCCTCTACATCATGTCATCTTTCCTAATGCGTTACTCGGTTCTTATGAACTTAATACTCTAGATGCATGCTGGATGGCGGTCGATGTGTGGAGTAATAGTAGTAGATGCAGAATCATTTCAGTCTACTTGACACGGAAGTGATGCCTATATTCATGATCATGCCAAGATATTCTCATAACTATGCGCTTTTCTATCATTTGCTCGGCAGTAATTTGTTCACCCACCATAATATATGCTATCTTGAGAGAATCCACTAGTGAAACCTATGGTCCCCGAGTCTACTTTACATCATATAATTTTTCGATCTATAATTCTAGTTTACTATTTATTTTGCAATCTTTACTTTTCAATCTATACAACAAAAATACCAAAAATATTTTTTTGTTATCTTTATCAGATCTCACTTTTGCAAGTGGTCGTGAAGGGATTGACAACCCCTTTATCTGTTGGTTGCAAGGTTCTTGATTGTTTGTTGAGGTACTAGGCGACTTGCGTGTAGTCTCCTACTGGATTTGATACCTTGGTTCTCAAAAACCGAGGGAAATACTTACGCTACTTTGCTACATCACCCTTTCCTCTTCAAGGGAAAACCAACACATGCTCAAGAGGTAGCAAGAAGGATTTCTGGTGCCGTTTCCGGGGAGATCTACGCTCAAGTCAAGACATACCAAGTACCCATCATAAACTCTTACCCCTCGCATTACATTATTTTCCATTTCCCTCTCGTTTTCCTCCCCTTTGCTGTTTTATTCGCCCTTTTTCCGTTCGTCTCTTTTCTCTTGCTTCTTCTGTGCTTGTGTGTCGGATTGATTGTTTGTCACAATGGCTCAAGATAATACTAAATTATGTGACTTTTCCAATACCAACAATAATGATTTTATTATCACTCCGATTGCTCCTACTATCGATGCTGAATCTTGTGAAATCAATACCGCTTTGTTGAATCTTGTTATGAAAGATCAATTTTCTGGCCTTCCTAGTGAAGATGCCGCTACCCATCTAAACAACTTTGTTGATTTGTGCGATATGCAAAAGAATAAAGATGTGGATAATGATGTTAAATTGAAGCTATTTCTGTTTTCTCTTAAAGATCGTGCTAAAACTTGGTTCTCTTCTTTGCCTAAAAATATTATTGATTCATTGAATAAGTGCAAAGATGCTTTTATCTCTATGTATTTTCCTCCCGCTAAGATCATCTCTCTTAGAAATGATATTATGAATTTTAAGCAACTTGAGCATGAGCATGTTACACAAGCTTGGGAGAGGATGAAATTAATGATACGTAATTGCCCTACACATTGTTTGAATTTATGGATGATTATACAAATTTTTTATGCTGGATTGAATTTTGCTTCTAGAAATCTTTTAGATTCGGCCGCGGGAGGCACTTTTATGGAAATCACTTTAGGAGAAGCTACTAAACTCCTAGATAATATTATGGTTAATTATTCTCATTGGCACACCGAAAGATCCACTAGTAAAAAAGTTCATGCTATTGAAGAGATTAATGTTTTAAGTGGAAAGATGGATGAACTTATGAAATTGTTTGCTAGTAAAAGTGTTTATTCTGATCCTAACGATATGCCTTTGTACACCTTGATTGAGAATAATAATGAATCTATGGATGTGCATTTTGTTGGTAGGAACAATTTTGGTAACAACGCGTATAGAGGAAATTTTAATTCTAGGCCGTTCCCTAGTAATTCCTCTAATAATTATGGCAATTCCTACAACAACTCTTATGGAAATTTTAACAAGATGCCCTCTGATTTTTGAGACTTGTGTTCAGGAATTTATGAATTCGCAAAAGAATTTCAATGCTTTGCTTGAAGAAAAATTGCTTAAGATTGATGAGTTGGCTAGGAATGTGGATAGAATTTCTCTTGATGTTGATTCTTTGAAACTTAGATCTATTCCTCCTAAGCATGATATCAATGAGTCTCTCAAAGCCATGAGAATTTCCATTGATGAGTGCAAAGAAAGAACCGCTAGGATGCGTGCTAAAAAATATTGCTTTCAGAAAGTGTGTTCTTCTAGTTCTCATAATAATAATGATGAAGATCTAAAAGTGATTGATCTGTCTCCTATTAAATCTTTGTTTTCCAATATGAATCTTGATAAAGATGGGACTGGAGATGAGTCAACTTTAGTAAAAAGGCGTCTCAATGATTCAGAGTTTTTAGATCTTGATGCAAAAATTGGTAAAAGTGGGATTGAAGAGGTCAAAACTTTACATAGCAATGAACCCACTATTTTCGATTTCAAGGAATTTAATTATGATAATTTCTCTTTGATAGATTGTATTTCCTTGTTGCAATCCGTGTTAAATTCTCCTCATGCTTATGATCAAAATAAGGCCTTTACTAAACATATGTTGATGCTTTAATGCAATCTTATGAAGAAAAACTTGAATTAGAAGTTTCCATCCCTAGAAAACTTTATGATGAGTGGGAACCTACTATTAAAAATTAAAATTAAAGATCATGAATGATATGCTTTATGTAATTTGGGTGCTAGTGTTTCCACAATTCCCAAAACTTTGTGTGATGTGCTAGGTTTCTGTGAATTTGATGATTGTTCTTTAAATTTGCACCTTGCGGATTCCACCATTAAGAAACCTATGGGAAGGATTAATGATGTTCTTAGTTTTGCAAATATGAATTATGTGCATGTATATTTCATCATTCTTGATATAGATTGCAATCCTACATGTCCTATTAGACCTTTCCTTATAACGATTGGTGCAATTATTGACATGAAAAAAGGAAATATGAGATTCCAATTTCCGTGAAGGAAAGGCATGGAACACTTTCCTAGAAATAAAATTAAATTACCTTATGAATCTATTATGAGATCCACATATGGATTGCATACCAAAGATGGCAATACCTAGATCTATTCTTGTTTTTATGCCTAGCTAGGGGCGTTAAATGATAGCACTTGTTGGGAGGCAACCCAATTATATTTTTGTTCCTTGCTTTTTCCTCCTATTTAGTAATAAATAAATCATCTATCCTCAGTTATTATTGTGTTTTTAATGTTTTAATTAGTGTTTGTGCCAAGTAAATCCTTTAGGATCTTCTTGGGTGAGTGTTATTTGATCTTGCTGGAAAAAACAGAAAGTATGCGCTCACGAGAATAATTTTCATTTTTTTACCAAAGAGCGATAAAATACGAATTCCAACTGAAGCAGATCAATATACAAATTATTTAGGATTCTGTTTCTCGGTAGTAATTTGATTTCTCAGGATTTTTTGAGTTACAGAAGTATTCGAAACCTACAGATTACTACAGACTGTTCTGTTTTTGACAGATTCTGTTTCTCGTGTGTTGTTTGCTTATTTTGATGAATATGGCTAGTATCAGTGGGTATGAACCATAGAGAAGTTGGAATATAGTAGGTTTAACACCAATATAAATAAAGAATGAGTTCGTTACAATACCTTAAAGTGGTGGTTTGTTTTCTTATACTAACGGAGCTCATGAGATTTTTTGTTGAGTTTTGTGTTGTGAAGTTTTCAAGTTTTTGGGTAAAGATTTGATGGATTTTGGAACAAGGAGTGACAAGAGACTAAGCTTGGGGATTCCCAAGGCACCCCAAGGTAAAATTCAAAGACAACCAAAAGCCTAAGCTTGGGGATGCCCCAGAAGGCATCCCCTCTTTCATCTTCGTCTATCGATAACTTTACTTAAGGCTATATTTTTATTCACCACATGATATCGTAAACTACTCACACATCACCGGAGAGTCCATGGAGTTGATGTAGAGGCCCCCTATGATCAATGCCCCCTCGGGTGGAGCTCCAGAAAAGGCCCCAAGATGGTATCTCTCGGGTACAGAAGGTTGCGGCGGTGGAATTAGGTTTTTGTGGTGCTCCTGGATGTTTGGGGGGTACGTGGATATATATAGGAGGAAGAAGTACGTCGGTGGAGCAACGAGGGGCCCACGAGGGTGGAGGGCGCGCCCAGGGGGTAGGCGCGCCCCCTGCCTCGTGCCCTCCTCGATCGTTTCTTGATGCACACTCCAAGTCTCTTGGATCACGTTTGCTGAGAAAATCACATTCCCATAGGTTTCATTCCGTTTGGACTCCATTTGATATTCCTTTTCTTCGAAACCCTAAAATAGGCAAGAAAACATCAATTTGGGTTGGGCCTCCGGTTAGTAGGTTAGTCCCAAAAATGATATAAAAGTGTAAAATAAAGCCCATTAACATCCAAAATAGATAATATAATAGCATGGAGCAATCAAAAATTATAGATACGTTGGAGACATATCAAGCATCCCCAAGCTTAATTCCTGCTCATCCTCGGGTAGGTAAATGATAAAAAAATTGATGTGGAATGCTTTCTAACATATTTCTCAATGTAATTTTCTTTATTGTGGCATGAATGTCCAGATCCGAAAGATTCAAGATAAAAGTTTATTATTAACATAAAAATAATAATACTTCAAGTATACTAACTAAGCAATCATGTCTTCTCAAAATAACATGGCCAAAGAAAGTTATCCCTACAAAATCATATAGTATGTCTATGCTCTATCTTCACCACACAAAATATTTAAATCATGCACAACCCCGATGACAAGCCAAGCAATTGTTTCATACTTTTGATGTTCTCAAACTTTTTCAATCTTCACGCAATACATGAGCATGATCCATGGATATAGCACTATGGTGGAATAGAATGGTGGTTGTGGAGAAGACAAAAAGGAGAAGATAGTCTCACATCAACTAGGCGTATCAACGGGCTATGGAGATGCCCATCAATAGATATCAATGTGAGTGAGTAGGGATTGCCATGCAATGGATGCACTAGAGCTATAAGTGTATGAAATTTCAACAAAAGAACTAAGTGGGTGTGCATCCAACTTGCTTGCTCATGAAGACCTAGGGCATTTTGAGGAAGCCCATCATTGGAATATACAAGCCAAGTTCTATAATGAAAAATTCCCACTAGTATATGAAAGTGATATCATAGGATACTCTCTATCATGAAGATCATGGTGCTACTTTGAAGCACAAGTGTGGAAAAAGGATAGTAGCATTGTCCCTTCTCTCTTTTTCTCTCATTTTTTTGGGACTTCTCTTTTTTTATGGCCTTTCCTTTTTTCGTCCGGAGTCTCATCCCAACTTGTGGGGGAATCATAGTCTCCAACATCCTTTCCTCACTTGGGACAATGCTCTAATAATGATGATCATCACACTTTATTTACTTACAACTCAAGAATTACAACTCGATACTTAGAACAAAATATGACTCTATGTGAATGCCTCCGTTGGTGTACTGGGATGTGCAATGATGCATGAGTGACATGTATGAAGAATTATGAACGGTGGCTTTGCCACAAATACGATGTCAACTACATGACCATGCAAGCAATATGACAATGATGAAGCGTGTCATAATAACGGAACGATGGAAAGTTGCATGGCAATATATCTCGGAATGGCTATGGAAATGCCATAATAGGTAGGTATGGTGGCTATTTTGAAGAAGGTATATGGTGGGTTTATGGTACCGGCGAAAGTTGCGCGATACTAGAGAGGCTAGCAATGGTGGAAGGGTGAGAGTGCGTATAATCCATGGACTCAACATTAGTCATAAAGAACTCACATACTTATTGCAAAAATCTATTAGTTATCAAAACAAAGTATTATGTGCATGCTCCTAGGGGGATAGATTGGTAGGAAAAGACCATCGCTCGTCCCCGACCGCCACTCATAAGGAAGACAATCAATAAATAAATCATGCTCCGACTTCATCACATAACGGTTCACCATACGTGCATGCTACGGGAATCACAAACTTTAACACAAGTATTTCTCAAATTCAGAACTACTCAACTAGCATGACTCTAATATCACCATCTCCATATCTCAAAACAATTATCAAGTATCAAACTTCTCATAGTATTCAATGCACTTCTATGAAAGTTTTTATATTATTCCTAAAATAAAATTTCCATGTTGTTCTAAAGGACTCTCAAAATAATATAAGTGAAGCATGAGAGATCAATTATTTCTATAAAATAAAACCACCACCGTGCTCTAAAAGATATAAGTGAAGCACTAGAGCAAAAACTATATAGCTCAAAAGATATAAGTGAAGCACATGGAGTATTCTAATAATTTTCAAATCATGTGAGTCTCTCTCAAAAGGTGTAGGAAAAAGGTGTGCCGGACTATATCCGGGGGTCCGGCCGGTCATATTTCCCGCAGCCATGATCCAGATCCTGCCGTGAAGACGGGGGCTGATGCGGGGGTTACGCCGGACTGTCCTCCGGCCGTGGATTCGGATGATGTATCCCTCACCAACTCGGAAGTGGAGAGCGCCATGAATCATCGATGCCGCAGGGCCATTTTACAAGACCCTGACTTTTCAGAAGAGGCATTTAACGCCTTCAGCTCGGCTGATGCATATATCCGAGCTGCTCGAGATGGGCTTAACAGAGCCACAAAGCAGCATTTAAAAGATGTCTAGGTAAGTTTACTTTGTCTGACTATGATAATCATATGCCAGTAGCCCCCGAGACTTAAAGTAGTTGGGACAACTGATTTGACGATTGTTGTATGACCAGGTTCTGTCAGAGAAGAACGACGTGCTAGCCCAAGAGCTAGAAAAGTGCCGGACGCAGTTATACACAGTGATCACCGAACTAGAAAAATCCAAAGCGATGTCTTCCGGTGATATTTCCCTCCATCGAGAAACAGTTATTGCATAGCGACCGTGTTAACGCTGCGGCTTTATCTCATAACAGGATCGTCGGACCCATTGGAGGAAAAAGAGTCGAAAAGACTGCATGCCACAGGCGAGCGGGTTTTGACCCGTGTTAGACAGGAGAAAAACAAACTCCAAGATGCAAACACCCGGCTGGGCGAAGAGCTGAAGGATGTGCGGGCCCAGCTGGCCAACTCCGTGAAGGAGAACAAAAAACTGCGGGGCGACATATTCAGTATGTGGCCGTATTTACCTTATAACAGTTTGGAAGTAAAAGTAGCTGATATAGCTGTGATTGCAGGTGTATTGACGGGCCGTCCCGAAGAGGAGGTGTCCGGATCATCAAGTGATCTTCTGCAAGGGCTGTCGCAGTTGCACGAGCAAGCTCGGCAGGCAATGCTGAGTGTATCCAAGGCCTTATGGCCATCAGACTCCCCTCCAGGAAGTATGGAGAAGCTTGTAGAGCTATTCAAGGGAGCGCGATGGCGTATCCGACTATGGAAGATATCGGCCTGTAGAGAGGGTGCGCGAGAGGCCTGTGCCATGGTGAAAACATGATATACCAAGCTGGATCCGAATCACATGGCCTGGGTCGGACCGCTACGGTCAAATGGGGAAGAAATTCTCGTTAGTTTAGTATATGGCCAAGTAGAGGTGGCTATTAGGTACTCTCAACAAGATTGTAAATTAGACCGCCTGTTGGACGGTATAGAGGAGGAAGTTTTTAAATCCTAAGCGACTATGTACTTTCCTTCTAGCTGGATTGTAAAACGATTGTCATGGCCGACCTTTTTGTTTCTATCTCTCGACCCGAAGGTGCGGAGTGTTTCCGAATACCTGAGTGGCAAAATAAACCGGGGTATGCATGGAAACCAGGTGTAGGGGTCATAGGTGCTTGAACAGACAAGTTGTATCCGGCTAGTTATGTTATATTGCATTGAAATTGTAAGAAACATCTTCCAGAGAGAATAGTTCCGTTAAGGGTTCCTTTCCCTGGGTGTGCATGCATCTACGTGCATGTCCGGACTATGATGAAAAAATCACAGTTTACATGACTTCTGGGGGTTCATGATGGAGTGAGTGCAAAAACATCTTTAGTTCACCGACCGAATATTCCCTTAAGAATGCTAGCTTTCGGCTTCACCCAGTCTCAGGTACACATCTGGATGACCCGGAAGTAACAATCACAGAGGTGCTCCCTTTATGCCCTAGCTGAACTAACGAGAACATAGGGCATAAGCACAGGAGCCAGGCAACCCAGCTTGGCCAAAACTTAAGTCATATCGATGCATATAATGGCAAAGAAAAGGTACATATGGGAAAAAACACATATGTGATGAGCTTTATGCTCGGAAAATAGAAATAGCAAGCTTCTGTCCAAGAAGCCCCCAGGTATGAGAGACGTACATACTTGAAGATGTATGCGCCGGGGGTGCATGGTCTAACCGCACGAAAGCCTTTAAGGCTAAAGAGAAAAAACGAAAAGAGAGAAAAATGATGAAAATCAATAAGAGGAAGGATACGAACAAAGAGTTTGGTGCTAGGCATAGAATCTTCGGAGTCTGGCCGCGTTCCAGGGATTCGGCTCTAGTCGATTGTCTGACGCATCACGCAGGCGGTATGCTCCTCCGGTGAGAACTTCGTCAATGATGAAGGGACCCTCCCACTTGGGCTTGAGTTTGTCCTTTTTCTTCTCCGGCAGGCGTAGAACGACTTCACCAATGTTATAAGTCTTGGCCCACACTACTCTGCTTTGATACTTGTGAGCCTACTATTGATAAAATGCGGAACGGGCTTTTGCGATGTCGCGTTCCTCCTCCAGGTCATCTAAGTTGTCCTGCCGATCTAGCTCGGCCTCTCTCTCTTCGTACATGCGCACTCGAGGTGAGTCATGAATAATGTCACAGGGTAACACTGCTTCCGCACCGTACACCATGAAGAAAGGTGTATATCCAGTAGTCCGGTTGGGCGTGGTCCGCAGCCCCCAGAGTACGGAGTCAAGTTCCTCCACCCAGTGCTTGTCTGATTCTTTCAATGACCGCACTAGTCTAGGTTTGATGCCGCTCATAATAAGACGATTAGCCCGTTCGACTTGACCGTTTGTCTCCGGGTGATAGACAGAGGCGTAATCGAGCTTAATGCCCAGATTGGCACACCAAGTTTTCACTTCATCGGCTGTGAAATTAGAGCCATTACCGGTGATGATGCTGTGTGGAACACCATAACGATGTACCACACCGGATATGAAATCTATTACCGGTCCCGCCTCGTCCGTTTTGACTGGTTTGGCCTCTATCCACTTAGTGAATTTATGCACCATGACCAGCAGATACTTTCTCTTATGGCTTCCTCCTTTAAGGGGTCCGACCATATCGAGTCCCCAGACCGCAAAAGGCCAAGTGATGGGGATTGTTTGTAAGGCAGTGGGGGCATACGGCTTTGGTTGGCGAAGAGTTGGCATCCCACGCAACGTTGGACAAGGTCCTGTGCACCTACTCGGGCCGTCGGCTAATAAAACCCTGTACGAAAGGCCTTGCTAACAAGGGCCCGAGCTACAACATGGTGACCGCCGAGTCCGGCATGAATTTCCGCCAAGAGCTGCCGCCCCTCTTCCTCGGAGATACATCTTTGAAGAACTCCGATAACCCTTTTCTTATAGAGCTCTCTGTCATGAACCATGTAGGCCTTTGAACGCCGGACAATGCAGCGGGCCTCATTCTGATCCTCGGGAAGCTCCTTCTTATTAAGGTAGGCCAGGAATGGCTCGGTCCATGATGCAATGACTGCCATAACGAGATGGGCCGATGGTGTTATTTCGATGGTTGAGCCTCCGACGATATCGGTGGGTTCGGAATCTGGGGTTGTGTTCAGATCCAAACTAATGTTGCTGTTTTCCCCCTGCCACACCACGAATGGCTTAAAAAGCCTTTCCAGAAAGATATTAGGTCGGACGGGGTTGTGCTTAGCCCTAATGCGAGCAAGAACGTCTGCCACTTGATTACTTTCTCGAGCAACATGATGGAACTCGAGCCCCTCGAACCGGGCCGACATTTTTATGAAGACATTATGATAAGCTACCATTTTCGGATCTTTGGCGCCGAAGTCTCCATTTATTTGAGATATTGCAAGGTTTGAGTCCCCGCGCACTTCCAGGCGTTGTATGCCCATGGAGACAACCATGTGGAGACCATGGAATAAGGCCCCGTATTCGGCTGCATTGTTGGAGTCTGTGTAGATTATTTGGAGTACGTAATGAACAATTTCTCCAGTAGGTGACGTTAAAATGACGCCCGGTCCTAGCCCTGCCAGCATTTTGGAGCCATTGAAATACATAACCCAATTGGAATATGCGCTGTACTCTTTAGGGAGTTCGGCCTCTGTCCATTCGGCAACGAAGTCAGCCAGTACTTGGGATTTAATAGCTCGACGTGGTTTGTATGTAATATCAAATGGAAGGAGCTCAATGGCCCATTTGGCAATCCGGCCCGTGGCATCACGGTTGTTTATAATGTCATTGAGTGGTACTTCGGAAGCCACCGTGGCGTAGCTTTCGGGATGCCATGAAGACCGCATATGCTATATTTTGATACTGGGGGTACCGGGATTTGCATGGTGTAAGTACAATGGATACGTAGTATATTGTCTTCTGAAGCGGGAATTTGTGTCCGTCCTGTTCTCGTTCAACGACGAGCATGGCGTTCACCACCTGATGTGTTGCCGATATGTATAATAACATTGGTTCGCCGACGTTTGGCGCGGCCAGGATTGGGTTGCTTGCAAGAAGGGTTTTTATTTCCTCCAGTCCGGCTGTTGCCGCGTCCGTCCACTCGAAGTGATCGGTTCGCCATAGAAGGCGATAGAGTGGAAGTGCCTTTTCTCCCAATATGGAGATAAAGCGGCTTAGAGCTGCCACGCAACCCGCGAGCTTTTGGACTTGTTTAAGGTCTGTTGGTGTAGCCAATTGTGACAGAGCTCGGATTTTGGCTGGATTGCTTCAATTCCTCTATTGGAAACGATGAAGCCCAGCTGTTTTCTAGCGGGGACGCTGAAAACACACTTTTCCGGATTGAACTTAATGTCATACGCGCGGAGGTTATCAAATGTGAGATGTAAATCATCTATTAGTGTTTCGACACGCCTAGTTTTGATGACAACGTCATCCACATAAGCCTCAACTGTCTTGTCGATCTGCTTCTCCAGGCATGTTTGAATCATGCGTTGGTATGTGGCACCGACGTTCTTGAGCCCGAAGGGCATGGTGTTGAAGTAGAATGGCCGATATGGGGTAATGAATGCTGTTGCAGCTTGATCAGACTCCTTCATTTGGGTTTGATGGTATCCGGAATATGCATCAAGGAAACACAGTGAGTCGTGTCCTACAGTAGCATCAATGATTTGATCAATGCGGGGGAGGGGGAAGGGATCCTTAGGGTAAGCCTTATTGAGGTCTTTAAAATCGATGCACAACTGCAAGGATTTGTCCTTCTTTTGTACCATCACCAGGTTTTCCAGCTAGTCCGGATGTTTTATTTCTCTGATGAATCCGGCCTCAATTAGCTTGGCTAGCTCCTCCCCCATAGCTTGACGTTTGGGTTCGGAAAAGCGCCGCAGTGTTTGCTTGACTGGTTTATATCCCTTTAATATATTGAGGCTATGTTCGGCCAACTCGCGTGCGATTCCTAGCATATCAGAAGGGTGCCAGGCGAATATATCCAAATTCTCGCGCAGGAACTCTCATAGCACAGCATCAACCGTTGGGTCTAGTTGTGCTCCGATGGATGCTGTCTTCTTGGGGTCTGTTGGATGGACTTGGAATTTGACTATTTCTTCTGCTGGTTTGAAGGAGGTGGATTTGGGTCATTTGTCTAGGACCACATCATCCTGTCCACCGTGGAGCATAGCGCGGTTAATTCTTTGGCCGCGAGGGCTTCAGATAATGCCTCGAGGGCCAAGGATGTGGTTTTATTCTCGGTGCGGAGTGCTATGTCCGGATCACTAGCTAGAGTGATTATACCGTCGGGCCCAGGCATCTTCAGCTTCATGTATCCATAATGGGGTACTGCTTGGAAGCGCGTAAAAGCATCCCACCCCAACAGGCCAGCGTGGTATACGCTGCTGAAAGGAGCCATTTGGAAGGTGATTTCTTCAGACCGATAATTCTCCGGCGTGCCGAATACCACGTCAAGTGTGACTTTTCCCGCACACCACGCCTCCCTACTGGGAATGATTCATTGGAAGGTCGTGGTGCTTTGCTTGATGCAACTCCTGTCTATTTCCATTTTGTGGAGTGTATCCTCATAGATGAGGTTTAGTCTGTTGCCACCGTCCATGAGGACCTTGGTGAGTCGAGAGCCGTCCACGATGGGACTAAGGACTAAAGCGGCTGGTGCTCGGACTGTCCTGTATTTTGGTTCGTCACCGACATTAAAGGTTATAGCCGTGTCGTTCCAAGGGTTTACTGTGGCGATTTGACAGACTTCAGCGAGGCTGTGAAGTGCCCTTTTGCACTTATTGTTTGAGGCGAATGTCTTGAAGACTGTCAGTACTTTGGGGTCATTGTCCTTTGGGGGTGTTGTTCTGGGTTATTCTTGGTGAGGATATCCTCGCCGCTCTTGGCCACTTGCCGAAGTATCCAACATGCTCTAAGGCTATGTGTTGGTTTGTTATCCGGTGTTGTGTGTATTTTGCTTGGCCCATCGAGCCATCCTTCCAGAACGGTTCCGCGCCCCATATTGGACTTGTATTTCTTTAATATTGAACCGGGCGTGTTGCAAGGGTGCGCCCTTTTCCCATGAATGAGGGGTTGAGTGGGGACCGATGATTCCCAACGGGCTGCTTGGGTTTTCCAGGCGCTTTCCATTGTGTTGTACTTCTGTATCAAGCCAGCGAAGTGTAGGATGCGATGGCGGTTGATGGCATTGAGGATCCCTTCATCCCTGCAATTGTTGTGGAACACTGAGATCACTTCCTCGTCGCGGAAATCTTTAATCTTGTTTTTGACAAGAAGGAATCTGGCCCAGAAGTGGTGGACCGTTTCCTCGGACTGTTGTTGTATGCTCATGAGAGCGCTTGTATTCGGGTGGGTGGGTGGATTCAAATCTCAACCCTGGCCCAGTTTTGGATCCTGAGTCTGAAGGTCTTCCGAACTTAGCAGATCGTCCTCCGGGATGTCCACTAATTTCTTGAGCCCGTCGTCCGATTCTATGTTCGGAGGGCAGGATGCATCTCCTCGCGGGTAGGTGTCCGGCTCTTCGAGACCGGAGATTCGGACATCCGTCCTTAGTGCAGAGGAAGAGTTGTCGACTCGCTCCTCGACTACCGCTATCTGGTGGGTGATCAGTGGAGATTTGATTTCTCTCTTATCGGGTTTAAGCCCAATCCGATCGTAGTCTGTAGTGACCCCCAGGGCGGCGATGCGATCTAGGAGCTCGTTTAAGGACGAAAGCTCCGCCAGATCCATCTTCTTGGAGTGTTCGGAGTTGATACGAAGGGGGTTTTCGATGACCCGAGAGGTCATCGTCGGCTTAATGACCGAATGGGCGGTCATGGTAAAGCCGCCTAGCTGGAGGGTTTGGCCTGGAGCCAGCGTTCCTCTGGTGGTGATATTATCCTTGAGAACAAGGCGAGACATCGATCCTATCGTCGACATCATAGTGGAACTCTCAATGAAAGCACCAATGTCGGTGTCAAAACCGGCGGATCTCGGGTAGGGGGTCCCGAACTGTGCGTCTAAGGTCGATGGTAACAGGATACAGGGGACACGATGGTTACCCAGGTTCGGGCCCTCTCTATGGAGGTAATACCCTATGTCCTGCTTGATTGATATTGATGAATACGAGTATTACAAGATTTGATCTACCTTGAGATCGTAATGGCTAAACCCTAGAGTTCTAGCTTGTATGGCTATGGTAATGAGCATATCTGGTCCGGACTAAGTCCTCCGATTTATATAGACACTGGGAGGATCTAGGGTTACACAAGGTCAGTTACAAAGAAATGAATCTACATAGTTGGCCGCCAAGCTTGCCTTCCACGCCAAGGAAAGTCCCATCCGGACACGGGTGCAGTCTTCGGTCTTCATATCTTCACAACCCATCAGTCCGACCCATGGCTAACAGGCCGGATGCCCGAGGACCCCTTAGTCCAGGACTCCCTCACTCCCCCTCTATCTTGTCATCCTTCTTGCTCAAAGAACAAGTGTCAACTTGCATAGGAGGCGAGGGATTAGGCTTTTGAACCTCAGTCTCTTCATTAGTTTGGTCATCATGGCTTGCGGCTATGGTGGTGTATTTTCTTCATCTCATTTCTCTATAGAGATGTCAATGACATCATTTTGCTCGTCTTGAGCTGTAGGCACAGGAACGATGACCTCCTTTGTGGCAACTTGCTGCACTGGTTCTTCCTCATGAGGTGGAGAGGGTGGAACTTGCTGCAAGGGTGCACTTATGTGATTGGAACAACATCAATAGTCACATTCTGAATACGACGATCTTTCTTTCCCTTTGGTTTAACAGCTTTTTGCCTTTTGACGTTTTTCTTCCTGCACTGTCTTGCGAGCAAGATCTGCATTGCAATCAATTTCTTTGTTCTTCCTATCACGTAACTAAGATACATCCATGCACATTTTGGAATGCCATTCAACCTTTTCATTCCGAAATGGCGCTGAGGGCCTTTGTGATATCAACAATTTCTTTGTTCAGGACTTTTATCTTGTACTATGCTTTGGCTTATTTTCTCGTTTTCTTGAGAGCTTGCTTGTCCTTGGCAGCTTTCTTGAACTTCTTAGAGATTTTCTTCAGCTCGACGAAATGCTTGGTTACCATTTCTGTAACATCAGGTAACCAAAACTATTCACATCATCAATTTTAACATCATACACAACACTTAAAATGATATCAATCATTAACTTGAAGTCATACTTTTTTTCCTTTGTGGGAGCAGGAACATTGTGCTTGGCCTTCTTGGCAGAGGCATCTCCTTCGGTAAGAAGCATACTCTTCACAACACTCTTCAAAGAAGTTGGCATAATTGAACCCGAAGGTTTTTTTGTGAGAGGCATGGGAGCATGCCTTGGTGAGTCCTTGGAGAGGGTAAAACCTTCACTGGGGAAGGGGTCTATGTTGGCTTGTTAAGGATTGCAGCCTGGTCAAACATGGGAATTTCATCACCCATTTCTTCATTAGAGGACTCATCAGACGAGTCAGAAGTAGCCTTTTAGGTTCTCTTTGATAGGCGCAAAGGTGTCCTGATGTTTCAATGAGATAGCTATCGTTTTCTGTGGAAGTCGACTTTGATGATCTGACTACGAATGTGCGAAGACTACGCACCTTAGCAATCGCTAAACCAACTCCGTGAGGTTATTGCCCATGCCGGAGCGCGATCAACCTAACCACGAGGGTCTATTTCCCGCAAGCAAACGAATAACAAGAAAGAAACTGAGATTGCAATCTAGATATTACAAATATAAGAAGAAAGCTTTATTAATCAAGTTGGGATATATGACGTCTTGGTCTGGTCATTGAACACATACAAAGGACGTGAGTTGCAACTACGGAAAACTTTAATCTAAACAAAACCAAGTCTAAACGAAATAATACTTCATCGGCTATTTTTAGAGTCCGTATTGTAGAGGAAATAACTCAGGAGGTGTTTTAGTCCCACCTTGGCAAGGGTGGACAAAATCCCCTCCCTTTTCTCCTATAAATACACCCCGAAACTAAGGTGGCGCAACACCTACAATAAGCTATGGATGAGATTTATGAAAGGGCATCTTGTATATTTTGTCCATGTCCTTGTATGTCATCATGGAGGCTTCAAAATACTGAAAACTCCATTAGAAACATCATTTTGGTTCCCTTCAAGCACGCCTTCATCTCCATGCTTGATCCTGCTCCAGTGATCATCCCTATTGTCCATGCTAGGGCCTTCATTAGTAATCAACGCAAATGTATCTATTTTAGGTAGCATCATATTCTCATGAACATTAGAATTATTCCCAAGAAACGAAAGTACCTGATAATTTAATTGGGTTGCACGAGTTCTAGTAATTGGTCCAATATGTATAGTAGCAGGGGATGTGGTTGTAACTATGGTATTGATGTCCTCATCATACTCCCCTTCTTGAATTGAAGTCATCCTTGACGGGAGGTCATCTTCCTCACCCAAATAAGGCTTCAAATCTGCAATGTTAAAAGTGAGACTAACCCCAAAATCTCCAGGCAGCTCAAGTTTGTATGCATTATCATTTATTTTCTCTAACACCTTCAAGGGACCATCAACACGTGGCATAAGCTTTGACTTGTGCAAACCAGGAAACTTGTCCTTGCATAAATGTAACCAAACAAGATCTATAGGTGTAAAGACAACATGTTTACTACCCTTATCTCCAGCAAGTTTGTATTTAGCATTCATACGCTCAATGTCTTCCTTGGTTAACTCATGCATTTTCAAGATCAATTCAGCACATTGTTTAGCATCCAAATTAACCCTCTCTGAAGATGGAAGAGGCAAAAAATCAATAGGTGCACTAGGTAGCAAAGCATACACAATTTCAAAAGGGCACATCTTAGTAGTAGAATGCAACAAACAGTTATAAGAAAATTCAATATGAGGCAAGTATTCTTCCCACATTTTCAGGTTATTGTTCAAAACATCCCCAAGCATAGTAGACAATCACTGGTATGCGTCGGTGCTATACAAATGGTTTTTAACCCCTTTCCGCGATGGCATTTAGAACCATCGCCAAGTGAGTGTGGGCGATAGGGGGTCCTTCCCACATGACCCAAAAATTGTCGGGGATAGGGAGCATACAGTACTCCTACTCGTTTGTGCTCGCATTGCCATCGCAGTCAGTATTCTATGGTGCTACGTTTATGATGCGCGGCCCATCACAAACAGTTCACTATTATAGAACGTGTATGATAAGCATACAATCACAGACATTCGCTTTTCCCAAACTGTATGCGATAACTAATTAAGAAGGTTAGCTAGTCATCGTATGAGTGTTGGAAAGGATTACGAAACGTTGGGTCGTCGTAACATTGTCGTACACAACAACTATCACACACGCTATTCTATTGTGCAACATTTACGTGCATATTTCATCAGAAACAGTTCATGGTTGCAAATCATGTATGATAAGGCAACTAACACGAACGTTCAGTTTGCCCGCATCATTTGTGATAATGTCTGACATCGCACATGCTTTGCAAACGGCAACTGTGTGCATGCTTGCACACGTTTCCTCTCTATGAACCATGTCGGATTATGGTGTATATTGCAAACGTTTGTGTTTTACCAACCGTGTGTGCCGTAACGACCTGGAGGGCGTAATTTCACCATAAATTAATTGCTGCTATTTCAAATTGTACCATATTTGAATTTGAATTTGAATGCATGTTGTAGCCTTATTCATATCCATCAGGTTCAAATAACCAATGCATTATTCGATTCATTGGTACATATGTTCAAGAATTACATAAGAACAAAATAAAGAATGATGAACCACAATTGTATACTTGTACTATTAAAGACGGTAAAGAAAGAGGTGAAATACATTCTGGTTGCTGAACAAGGTGAAGCGGAATGCCCATATTGTGCCCTCCTCCATGCAGAAGGCACGCACGACTCTAGTCCACCCCCTTGTGATAGACGGCCACCCATCCTTCACGGTCTTCATGAAAACATCTAGATAATCATGACGATATCCAGGCAATGATCAATATATAGGCATCACGTCCAAGATTAGTAGACCGACTCCTGCCTCCATCTACTACTATTACTCCACACATCGACTGCTATCCAGTATGCATCTAGTGTATTAAGTTCATGGGGAAACAGAGTAATGCAACAAGAATGATCACATGATGTAGACAAGATCTATTTATGTAAAAATAGACCCCATCTTGTTATCCTTAATGGCAACGATACATACGTGTCGGTTCCCCTTCTGTCACTGGGATCAATCACCGTAAGATCGAACCCATCACAAAGAACCTCTTCCCATTGCAAGATAAATAGATCAAGTTGGCCAAACAAAACCCAAATATTGGAGAAGAAATATGAGGCTATAAGAAATCATGCATATAAGAGATTGAAGAAGACCCAAATAACTTTCATGGATAAAAAGAGATAGATCTGATCATAAACTCAAAGTTCATTGGATCCCAACAAACACACCGCAAAAGAATTACATCATATGGACCTCCAAGAGACCATTGTATTGAGAATCAAACGAGAGAGAGGAAGCCATCTAGCTACTAACTACGGACCCAAAGATCTACCAAGAACTACTCACGCATCATCGGAGAGGCACCAATGGACATGACGAAACTTTCCTTGATGGTGTCTAGATTGGATCTGGTGTTTCTGGAACTTGCAGCGGCTGGAATTGATTTTCGTTGACTCCCCTAGGGTTTCTGGAATATTGGGGTATGTCGGTGCACAAAAGTAGGGGCTCTATTTTGTACCCCATTACTTGTGCGCGGGCAGTTAGAGCCGCGCCTACGGCCATACCTAGCGGGGCAGAGGAAGCAGAAGCACAAGACAACCAGAACAACGCCAAGACCAGAGACACAAAGAGGAAGAGGGCGAGGTGGACTCCCCCGGCAAGACCCTTGCCGGGGCGGCCTCCGCAGCCCCGGCAAGAACCTTGCCGGGGCAACTTGCCCAACGCCAGCAGAGCGCGCCACCCTTGAGCCCAAGGGTTCCAACACCATCAACCACATTGGAACCAAGGCTTGGGAGGCTCCTCCATGGTGACGTACAAATCTTTGTGAAGACAAAGAGCCCACAAGACTAGACGGTGACCAGAAGACAAGACAATTGCAAGCCCCCTTGCCGAGGATGCCCCCGAGGCCCCGACAAGGCTCCTTGCCGAAAACACTCATATGGCCCCGGCAAGACTCTTTCCGAGGGCGACCACAAGACCCCGGCAAGACCCTTGCCGAGAATATACGCAGGACCGCGACAAGACCTTGCCTCCCCGTCACCGCCCCAGCTCAGCGACCAATCCATCAATTGAGGCTAGTGCCCACGTGGCAGTACATGGATGCTAATCCAGCTAGTCAAGCACCTGCGTGGTGGCATGTAGATCTTCATGAAGACCCTACCACCACGCCATCTCAGCAGCCTACCAGCTTATGTGGCGATGCATGCCTCGTTGGCCTGGATGTGTGTTGGAGCAAGGCGGAATGGCAACAGACAGGACGGGCCTCGTTGCCATTCCCAATAAATCAACGGGACACCTAAGGGGCACATTTAATGCGCCTTGTCCCGTAATGACAGGCGATAAGCTTGTACACTATTTACCTTTCCACCTCATGTGTGCCACTGTGGCGACCCCTTTTTGCCTATGAAAGGAGGCCCGAGGCGTACTGGAGAAGGATTCGGATCTTTTGGACTACGCATGCACCGCAGCTAGTTCGGAAGCTCAAGAACACTCAAATATACACCAAAGCAGGACTAGGGTATTACGCATCCTTGCGGCCCGAACCTCGGTAAACGATCTTTGTGCTGGCTATTAGACCCGCTCTTTGCACAACCCCGTGCCCGCCAACCGTAGAAGGGATCCCAGTATTCCATATGTGTCGTTTCCACCGACATCTTTGGGGCGCCAGGTAGGGGGCGCTGTTGTTGAAATCTGGTCTAGTTGGCGCAGTGGTTTCGTCGTGGTCGTCGCCCCAAGGAAGAAGACGACCGAACGAGCGGCATCATTTGCGGATGCAGTAAACGCTCGTGCGGTGACAGAAAAGCTAAGTCATTCGAAACTTTGAGTAATTTTTTTATGTATGAGGTTGTTTTCCTCGGAGATCCTGCTCTTGGTATGAAAAACATGCACGCGATGGGGGCTTTCCGCTATTGGCAACGCCCTTGTTCTGTTTTGAGTCCACTCAACAGTTCAAGCGGCTGCGTCGAGAACGGCAAGGTGGCCTTCCCGCTATCGGCAACGCCCTTGTTCTATTTTGAGTCCGCTCAACAATTCAAGCGGCCGTGCTAAGAACGGAAAGGTGGTTTACTTGGCCGCAGACACACCCGACCGGTTGCGAGGATCCGTCCTCAAAACACCACAGCCTGGGTTCGCGTGTCGGCAAGCCTATCCAGTTAAGTGTAGGGTGTACATACAAAGAACAATTAGACAGGAAAATAACATGCATCGTTTCAAGGTACTTCAGAGTTATATTACGTCAATTGTTGCTGCGGTTCTAAATAAAGATAAAAATTGTCTTGGTCATGAACCTGCAGCGGCGATGAGAAACGGGGTGCCTAGTCCCGGCGCAGGCCCTCTATCCTCCAAACTCCGTCGACGCGGCTGATGATGGGCTCGATATGCTCTTCGAGCGCTGCGAGGTCCACACCCTCTGGCAAGCTCTCCAGCGCGGCATCGAAGTCGAGGTTGGGGTTCCAGTACGCCACCTTGGTGAGGACCTTGGTCAGGACACCCTGGCAGAGCTTCCGGGTCTCATTGGCCAGGGAGGTCGCTCTGTTGGAGAGGAATTGCTCCAGAGCTCCAAGAACGCCCTCGAAGAACTGGGTCAGTTAGGCATTGGGACTCACGTTCGGCTCCGGGGCGTACCTCATGTTCGGCATCCCCATGGTAGCAAGTTGCGTGGTGATCCTGTGGGCGATGTCAGCGAGGCGGCTGATCTAGAGGTTTTCGCCCTTCACAAAATCCGTGTGGTTGGTGGCGGCGTTCCTCCGCATCTGCCTCTCGGCCTCCAGATCTTTGGTCAGGGTGTCCTCCCGGGCGTTGACCTCCGAAAGCATCCCCTCGAGGCCCTCCAGCTTCAGCTTCACATCCCTGATGGAGTCATTGGCCTCGGAGAGTAGCTCGACCTTGCCGGGGACTGTGGCCTGCGCGTCAGCCAAGGCACCTTTGGCCACAGCCCTCTCCTCCGTCAGCTCCAGGACCTGCTTCTTCAACCCGTCCCGCTCCACCTTTAGCTCGTTCACCTTGTCGGCTTGGACCTGGGCCTGAGCATTGAGTGCCTCCTCGTGCCTCTGCTCCAGCTCCCAGGTCCGCTGCAGGACAAGCTTCTCGACTTCCTCTTCCTTGCCACGGAGTGTCGCGGCGAGCTTCTCCTCACGAGCGGCAAGGTCCTCCTCCTGGGAGTTCAGCACGGCCTAATGTTGGTGCCGAGCAGCCTCGTCCTTGGTGACATGTGCTTTCGCCGCCTCCTGGGCCTTCTTGATGTCGGCTAGCTTCATGACAAGCTCCTGCTTGCGCTCGGCCAGCAGATCTTGGGCAGACTTCAGTTCCTCGTAGGCCTGGTGGAATCAAGCTTGCGTCTCGGTGACACGCTCCTCGAGATCTTCCTCCGCCTTGTCCCCTGCCGCCATCCTGGACTTGGCCTTGTCCAGGAGGGCACGGTGAAGCGCCTGGAGCTTCTGGAAGTTGACGCTCATGGCCTGGAGGAGCCACTCTTCCTGGGAATCGCCACCACCGGCGCTCGGTTCGTCAACAACCTCAAGCCCGGCGGCGGCGAGCAACTCGTCGTTAAACACCCCCCCCTCGGTGGGTGCCCGGGTGCTCGCTGTCCCTGGGAGGTGGACGAACAGGTCGTCACTCACCTTCAGGTGCTTTCCCGAGCCAGATGCAGCGAAGGAGGAAGGTTGGTCGTCAGCCACCCCTCCTCGGTAGCGGCCTTGCCAGCCTCCGCGGCAGGCCCCTTGCCGGCCTCCTCGGCAGCGGCCCTGCCGGTCTCCTGGGCCGGCCCCTTGGCGGCATCCTCAGCAGCACCCTTGGCGGCCTCCTCGGCGGCAATCTTGGCGGCCTCGGCATCGGCGTCCCTGGCGACCTCCTCAATGACGGTGTCAATGTCCTCCCGGTCCGCCAGGGAAGGGTCTGGATACCGAGGAGGGGAATGAGGCGAAGCCAAGACCAATTTTTGAAAAGAGAAAGAAAGAACAGGGACAAAGGGCAACTAACTCACCCGCGCCGGGATGGGAAGAAGTGGCCCCCTCCTCGCTGATATTTGGTGCCCGGACGGAGCCACCGGCGCCCAGATTTGCCTCCTCCTCCTCCATGCGCATGGGCTCGGTGCTTGGCACCCTTGCCGGGGATGCCCCTTGGGGTGGCGTGTTGGGGGTGGCCCTCAGTGGCTCCTCCTGCTTCCGTCCTCCTCCTGCAACCACGACAAGGTCAGCGCCAAGGGATCGTACCCCAACACACGTTGATGGGGAGCGAGTGGTGAACGCACGCTGGGGGCTGCGCCCGGGGCTGCTATCCAGGCTGCTCTCCACCACCAGCGGCGCACTCGAGGTGCCCGCCGGGGGCTGGCCACCCGTCGAGGCCCTGGCCCTCTTCGCCACCCTCTGGGCCAGCGTCTCCATGTCCCTACAAGAGTGAAAACAAGTCAAGGAAACTAGCGCGGTGTGGAGGAACAGAGATGATGAAAGACAAGATGCTTACTCATCCTCCACCTCCTCTTCCGCTGCCTTCCTCTTCCTCCTTGGGCTGAGAGACTCAAGATCGAATATGACCTCCGTGTCGACGTCTGCAGGAGGAGGGGAAGGGGATGGAGTCCGGTGACGCTCGGACGAAGAAGAGGCGGTCCCTTTCTTCTTCGCCACCACGACCTTCACCACCTTCCTCGCTGCTGCAGCCCTCATCAGGCGCACGGACTCCCTGTCGGTGTCAAAACCGGCGGATCTCGGGTAGGGGGTCCCGAACTGTGCGTCTAAGGCAGATGGTAACAGGAGGCAGGGGACACAATGTTTTACCCAGGTTCAGGCCCTCTTGATGGAGGTAAAACCCTACGTCCTGCTTGATTAATATTGATGATATGGGTAGTACAAGAGTAGATCTACCATGAGATCGAAGAGGCTAAACCTTAGAAGCTAGCCTACGGTATGATTGTATGTTGTCCTATGGACTAAAACCCTCCGGTTTATATAGACACCGGAGAGGGTTAGGGTTACACAAGGTCGGTTACAAAGGAGGAGATACGCATATCCGTATTGCCTAGCTTGCCTTCCACGCCAAGTAGAGTCCCATCCGGACACGAGACGAAGTCTTCAATCTTGTATATTCATAGTCTAACAGTCCGGCCAAAGTATATAGTCCGGCTGTCTGGAGACCCCCTAATCCAGGACTCCCTCAGTAGCCCCTGAACTAGGCTACAATGACGATGAGTCCGGCGCGCAGTATTGTCTTCGACATTGCAAGTCGGGTTCCTCCTCCGAATATACGACGGAAGAATTTGAATACAAGGATAGTGTCCGACCCTGCAAAATAAGTTCCACATACCACCGTAGAGAGAATAATATTTCCACAAATCTAATCTGCTGACTTGTTTTGGCAACACGACATTATGTCATGGCCCGCTGATTATTCGAACCGTTTCCTTTAACTAGCCCCGCACATAACGCGAGGCGGTTTTTTGACACGTCTCGTCAAAGCAGAGATCGTGTCCCCTTATCACGAGATTCTCATCAATACGGGTGTGGGTAACCCAACCGCGCCATCGATTACGGCGCTTGGGGGATAAGCGAGTTTTACCAGGCTAGTGGGGACGCATAGTTTCGTCCGCCCATATAAAGGGATAAGGATTTACCTTTTCATCCACGCCTTCCTCCTCCTTTGCTCACCCATTTTCGCATACTCGAGCTCCAGCACCCAAGTCCGCATTTCCCACCTCAACCCTCTCCAACCATGTCCGGAGCGGGTGGCAGGTGGATGGTCTCATCCGTCACGAAGGGACACATCAAGAAGCTGAGGAGAGCCGGATACTTGCCCGATGACATCGTGCACCGGCTCCCAGAAGAGGGGCAGCTCATCCCCACCCCCAGGCCCCACGAGAGGGTAGTGTTCCTTACCCATTTCCTCCGCGGATTGGGATTCCCTCTCCACCCATTCGTCCGGGGGCTCATGTTCTACTACGGCCTGGATTTCCACGATCTGGCCCCGAACTTCATCCTCAACATCTCGGCGTTTATCGTCGTGTGCGAGGCCTTCCTCCGCATCAAGCCCCACTTTGGCTTATGGCTGAAGACTTTCAATGTCAAGCCGAAGGTAGTGAGCGGCCGCCAGGTGGAGTGCGGAGGCGCCATGGTGGGCAAGATGCCCAACGTCACATGGCTCGAGGGCTCCTTCGTGGAGACCATAAAGGGGTGGCAATCGGGGTGGTTCTACATCACCGAGCCACGTGACCCTAAATGGGCAGCGGCCCCCGAGTTCCGATCTGGCATCCCCACGCGGCTCACCTCTTGGCAAGAGAAGGGCTGGTCCTGGGGTAGTTCGGGAGAGCTGACCGGACTCCAAACATGTATTCAAAACATGGTGAACAAGAAGCTCAAACTCGTCAACATAGTCTAGGTCATGCTCATCCGCCGGATCCTCCCGTGCCAACAACAGGCTTTCAACTTGTGGGAGTTCGACCCGGCCCAGCATCGAACTCCGAACAGGCTCTTTGACACAACTCACGAAGATGCCTGGAAGGTGCTATTCAAGAGCGCTGAGGTTCCCCCTCCCACTACCGAGGACCGCGGATTCTGCGCGAAGCGCCAAGCCAGCGCGGTAAGCTGTTTTACCTCTCACAGGATACTTGTTTTCCATAGCTTGACTCTATGCGGGATCTAAGCTCCCGTACCTTTGACAGGGCTAGCAAGAGACGGCCGGACAGATCGACTATCCAGCTCCTTTGCCTAAAGGCCCAGAAGACACTCTCCTGGCGAAGATGCTGACTCCGGCTCCTTATATGGTGCCGGAGAAGACCAAGAAGGCCAAGGGAACCCGAAAGAGTTCCCGACGCCAAGCGTCATCAGACTCACCGTCTGATGACTCTACGGCACACTCCTCCCCCGAAGACGAGGAGGCAGAAGAAGATTCCCCCCCTCCAGACAGGGGAGACAAGAAGAGGAAGGCCGCCCCAACTGGGGAGGCCGAAGGGTCCAAGAAGGGAAGGACTCTCCTTCTGGAAAGTTCTACCACCGCCGCCGACAGTGAAGACGAGTGGCAGCCCAGGGCCAAGCCCCTAGGGAAGTCGTAAGTATTCGGATACCAGAGTGATTCATAGCATTCCTCTGTTGTACTGCTTCCCCTAACGCCGAATATGATTATGCAGGCCACCACGAGCCTGTATCGATGTATCGTCGGACGGCTCCCTGGGCTCGTCGGATATGGATAGCGATCCACTTCCGACCGCCACCTCCCCTTACCCTGCGGACAACACCGAGGTATTGTCTCATGAGGCACCGGGTCTAGGGGAGACAGTCCCGGAGGCGCCTCAAGGCGACCTTCCGGACTCCGGGAGCAGAGGGGACAAGGCCCCTGAGGGTTCCGAGTTCGGCCCTCAGCCGAACACCGCGCCGGAACCTCCAGTGGTTCCGGACATGGGCAGGCGGCCTCCTTCCAAGAGGGGCAAGACGCCTGTACCGGTGACCTCTGTCCATCCAAAGGCGTCGGGCAATCTGCTGGAAGTGCTTCGCAACACTTCCATCGACGAGGAGCACTGTACTATTACGAGTGCGGTGGTCCAGAAGGTTCAGTCCGCCAAGAGCGGACTGATTGAAGCCTGTGCCAGCCTTCTAACAGGCTTTGAAGTAAGTGTTTAAAATATAGGAAAAATATTACTGCATAGACAGTAGCCCCTGATGCTTTGTTCGGTGTTCACAAAGAAAAGCCGAACAGAGGATCAAACAATAGCGCATGAGTCTAATATAAGTATGTCAATATGCGTATGCAGGCTTCGCTGCTGGCATCTGCCGCACTGACTGCGGAGGTCACCGTACTGAAGCAGGACCTTAAAGGGTCCCAGGACGAGCTCGGCCTTGCCAAGAGGCAGCTTGAGGAGAACGAAGGTAAGTAGTACCTAGTCTATGGATATGTATAAAAAGAATGCGATTGCAAAATGACAGGATCATCATGAATTTGCCAGGGGCCACGACCGAAGTGGCGACCTTAAAGCAAGCACTGTCCGAGGTCAAAGATAAAGCGTCTAAGGAGTGCATCGAGCGGGAAAGGCAAGAGGCTCGGGTGGGCGAGGTGCAGCAAGAGCTCCAGGCCCTCGTGACGAAGCACGAGGTGTTGGAGCTTGACTTGAAGACACGAGAGTCTGAGCTTGCCACGGCCCTCGAGAGCGCAAAGAGTGCCAAGGCCGAAGCCCAAAAGGCCCTCCAAGAGATCGACGTGATGAAGAAAATAGCAGCGGGTAAGGCATTCTATATGCAAAGCAAGCTTGTAAAAGTAAATTACCGATTACTTACCCGAATCCCGAGCTCTCCAGGAGCATTCACAGATTTGCCCCGCAGCGTGTCCGATGCTGCGAAGTTTTACTGGGCCGAGGATGGAAGCTCAACGGAGAAGTTGTTCTGGGCCCAGTATACTGGGACTGAACACCCAGTGTCTATGAGCGACCAGCTAAAGCAGCTGGTCGAGCTACACAAGGCAGCCGAACAGGCCATGAAGGGCTTTATAGTCCAGCTGTGGCCTAGCGACGCCCTTCCGAACAGCTACTTCGGCCTGGTGAGGTGGCTTGTGGATGCCTGCCCACGGCTGGAGGTCGTCAAGCGGTCCATCTGCATCGAAGGTGCGCGCCGAGCTTTCGCCCGTGTGAAGGTGCAATGGGCCAAGCTAGACGGCGTGAAGCTGATCAAGGAAGGACCACCGCAGGGCAAGGAGCATCGCACCCCGAAATTTATTACGAGGGTGTCCTGAAGGGTGCCCGTCTTGTAGCGGACGAATGTTCCAAGGATGTAATATTTGAATAAACTTGCTCGTGTGATCTTGTATGATGAAAAACTTGTTTCATATGCGCTATGCAACGCTTGTTTGAATTTAAAATATTACCTTCTGTTTGGCTGTTTATCCAATCTGAGAGATGGCTAGTCCTCGGCTTCTGCCCCCATACCACGAGTGCTGGGGTGTTCGGGATAAACCTGAGCACTCTTGTTCCTATTTTTGGGTCCTTCAAGGGAGGTGCTCAGCACAACAAACAATGCAACCAGACTAATAATGCTTTATCACTCTCACTTAGCCATAGAATTCTATAATTTTAAATTTCGGCGAAGCCCCTGGTATTCGGAAGGCCGAATTCGGGGCGCGATACACGCCTTTAAGCCGGACAGGGCCGGCCCCTCGCTCTAAGCGGCATGAGTCTTTAGGGACTCGAAACCTCGCCGAACAGCAACCAGTCTCTTGCCTTATCATGACAGTCAGTTTTAGCTTTCTCTACCGAGGTTCTTAGCCCAGCAGAACCGGGGTACAATCGCAGTAGTTCTCCTAGCGCTACCTTAGCCGATAGAGTGGAACGTAAGGTAGCAAAACATAGGAGCCGGGCAAACCAAACATTTTACCAAAGACATGATTCGGAGCTGATGCATATAATGCTATAAGTTCGGGGTGCCGCACTTGTGAAAGTGTTCAGACTTCTCACACCATATTGTGGGGGTACTTAAGCCCCTGGTGTATTGGCCATACCAAAGTGTACGGTTGCAAGGCGTTATTAATGAACACACATATATGTAACAAGAATGCAATAATAGTCGTAATGTTATGCATTGTTTATTCAAAAAGGTGTGTTAAAGCAGAATGATACAGATAGTGCGATAAGCAAAAAGTAGGACTATGTCCCTTCCAAGGGCAAGCTGAGGAATAGTATTAAAGCAAATATTTCACTTGTTATCATAATCCACCTGGGAGTTCCGTGGTGTGACGTAGCTTTCTGCCTCCTTGGTTGCTGCATCATGTGTTCGGCAATCATGCTGCCGGACAGGGTTTCCAGAGATTAAAGTCCTGAAAAGAGAAAAATAACAAAGCGGGAAGCCCCTAGTGCGGTTTAAGCCGCGTCTTGGGGCGTGCCGTACTTGTGCCCCCTCCCCACTTGTGCCCATGGTATTTTTAATGTGTAATTATGTACGCGTGGCACGGATTTTGCCATTTGGCTGGGACTGGGGTGGGGGCCGCATTGCTATGCGAGCTTAGATCGTGCCAGGCGGTCTAGTTGCCGATTACTCCGAGCGTGTTTGAAGGTGTCCGGGTCTTGAAACGCCGAAATGGTGGATTTCCTTGAGAGGCTGCTTTGCGCTTCTGCTGCGAGGGCCGCAGTGTGCTCCTCCATTCGAAGAGAGCGCTCTGTGTTTCCATTAACTGTAATAACCCCACGAGGTCCTGGCATCTTGAGCTTAAGGTATGCATAATGCGGTACCGCATTGAATCTCGCAAATGCGGTTCACCCGAGTAGTGCATGATAACCACTACGGAACGGGACTATATCGAAGATTAATTCTTCGCTTCGGAAGTTATCCGGGGATCCGAAGACCACTTCCAGTGTAATTGAGCATGTGCAATGGGCCTCTACACCTTAATGATGCCTTTAAAGGTCATTTTTTGGGTTTGATCCTTGAGGGGTCTATACCCATTTTGTGCACTGTGTCCTGATAAAGCAGGTTCAGGATGCTGCCGCCATCCATAAGGACTCGAGTGAGGTGAAATCCGTCAATGATTGGGTCTAGGACCAGTGCGGCGAATCCGCCATGACGGATACTAGTGGGGTGGCCTCTGCAATCAAAGGTGATCAGACAGGAGGACCATGGGTTGAACTTTGGGGCGACTGGCTCCAACGCATATACGTCCCTGAGCGCACACTTCCGCTCCCTCTTGGGGATGTGGGTTGCATATATCATGTTCACCGTCTGCACTTGTGGGGGGAACCTCTTCTGTCCTCCGGTGTTCGGTTGTCGGGGCTCTTCCTCGTCATCGCTATGTGGCCCCTTATCTTTGTCTTTGGCAATTAACTTGCCGGCCTGCTTGAACACCCAACAATCCCTGTTGGTGTGGTTGGCTGGCTTGTTGGGGGTGCCGTGTATTTGACACGAGCGATCGAGTATACGGACCAAACTGGACGGGCCCAGAGTGCTTCTTTTGAATGGCTTTTTCCGCTGACCGGGTTTAGAGCCTTTGAATCCGGCATTGACCGCTGTAGCTTCAGTATTATCGCTATTAATGCGGCGCTTATGTTTGTTGCGATGTGAACTGCTATTGCCGTCCTTGGTATCCGAAGTACCATGGTTCTTTGACATATTGTTACTGCGAGCCAGCCAGCTGTCTTCTCCTGCACAAAAGCGGGTCATGAGTGTCGTGAGGGCTGCCATAGATTTAGGCTTTTCTTGACCAAGGTGTCGGGCTAGCCACTCGTCGCAGATGTTGTGTTTGAAAGCTGCTAGGGCCTCTGCATCCGGACAGTCGATGATTTGGTTTTTCATTGTTAGGAACCGAGTCTAGAATTGCCTGGCCGATTCTTCTGGCTGCTGAATTATGTGGCTCAAGTCATCGGCATCTGGTGGTCGCACATAAGTGCCCTGAAAGTTGTCGAGGAATGCGGCTTCCAGATATTCCCAACAGCTAATGGATTCTGCTGGCAAGCTGTTAAGCCAATGCCGCGCTGGTCCTTTGAGCTTTAGTGGGAGGTATTTGATGGCGTGTAAGTCATCACTGCAGGCCATGTGGATGTGGAGGAGGAAATCCTCGATCCATACCGCAGGATCTGTTGTGCCGTTGTATGATTCAATATTTACGGGTTTGAAACCTTCTGGGATTTGATGATTCATTACTTCGTCTGTGAAGCATAAGGGGTGTGTGGCACCTCTATATTGGGCTATATCGCGACGCATATGGAATGGGTCTTGCCCGCTGTGTTCGGCCTGGCCGGATTTACTTTTACTGTATCCGGCGTGACGTTTATCGTCTTGCATAGTGGCGCGCCCTCGTGATCCGTAGATTGATCTTGCATGTTTTGCTTTGTCCTCCAATACGTCTCGCAGGTCTGGTGTGTTTCCCCATGCTTTTTTATTTGAATGGCGTCGGGGTGCAGGCTGAGCGTTTGGCTGGAATGCCTCTCTATCACGGCCACGAGGTGGCCGATCAGCCGCGTCATACGCTTCTTCCTCCAGTCGAGGTAGCAACCTGCATTTTGGGTGACTCTTGGAGGGGAGCTCGAGTTTATATTCCTCGGCCGCGAGGACTTCAGTCCATCTGTCAGCTAGCAGATCTTGATCAACTTGAAGCTGCTGCTGCTTTTTCTTAAGGCTATTTGTCGTGGCCATAAGCCGGCGCTTGAAGCGCTCTTGTTCGACGGGATGCTCTGGCACGAGAAATTCGTCATCGCCGAGGCTTGCCTCGTCTTCAGAGGGGGCATGTAATTATCATCCTCCGCCTCTCCATCTGCCGCTCTCTCAGGAGGGATGGCTCCTCCATCCTCCTCCTCTAACTCTTGCTGGAGGGGGTTGTTGTTGTCTTCGGCACTATCCGGAGTGTTATTACCTCATGTGCCGGTATCACCACTTTTGCTTTGGCGGGACTTAGAGCAGCGTCACCGACGTCGGTGCTTGGGTTGTTTCTTGGAGGGGTCATCCTCCGCTGTCTCGTCGCCATTGCCTTCTTTGGGTGTATCCACCATGTATATATCGTATGATGAGGTGGTTGTCCAGTGCCCTGTTGGCAGTGGTTCCTCTTCGTCTCCCGCATCGTCGTCCATACCGTCGATGTCTTCGGAGTCAAAGTCGAGCATGTCGGTTAAGTCATCGACAGTGGCTACTAAGTGGGTGGTGGGTTGGCCGCGAATTTCTTCATCGTCCGCATCCCAGTCCTACCGGACATAGTTCGGCCAGGATCCTCCTGACAAGGAGAGAGACCTTAATGAGTTTAGTATGTCACCAAAGGGCGAGTGTTGAAAAATATCCGCGGAGGTAAACTCCATGATCGGCGCCCAATCAGATTCGCTAGGAACGGGCGCAGGCGGTTCGGAGTCCATGGCCGGAGAAGGATCTGGTAGTTTAACAATACGGCTCTCGTGCAAGGTAAGGTCGATGTTCGGCTCGATCGCCGCTGAGGGTAAGGCCTCCGTGGTGGGGTCCATCCACCCATCCATGGACGGCGCAACTGGCTCCAAATTGAGAGTCAGAGCGGCTGCCGGTGCGATCTCCTGAACACTGTCTGATGGTAGAGCTAAATCGTACTCATCGTGACCGCGTGACGCACAAGGCAGAGGCTCGAATCCGTCGAAGATCAAGTCTTCGCGGACATCGGCCGTGTAGTTTAAGCTTCCAAACCTGACCTGGTGGCCAGGGGCATAGCTTTCAATCTGCTCCAGATGGCCAAGCGAATTGGCCCGCAGTGCAAAGCCGCCGAACACAAAGATCTGTCCGGGGAGGAAAGTCTCACCCTGGACTGCATCGCTATCGATGATAGTAGGAGCCATCAAGCCTAACGGTGATGACACAAAGGAACTCTCAATGAAAGCACCAATGTCGGTGTCAAAACCGGCGGATCTCGGGTAGGGGGTCCCGAACTGTGCGTCTAAGGCGGATGGTAACAGGAGGCAGGGGACACGATGTTTTACCTAGGTTCGGGCCCTCTTGATGGAGGTAAAACCCTATGTCATGCTTGATTAATATTGATGATATGGGTAGTACAAGAGTAGATCTACCACGAGATCGAAGAGGCTAAACCCTAGAAGCTAGCCTATGGTATGATTGTATGTTGTCCTACAGACTAAAACCCTCTGGTTTATATAGACACCGGAGAGGGTTAGGGTTACAAAAGGTCGGTTACAAAGGAGGAGATACGCATATCTGTATTGCCTAGCTTGCCTTCCATGCCAAGTAGAGTCCCATCCGGACACGAGACGAAGTCTTCAATCTTGTATCTTCATAGTCTAACAGTCCAGCCAAAGTATATAGTCCGGCTGTCCGGAGACCCCCTAATCCAAGACTCCCTCACTCCCCCTGGGCCTCTTGCCGCTGCCCGATCCTACCAGGCCAGACCGGCTTACCAGAGCTGGCCCGCTGCAGGACACGCTTTCTCCCCATTGCCGGAGGGTCGTCGGCCGCGGCCTCTCCCTCGGTCGACTCCTCGACCATGTCTTCAATGAGAGGGGCCCCGGTGCCGGTGCTGCTGGCCTCCCCAGCAGGCTCTGCCCATCTAGCAAGATCCTCCTCCTCCACAGCCACCTCGGCCTCATTCTCCACGTGGCCGACGCTGCTAGCTTCCCTGGCAAGCGCCGCCTCCGCCGCCCTGGCGGCGATGTAGTCTAGCTCCTCCTTGGTGGTGTCCTTGATAAGCAGTGGATCATCGCGGACATACCTCTCCGGCAGGTTGTCGAAGAACTCCTGCACCCACTCCTCCTCCGGCACAGCCCACCTTGGGTCAAGGCCATGCACGTTGAAGTCCGGCATCATGGCGATGATGTCGGCTTGGCGAGAGTTGTTGCTCAGTGGGACCACTCCCACCGGCAACCCGAGCAGAGGCCCCTTAACGACCTTGCCGGCCTTCGCGGCCTTGCCGGCTCTCTCAGCCCTGCCGTCGTCACCCACATCAAGCTGGAAAAGCCGCTGACAAAAATGAGCGTGCCCCATCACCGTGAAGTTGTGCTTCAAGCTGGGGCGAAGCCTCATGACATCGGCCGCGTTCCTGAAGAGCCAGGTCGGCCTCCCCTTGTTATGCAGTGGGGCGATGTGGCAACGGATGAAGTCGGCCCCAATCATCTCAAGGGTGAGCCCGGCCATAGTGAGGCTATGGATCCTAGTGGTAGCAATCTCGAGCTTCTTGTCATCGGCGTCGGCGTCGCTCCAATCCTTGCGGTGGACTGGCGGGCTCTGATGAACTTGGCAGAATTCCTACAGATCCTCCTCCTCGATCCATAGCCACCGGCCCCGCCACTCCTCCCACCTCTCCTTCTAGGCACCCTCTTGATACGTGCCTTTCTCCTGGGTCCATGGGATCCAGGTGATGCAGCCAGAGATGGCACCCCCCGCCTGGATACGGGGAAAGAAATAGTGGCAGAAAAGCGCCGTGCTAGGAAGCATTCTGGCAAAGTCCTCGCAGAGGTGGGCGAAGAGGTCCATACACGCCACGACATTCGGCGTGAAATCAAGAAGATGGAAGCCGAAGGTGTGCATGACATCGTTGAAAAAGTTGGATAAAGGGGGGCAAAGCCCACAGGAGAAGTAGTCAACAAAGAAAGTATACCGATTCAGGCCGGCCTTGGCAAAATTGGCGGGGATGATGTGCGTAGCCGGATGCCCCATCGTCTTCACCCCCCACAAAGGCTTGAAGTAGTCCCTGAAGTGGACCGCATCAACCATCGAGGGGAAGAAGGCAAGCTATGTCCGAAGCGCCGCCGACTTGCTCTCGGGCATCTCCTTCTCCTCGACGTCCTTGGCCACTCCCTTGCCCTTACTAGTTTTGGGTGCCATAGCGGCTAGGAAAGAGGTAAAGAATCTGGAGCAGTGGGAGATTGGGGGCAATGGGGGCGCGCCGGCGGCGGATGGAGGCGGGGGTTTCAGATTTTTTGCTTGAGTAAGAAGAAGGGGGATGGCGGTTTCGAAATTAGAGAGACGCGGAGGGTAAATGAGCAGCACGCCCGCAGTTTCCCCTTTTTCTTATAGGGAAGGCGCGGGCCGCCTCTTTACCATACACTATGATGTGACGCGTGAGGGAAGCAACCGCCCCACGCATGACCCCCACATCACACACGACCCCCGCGTTGCGCATTCGACGCGGGTCATGGGGAAGTGCGACAGACGAGGAAGTTATAGTAGTAAAACTCGGCCCCACATGCCTGCGCACTGTTTTGGGCCTATCCCAACAACGTGTTGCGCTTATGTATGGCCCAAGCCCGGGGGCTTATCGGTGCACAAAAGTAGGGGCTCTCTTTTGTACCCCTTTACTTGTGGGCGGACAGTTAGAGCCGCGCCTGCGGCCATACCTAGCGGGGTAGAGGAAGTAGAAGCACAAGACAACCAGAACAACGCCAAGACCAAAGACACAAAGAGCAAGAGGGCGAGGTGGACTCCCCCTGCAAGACCCTTGCCGGGGTGGCCTCCGCAGCCCCGGCAAGAGCCTTGTCAGGGCAACTTGCCCAACACTAGCAGAGCGCTCCACCCTTGAGCCCAAGGGTTCCAACACCATCAACCACATTGGAACCAAGGCTCGGGGGGCACCTCCATGGTGCCATACAAATCTTTGTGAATACAAAGATCCCACAAGACTAGACGGTGACCAGAAGACAAGACAATCGTAAGCCCCCTTGCCGAGGATGCCTCCGAGGCCCCGACAAGGCTCCTTGCCTAAAACACTTGCATGGCCCCGGCAAGACTCTTACCGAGGGCGATCATAAGACCCCGGCAAGACCTTTGCCGGGAATATACGCGGGAGCACGACAAGACCTTGCCGCCCCGTCACCGCCCCAGCTCAGCGGCCAACCCATCAACTAAGGCTAGTGCCCACATGGCAGTACGTGGATGCTAATCCAGCTAGTCAAGCACCTGCGTGGTGGCATGCAGATCTTAATGAAGACCCTACCACCACGCCATCTCAGTAGCCTACCAGCTTACGTGGCGCTGCATGCCTCGTTGGCCTGGACGCGTGTCGGAGCAAGGCAGAACGACGAAGGACGGGACGAGCCTCGTTGCCATCCCCAATAAATCAACGAGACACCTAAGGAGCGCATTTAATGCGCCTTGTCCCGTAATGACAGGCGATAAGCTTGTACACTATTTACCTTTCCACCTCCTGTGTGCCACTCCTTTTTGACTATAAAAGGAGGCCCGAGGCATACTGGAGAAGGATTCAGATCTTTTGGACTACGCATGCACCCCAGCTAGTTCAGAAGCTCAAGAACACTCAAATATACACCAAAGCAAGACTAGGGTATTACGCATCCTTGCGGCCCGAACCTGGGTAAACGATCTTTGTGCTGGCTACTAGACCCGCTATTTGCACAACCCCGCGCCCGCCAACCGTAGAAGGGATCCCAGTGATTCCATAGGTGTCGTTTCCACTGACAGGGTATTTATAGAGTAAAGAGGCGGTCCGGGGGGCACCCGAGGTGGGCACAACCCACCAGGGCGCGCATGGGGGTTGTGCTCTCCTCGGAGCACCCCCGGGCGCTTCTCCGGCACATTGGATGTCTTCTGGTCCGAAAAAATCAACAAAAAGTTTCGCTGCGTTTGGACTCCATTTGGTATTGATTTCTTGCGATGTAAAAAACATGCAAAAAACAGCAATTGGCACTTGGCACTATGTCAATAGGTTAGTACCAAAAAATGATATAAAATGACTATAAAATGATTATAAAACATCCAAGAATGATAATATATCAACATGGAACAATCAAAAATTATAGATACGTTGGAGACGTATCAGTATACCAAGCTTAATTCCTGCTCGTCCTCGAGTAGGTAAATGATAAAAACAGAATTTTTGATGTGGAATGTTGCCTAACATGTCATCTCATATTCTTTCCTTTATAACATGGACATTTGGACTTTTGTATGATTCAAAGCAATAGTCTAGTTTTGACATGAGACTTAGTCTAGTTTTGACATGAGACTTAAATACTCAAGCATATCAACAAGCAACCATGTCTTTCAAAATATCAACGCTAAAATAAGTTATCCCTAGCTCATCATGCTAAATCATTGGTCCATTCATGAAACACACTCGCATATTAGCTACACCCAATGCTCAAGTACGATCATAGTGCCCCCTAGTTGGCGCTTTACAAGAGAAGATGGAGACTCAAATAAAAAAATTACATAAAGTAAAAGAAAGGCCCTTCGCTGAGGGAAGTAGGGATTTGTAGAGGTGCCAGAGCTCAAAGAGAAAATTGAGAGATAAAAACATTTTGAGAGGCATACTTTTCCCACCAACAAAAACGACTTAGAGTTCCCCACACTTTCCATGCTAGATATATCATAGGCGGTTCCCAAACATAAATTAAAGTTTATTCCTTTTTCCACCATACTTTCACTTTCCATGGCTAACCGTATCCGCGGGTGCCTTCCATACCAACACTTTCCAAGGAATTTATTATTTGACAACATAAAGTAAATTCTTTTTTCATTTCGGGACTGGGCATCCCTAATACCTTTGCCTTACTATCGTGCAATGACAAGTGAATAAACACTCATCGTGAGAATAACACATCTAGCATGGAAAATATCGGCCACCCCTTACCACTTCACGAGCGGTACGAGCACACAAAAGGGAAATATATTTTGAAAATTAGAGATGGCACATACAAATTTGCTTAGAACGGCAAAAGAATACCGCATATAGGTAGGTATAGTGGACTCATCTGGCAAAACTTGTTTAAAAGATTTTGGATGCACAAGTACTGATCATACTTGGTGCAAAATGAAGGCTAGCAAAAGATTGAGAAGCGACCAACCAAGAAAAAAAAATCTCATAAGTGTGCATTGAGCATAATTAACACCGAATAATGCACCACAAGTAGGATGTAATTTCATTGCATAATTATTGACTTTCGTGCTTGCATAGGGATCACAAACCTTAACGCCAATATCCTTACTAAAGCACAATTACTCATCAACATGACTCACATATCACATCATCATATCTCAAAACTATTAGAAGGAATCAAGTTTATTTTGTCCAATGATCTTCATGAAAGTTTTTATTATATCCTTCTTGGATATCTATCACTTTGGGACTAATTTTCATGTGTTGCTTTTGATAAGCTCAAACAAATATAAGTGAAGATCGTAAGCATAATATTTCTTTATCTCAAATTAATTTAAGTGAAGCAAGAGAGAATTTCTTAAAAAAAATTACTAACTCTCAAATAAATCTAAGGGAAGCAAGAGAGCATTTCTTAAAAAAATAACAAAGCACACCGTGCTCAAAAAGATACAAGTGAAGCACTAGAGCTATTACGTAGCTCATAAAGATTTAAGTGAAGCATAGAGAGCAATTCTAATAAGTCATGGCATAATTTTGGCTCTCTCAAATAGGTGTGTCTAGAAAGGATTCAAGACTTAAAATACAAAGCGAAACACGCAAAGAGTCATATCATACAAGACGCTCCAAGCAAAACTCATAGTATGTACGAATAAAATATAGCTTCAAGTAAAATACCGATGGTCCTTAGAAGAAAGAGGGGATGCCACTCGGGGGCATCCCCAAGCTTAGTTGCTTGCTCTCTTTTGGATAATAGTGGGGGATTCTGGGGCATCCCCAAGCTAGGCTCTTCTTACTCCTTATTCCTTCATCCATTGTAAGATAACCGAAAACTTGAAAACTTCAATCACACAAAACTCAACAAAACCTTCATGAGATCCGTTAGTATAAGAAAACAAATCACTACTATAAGTGTTGTTGAAAACCAATTCATATTTTATTCTTGAATTATATCTACTTTATTCCAACTTTTCTATGGCAAAAACTCTTCAAAGAAAACCCTAGAATCATCAAAACAAGCACACAACGCAAACAAAACAGAATCTGTCAAAAACAGAATAGTCTGTAGCAATCTGGGTATTTTGAATACTACTGTAACTCCAAAGATTCTAAAAAATTATGACCACCTGAGAAATTTGTATATTAATCTTCTGAAATAATAATTGGTATTTTGTCACGCTCTAGTTAAAAATGAAAATTATTTTCGCGAGCGCAAAAGTTTTTGTTTTTCAGCAAGATCAAGTCAACTATCACTCAAGAAGATCCTAAAGGCTTTACTTGGCACAAACACTAATTAAAACACAATCATAATAGTAGAATAATTGCGCAAACACTCAATAACAGGAAGCGAAAAGCAAAAATAATATTTATTCATTGGGTTGCCTCCCAACAAACGCTATTGTTTCACTCTCCTAGGTAGGCATTAAGCAAGGATCTAAGTTTTGTCATCCTTGTTTTTAGATCCATAAGATGCCCTCATGATTGATTCATATGGTGGCCTAATTCTTGTTCTAGGGAAGTGTTCCATACCCTTCCTCAATGGAAATTGGAACTTAATATTGCCTTCTTTCATATCAATCACGGCACCGATAATGCGTAAAACCGGTCTACCAAGAATAATTGGACAAGACGGATTGCAATTAGTATCAAGAACAATAAAATCTATGGGCACATAATTCCTATTTGCAAGAATAAGAACATCATTAATTCTTCCCATAGGCTTTTTATTAGTAGAATCCACCAAGTGCAAATTTAAAGAACACTCTTCAATATCGATAAGACCAAGCACATCACATAAAGATTTCAGAATTGTAGAAACACTAGAACCCGAGTCACATAAACCAAAACACTCATAATTTTTAATCTTGACTTTGATAGTAGGTTCCCATTCATCATGTAATTTTTTAGGAATTGAAACTTCTAATTCAAACTTTTCTTTGAAATATTTCATCAAAGCATCAACAATATGTTTAGTAAAAGCTTTATTTTGTTCATAAGCATGGGGTGAATTCATCATGGATTGCAACAAAGAAATGAAATCAATCAAAGAGTAACTATCATAATTAAAGTGTTTGTAATCCAAAAGAGTGGGCACATCACTAGTTAAAGTTTTGACCTCTTCAAACCCACTTTTATCAATTTTCTCAACAAGATTTTCACCCTTCGAATTATCGGGACGCCTTCTAGCTAAAGTTGACTCTTCTTAAATCCCTTTTTCAATCATCTTAATTTTACTAAACAAGGAATCAATAGAAGAAACACCAATCATTTTAAGATCTACATCACTTTTATGAAAGCAATCACTAGAGAACGCTTTTTCTAAAGAGGAAGGAATGATGCAACACAGCGACGGTAGGTATTTTCCCAAATAGGAAGGGATGATGCAACACAGCGACGGTAGGTATTTCCCTCAGTGATGATACCAAGGTTATCGAATGAGTAGGAGAACCAAGCAACACTACAAAAATACCACCTGCACACAACTAACAAATACTCGCAACCCGACGTGTAAAAGGGGTTGTCAATCCCTTTCGGGTAACGGTGCCACAAATTGGCAAACAGACGTGATAAAAATATGATAGATGGGAACAATAGATCTCGGATAAAATAAATTGCAGCAAGGAATTTTTGTATTTTTGGTTTAATAGATCTGAAAATAAAAGCAAAGGAAAATAGACCGCAAAGGAAAATATATTAAGGAATAGACCCGGGGGGGCGTAGATTTCACTAGTGACTTCTCTCAAGAAAAATAGCAAATGGTGGGTAAACAAATTACTATTGGTAAATTAATAGAACTTCAAATAATCATGACAATATCTGGGCAATGATCATTATATAGGCATCACGTCCAAGATTAGTAGACTGACTCCTCCTGCATCTACTACTATTACTCCACACATCGACCGCTATACAACATGCATCTAGTGTATTAATTTCATGGGGAAATGGAGTCATGCAATAAGGATGATGACCTGATGTAGACAAGATCTATTTATGAAGAAATAGGCCCCATCTTGTTATCCTTAATGGCAATGATACAAACGTGTCGGTTCCCCTTCTGTTACTAGGATCAAGCATCGTAAGATCGAACCCATCACAAAGCACCTCTTCCCATTGCAAGATAAATAGATCAAGTTGGCCAAACAAAACCCAATTGTCAGAGAAGAAATACGAGGCTATAAGCAATCATGCATATAAGTGGATAAAAAGAGATAGATCTAATCATAAACTCAAAGTTCATCGGATCCCAACAAACACACCGTAAAAGAATTACATCATATGGATCTCCAAGAGACCATTGTATTGAGAATCAAACGAGAGAGAGGAAGCCATCTAGCTACTAACTACAGACCTGAAGGTCTACAAATAACTACTCACACATCATTAGAGAGTTCCCAATGGACATGATGAACCCCTCCGTGATGGTGTCTAGATTGGACCTGGTGTTTCTGGAACTTGCGGTGGCTGGAATTATTTTTTGTCGACTCCCCTAGGGTTTCTAGAATATTGTGGTATTTATATAGTAAAGAGGCTGTCCGGGGGGTATCTGAGGTGGGCACAACCCAACACCCCCATGCGCTTCTCCGGCCCATTGGATGTCTTCTGGTCCAAAAAAATCCACAGAAAGTTTCACTGCGTTTGGACTCCGTTTGGTATTGATTTCCTGCGATGTAAGAAACATGCAAAAAACAACAACTGACACTTTGCACTATGTCAATAGGTTAGTACCAAATAATGATATAAAGTTACTATAAAATGATTATAAAACATCCAAGAATGATCATATAACAGCATGGAACAATAAAAAATTATAGATACGTTGGAGACCTATCAATGGCCTCGTGGGCCCATAGATGGAAGCGTCACACGTGAGTGTCCTAGCTAGGATAACCACCGCCTGCATGCATGTGGGCCAAAGAGGTCTTGTGTGATGTTTGAATAGCCAATTTCACAACTTTGATGTGGCACGTGCCTAGGAAACTAAAAAGTTCCTACACCGAGTGAGGTGTACTTGTTCACGGACGCGTACGTATAGTATATATGCCAATCCCCTCCCACCTCTTCTACGCGTACTATATACCACCATAACACAAACAAAAAATATTCTACCTTTCTGGTCAAAATAACCTTAGTGCCGGTTGTTCGTCAAAGTGATGGACGACGACCTCGCGGGCCGACAGAAAGCGTCACACGTGAGTATCGAGTGTCGTGTAGGACAATCATCGACTGCATGTGGCCAAAACATGTATGTATGAAAGGGTTGTGTAATGTCTTAAATAACGAATTCATGACTCTGATGTCGCACATGCCTAATAAAACGGCCAACCCACACGGTGGCTCACAACTCGTAGTGTACTACGAGCCACATGCCACCCCTGAGACACACACACACACACCATGAGTCCACCGCAACTACAATGCATGTTAAATTATCCCGTGGTGAACATACGTTACCAAAGGATGGACGTTTTAATTTCGAAGAAATAGAGATCATTAAGGCATTTTAGTGCATTAATTGATCGATTTTCTACGGGTATAATGTGCAAAAATCAAATTTGAGCTACATGCACATGTGACAGTGCACCTAAATGGATTGCAAAAACACATGTGTCTCACTGGGTGCATGGTTTACTCCCCATGCAAGAAATTTCAAACATCGAGAATCTTGATTTTTAAATTCTAGTACATCCAAAACTTATTTGAAGTTCATGAAACTTATCGTGTTGTCATATGGACACCAATACAAAATGGCATTGTACTTTTTTTTTCAATTTTGAGACCAGTTTTGATGTAATCTTTATCTAATTACAAACGAGAGATTATTAATAATTGGGAACAAATATACCAAACGAATTATTTATTCGAACCGTTAGCGTTAGACCAACAATGGATACGTGGCATGCTTCAGTTAAGCAATAAAGCGGCATCATTAATCATCCAAATAGAAAAACAATATACGTGCCGCCACGCGACTCGTGTGCCGTGTGAGCAGGTGTGAGTTGACAGGATGCATGCGAGTAGTCCACCACGCAGGCAGGCTGGGAGGCGTGCGTGCGGGTGTTTCATTTTACGGAGCATGCTCGCTGCCCAGTGACATCGGGAGGCATGCGAGTAGCTATGTGAAAAAACGGTAGGCATGCCAGCAGTCCGGTGCACAGGCTCACCGGGAGGCGAGCCAGCGGTTTGACCGCCGCCTACCTCTCTCCCACTACTCCATATTAATGGTGCGCCCGAGCGCCCCCTCCCATCCTCGCCGCACACACAATCCTCTCTCTCCGCTTGCATCCTCGACGCCGCTCTCAGTCCTCAAAGCCGTCAATGTATGAGGATGCCGCTGAAGTGCTCCATCGGAGGGAGTGGCGATGCCGGGGCTGCTGAAGCATCGGAGCACGACGTTGAGATGGAGACAGAGGTTGCCGTCACCAGAGGCGAGTTATTGCTACACCCTAAAGTCGTCGACGGCGTCGAGCTTACACAGCCGGAGGCGGACTTCCACACCGACTCTGGTGACGACTCGGGCGATGACCCTGATGACAACTCTGACAACCACTCCGGCGACGACTCCAATGACGAGAGACAACTGGTTAGTCGTCTATACCCATTAATGTGTCAAATAGATCCTAGGGTTTCTCTGGTTACTCCCGCCTCACCCTTTTTGGAATAGAAATCCTATGTTTATGTTCTCCCAATCCATGAAATCTGAGTAAGTTTCGTTAGATCCATGTAGTGTATTGATTGTTTGAATGGTACAAGTGATAAGTGATTAGTTGTTTCATCTGTGCAAATGATTTCTGCTAGTAACCCGACTAGGGTTAGTGTTCGTGCTAATAATTCCTAGCCAGGACATGACAATTGATTTTGAATGACCTACATATGTTTGTGCCATTATTCTCTTCAAGATTGGTCTATACATAAACGACAATGCTTAAAAATTGAACCATAATATCTGGATATGTATAAATAAATAGCCATAAATTCCTAATCCTACTTCACGGCATGTATACATTGATTTCATGCCAATTTTTTTTACTATTTGTATAGGTGTTGTCCAACGACGTGGACAACAAGGAAGAAGATGGCCAGAGGAGGTACAAGAGGAAAATCCCAAGGGAGCTTTGTTTGGGAAAGCATAACAGGCATATGAAGACCTGGAACAGCGGCTATCGATGCCCATTTTGCAACCACAAGCTTCATGACGCGTATCTAAGTGTTCTGGCGCATGCAAGAGGATGGGCCGTTGGCTCCTTCAAGTAGAAATATTCTCACAGGGTGGTGCACGATGCATAGACCGAGTACCTGGAGAAGCTTTAGGATCGTGCCGGCATGTGAGATGAGACGTGGGATCGAACTATGTACTCTTGAGTATGCTTAATGACAGTTGAACTATGTACTTATGGTTGAACTATGCTTGTGTACATGTACGCTTATTATCTGTATCTAAGTGTGTTTAATGTATGTTTACTTATGTCTAACCATGGGATATGGATGCAATCAGTACGGTTGATGGAATCTACCTCCGTCTTGGTTTTTTGTCCCCTTTGTAATTTGTGTTAAATTTTGACCAAAGGTTTAACTGACAAAATGTTAGTGTGGGTCAGCAAAAATTATATCGTTGGATGGGTATTTGAGCATAGTGTTCAATGATATAATTTTTGGTGACATGCATAAACATTTCTTAGTTAAATATTTGGTAAAAATTACAAAGGGGACCAATAAACAGGACGGAGGTAGTACATCAATCACACATGGTTCCCAAAATTGCAACCGTGTGCAATGACTTTCATTTTGCCTATTGCGTCAATCACACATGGTTGGCTCTAGCAAACCGTCGCCTCCAAAATTCTTTGTGGGAAAGAAAACCCGCACCACCCAATTCAAAAAAGAAAACCCTCACCACCCCACGTCACAAAAACCCTCACCCCGCCCGCCACCCCCTCTGGTCCCCATTCACACCTACACAAGCTCCTCCGCGTCTATGCATGACACCGCCTATCGCGGCGGCAACCACTTAGCTCACCGCCCGCCGCCGCAGCCAGGCTGCCGGCAAAGCTTGCCGCATTTCGCCACTTTCACTTGCCGCCGCCTATCGCCATCGAGTTTCTCGATGCTGCTCGCGGTCGACCCAGCTCCGCCCGGTTGGGGAATCTGCCGTACTAAGGGTTCTTTCTCATGGACAACAGGGTAATTAATTTAATGATATGTTATCTCATCTCTTAGTCCAGTTCATCTGCCTCCTTTAATCACCCGGCCGAAATCTCCGTGAATTCATTTTTATTCGAGGTGATTTGAGGGTTTTCTTCCGTTCATAGAGTGTATAGTGCGTGGACACATCAGGACCTTGCGGCCTCTGCCAGACATTCCATTTCACCGTACCAGATGACTTGAGGATGCACACGGACTGTTCAATCTCACCCTAAATCGGTTGGCATGGCCTACTATCCTGAATGTATTCTAAATATTGCTACATTTGGATAAAAGGTGCCACATGCACCATATACGTCAAAGGGGATTTCCCCCTCTTCTTTCCATATTAGGAAAATTAATGATGTATTGTTCTTTCAATTACTCTCATATTTCCATGACATCATGTTTACCCTATCTGTTGAATTATAGATTTTTGTCCTTCGATTTCAACTGATGTACAGTTCTTTCAATTTGGGCCCATATTTGCATGTTAACATCTTTTCTTCAACAATCCTACCATTTTCTGCGGCGTGTCCCTTGCTATGCAACAGAATCTGTAGTGCATAATCTTTCCCTTTAACATAATCAAGACTGCATGGAAGTCATACTGAACAGAAAACATGGATTTACAATCGTTGCTACTATAAGACTTGACGAACATGGTGACTCCTATTTTGGCACTAGCCTTTGGAATGAAATTTATAAGTTTTATGTACTAAAAGCTGGCCTTATAATTGCACTGCACATAAAAGGGCCTGGTCATGAGATATATGCTAACTTCCCCGGTGTTATAATCCATCCAGACTTTGTTCGAAGTAAGTTTTCTTTTTAAGTATCTGCATGTTGACTTACCCACCAATATCAAATGAATTTTGTATTTGTCGTGGGAAACCACATCCACCTATGGGACCAAGTGTCCCTTGCTAGTTCAGCAGGGGGGATGTCACGTTGCACAAAGAGCAGAATAGCGTGGGGCAGCACAACAGTGATCACGCGGGCGATTTTACCCAGGTTCGGGCCGCCTTGAGGCGTATAACCCTACTCCTGCTTTGGTGGACTGATGGTGGAAGAATGGTGGTGGAGCATAGTACACCTTCCCGACAGGGTTGCCTAGGAGCGGCAGTGGCTACGCACGTATGAATGCATGGGGATTCAACCTTCTAAACCTTTCTACGGTTGCCATGGGCCTCGTTTTATAGGTTAAGGGGTCACCACAGTGGCAAAGTAGTCATTATGCATTGATAAGATAGCAAACAGTGCTATCATACCTAACCCTGTAGGCTGACATGGCGCATTAAATGAGCTACTCGACGTCACATCATCGCTTGCCCGTCAAGCCTTGCCGGGCTATTTTGCCAGCTTCACACCTGCTCGCTCGACACGTCGCAGGACGGGTGTCGCTTGTAGGCTTCTCCTGTAGAAAGAGGTCATCATGTGGCGAATGGCTGTCACTTAGTCACTTTGCGGCTTGTCACCACACTAATTGACAACATGGGTTGTGGCGGAGTAGCTGGGTGCGGTGGTTTTGCCTCCGCAAGTCCCGGCAGGCCCTGCCGGGACGTCTTGGGCGTTTTCTACTGGGGGGCCCCGCCCTCGCCGAGCTTGCCTGCCCGGTAAGGGAGGCTCTTCTCCTGGTGGTATCCTGCTTCTCTAGCTTGATCTTGGTCCTCTTGATCTGCATGTTGGTCCTTCGAAGATCTTGGTTTCTTGTATTCGGATATGGCTTGGTGCCGTAAATCTCGTTCCCGTGCCTGCGCGCATTCTGGGCAACAGACCCAAGGTTTGTTGCACCGACAGAAGCCCCCGGGCCTGCCTTGAACACGCTGTCGTGCGTCATCGAAGCAAGGCCTAATAAGTGCGCACGCAGGGGCATGGAAGATGCCAGTCTCTTGAGGTTGTCTTTGCTTCTTCATTAATCTTGAGCCTGGGCCAGTTTTCGGTTTCTCCGCATGTCGTGTAGAGCCAATAGTGGTGAGGCTGCCCTTGTAATGGCCCATGAATGACTTTAACGCACAGGGTAGAAACTGCCAATTCACTATTCCCACCATGCCCTTATCCTTAGCCATGTATGTTGCATGTATCGCTCGGGGTAGGTAATGGAGGCGCGTGGTGCGGGAGAGCGTCAAGGCGAGGGCCCGGTCTTCTTGAATTGGTGGAGGAGGACGGTGGTCGCCTGTTTTGAGGGAGCGGCTCCCCTCCCTGGCCCGCCTATAAAAAGGATGGGTGAGGGGAGGGCGGAGTCATTCGTCCTTGTGCTCCTCCTCCTCCTCTGTTTTCTGCTTCCTGCTGGTTATGTCGAAGAGAAGAGCCTTGGGCCAGGCCCCGGGCTCCAGCTTGAGGTTAGTGAAATCGAACGCCTGTGCTGATGTTTGGGGAGTAAGCCTAGTCCAAGCCTGGAGAAGACGCGACGGAAAAACCGCTCGTGGTGTGGGAGATATCAAGCTTTCCCATTGCGGGAAAAAGCTTGCTCCTTCTTCCATGGTTGGCAGCCCACCAGGTGGCGCGGTGTTTGGCCATGGGCCTCCGTCGCTCGCGGTACTGGTGGCTTGGTCTTCAGTGTCTTTGGGGCTTGCCCAGGAGGCAGGGCTGGGGATCATTGGTAATCCCAGCACTGCCCCTTCCGGAGGTCTTGGACTGATTTCGACGGAAGGCGCGCCTTCCTACCCGCCAAGGTGGGGAGCGGCGCACCATGAGCCCCTCTGTCGTCTTAGCCGTTCGCCGTCTCTCCGGAGAAGCCACCGGGCTGGAGTCCCGGCGTTTCTCGGGAGTAGGAGTGGTGAGGAGGAAACGAGGGAAGATGGAGAAAGCGGGTGGCAGGGGGTCATGTCGGAGTACAATGGTGTGTATGCCTTCGCCTCCGATCGGCGACCTGCCGCCTTGTCTTTCCGCTCTTCCCGTCCCTCCCGGTACCATCATCACCAGCCTCCTAGGGTGATAGCCGGGGAGGGATGTTCTCTTGGTGCCTTCGCCTCCCCTCCAACAGTCTTACGGCTGGGCTTTGGTGGATGACTCCACCGGTGCCCAAGCCGGGGCTTCTCGCTGGTCCTGGAGGTGGCGACCTGAGGGTGCCGCTCTGCCCTCCATGCCCCTGCTTCGTAGCCTCAGCACTCCCGGCCTTGTCAGGCCGCACCTGGCGGACCACGGCCGGGCCGGGATGGGCTCCTGCTTGGGTGTCTTTCTCGTATTTTCCTCCGTCCACCGCAGTGCCTGGCGGGAGGGAAAATGAAAAGAGGGGATTACCAGGCACTTATCTTTTTTTCAACCTTAAACTTGTAGGCACTTGCCAAATTTCGATTCAAATAATGTAATCTCTCAAGTCCATGTTTGTGTTCTGTAAGATGTGTAATTGTAATATCAGCATATTAATGAAAAAGATGAACCTTGCTAGGAACTCGTGCATGTATATGTCCATGCAGAGGTGGGATACCTCTTTAGTTTTAAATAAATGAGTCTTCCCCGGCAGGCTATCCTGCTGGTACCCTTCTTATTTTGCTTGCCGGAGGACCAAGCCTACTGGGCAAAAAATTAGAGGGACCAGCCCCCTGCCAACCTCCTTTCAACAAAGGCCACTGCGACCATCCTTACTAAAGCGACATTCAAGTTAAGGATAGGAGCACCTAAGTTTCAAAAGGTGCAACGAGGTTTTCTCATGCACAAGTTTAAGCTTACAGAACACTTTATGGACAAGAGGTAAAACTTATCTATTTGGCTTGCCGGGGATCGCAGTGTTGGTCCATCTTCCCAACTCCTTGTAGAGGCCAAGTCCACGGTAGGAACCTGTAACTTCATGCAAATGGGAATGATGCAAGATGCGATCCTATCTATATGCATATGCAAATGCTTATGAGATGCTTATGCAACACTCTTGGAATGCTTATGCATGCATGCAACTTGGTTGGGGGCCCCAACACTTTGTTTATTACTATGGTGCTCAGGGTCATCGCCTGGCTTTGTACAAGGGGTTACATGCAACTAAGGCAAGGCTTGTACAAAAGGGTGGCTGCCGGGCAGGGCCCGACAGCCGCGCCTTATGAGTAGAACTTGCGGAGATGCTCAATATTCCATGAGTTTTGCAATTTAATGCCATCTCCGGTCTCCAGACGGACGGCGCCAGGTCTGGTGACTTGTACTACCCAGTAAGAGCCTTCCCACTTCGGCGTCAACTTGTTTGTACCCTTGGCAGACTGAGCGCGCCTAAGGACAAGGTCACCTTTCTCAAAACACCGGGTATGAACCCTATGGCTATGATAGCAATGCATGGTCTGCTGATAGCGTGCAACACGCGTAGCAGCCCGGAGACGGTTCTCCTCGAGTCGCACAGCGTCGTCATGCCGGTGCCGATCTTGCACTACTTCATCATAGGCAAGCACTTGAGGCGACACGTAAATGAGTTCCGTGGGGATAACTGCTTCTGCCCCATAGACTAGGGAGAAGGGGGTCTGTCCGGTAGCTCGATTGGGTGTCGTTCTGAGGGACCACATAACTATCAGCAGCTCATCGATCCACTGCCTGTCGTGCTTCCGCAGCGTATCAAAGGTTCTTGTCTTGAGTTCCTACAGCACTTCAGTGTTCTCCCTCTCAGCTTGCCCATTGCTTCTGCGATGTGCGACGGAGGCAAATGAGATCTTGATTCTGAGGGTATGAACATATTGCATGAAGGCACGGCTCATAAACTGGGTGCCGTTGTCGGTAATGATCCTTGCAGGAACTCCAAAATGACACACCAATTCTTTCAAGAACTTGATAGCTGAATGAGTGGTCACCTTTCTCACGGTAGTCACTTCCGGCCACTTTGTAAACTTGTCGATAGCAACGAACAAGAATTCGGTGCCCCCGATCGCTCGGGGGAAATGCCCGAGGATATCGATCCTCCAGACTGAAAATGGCCATGATAAAGGGATTGTCTAAAGAGCTTGGGCAGGCAGGTGTATATTCTTGGAATGGAACTGGCAGGCTTCACATCTGGTGACTAGCTTGACCGCATCTTGGAGGGCTGTGGGCCAATATAATCCTTGCCAGAATGCTTTCCCAACCAATGCCCTTTATCCAATGTGGGAGCCAGACATGCCTTTGTGTATCTCAGCCAACAGTTCCTTTCGTTCTTCCCGCCATATGCACTTCAATTTCACACCGTTGGTCCTCCTTCTGTATAGATGTCATCGACAAACTGATACATACTGGCCCTCCGGGCCACTCTTTTAGCTTCATCCTGGTCATCGGGAAGTTCTCCGGTTTGGAGAAAGTGGACTATGTGCCTTCCCTAAGTTGGAGCCTGGGGCTCGGCAACGAGGAGTAGCGGCACGTCCTCAACTACGGGGGCACATTGCTCGTTCGCAGGGACCATGGGCCCAGCTGGAGGGTGCGGGCCGACAGGTGGTGAGGAGTTGTTTCCGGCAGGGTCTCTGCCAGGAGCGGAAGGCTCTACCAGGAGAGGCTTACCGGAGTCCATCTTTCTCCTTTTCCAGGCCATTTTTGCTGGGGATACGAAGGGTTGAGTAAGATGGAGAACAAAAGTCCCTGGTTCCATAGGAAGCTTTTGCGCAGCACACTTTGATAGATGATCAGCTATGCTGTTTTCCGCACGAGGTACGTGCTCTGTTTGTAATCCGTCAAAGCGCTCCTCCAATCTCCTCACTTCCTCAATTTAGGCCTCCATCAATGGGCTTTGATAATCCTTGTTGACTTGTCTCACCACAAGTTGTGAATCTCCTTGAATGATCAGCTTCTCAATTCCCAATTCTGCGTCAATCCTGAGCCCGGCAAGGAGCCCTTCATACTCTGCTGCATTGTTGGTTGCCTCTTCTCAGGAAAAATGCATTTGGGCGACGTACTTAAAGTTCTCCCTGGAGGGGGCAACGAGAATCACGCCAGCCAGCTTGCAGGGAAAAGGCACCATCGAAATACATAATCCATTGTTGGCGCGCCTCCTTGCCGGTTATAATTGTTTTCGGTACTTCTTCATCAGGGGTTGGCGTCCATTCTGCAATAAACTTTGCCAATGCCCTGCTTTCAATTGTCGATGTGCTCTCAAACTTCAGACCAAAACTAGATAACTCCAAAGCCCACTCCACTATTCTATCGGTAGCCTCAGGGTTTTGGAGTATCCTTTGCAACGGGAAGTGAGTGACAACCGTGATCTCATGATTGGACCAAAGATCAACTTTTGCACTCCAGAGTACCTCAACCTAGCCACTTGTAGTAAGGAACTGAAGAAGTACACTAAGCACCGCACCACTTTCTTCCTTGCCGTGTCCTTGGGGTTGCTCTTGCTGCCGTGCTAATTTCTGTCGTGATCCTTCTTTAGCTCTGCCGGTCCTTGCTCGCTCTCTGCCTCGTCCACTTCCATCTGTGCCACCAAGGCTGCATTAACCACTTGGTTGGTTGCCGCCAGGTATAGCAGCAACGGTTCTTGTGGGAAACCAAGGTGGACACATAGGACAAGTAGGTCTTCAACTCTTGTAAGGATGCGTCTGCTTCTGGGGTCCACTTCATGGGTCCCGCCTTCTTCAGGATTTTGAAGAACGGCAGGGCATGCTCAGCAGACTTGGAAATGAATCTGCTTAGCACGGCAACGTACCCCATTAGATGATGATCCACAATTATAGGGGATCAAGTGTAGCTCTTTTCGATAAGTAAGAGTGTCGAACCCAACGAGGAGCAGAAGGAAATGACAAGTGCTTTTCAGCAAGGTAATGTCTGCAAGTGCTGAAATTGTAAGTAGCGGGGTAGTTTGATAGCAAGATAATTTGTAACGAGCAAGTAACGATAGTAGTAACAAAAGTGCAGCAAGGTAGCCCAATCCTTTTGAGGCAAAGTATAGGCTAAAACGGTCTCTTATGATAAGCAAAGCATTCTTGAGGGTACACGGGAATTTCATCTAGTCACTTTCATCATGTTGGTTCGATTTGTGTTCGCTACTTTGATAATTTGATATGTGGGTGGATGGGTGCTTAGGTGTTGTTCTTACTTGAAGAAACCTCCTACTTATGATTAACCCTCCTGCAAGCATCCCCAACTAGGAGAAAAGTATTAAGAATAAATTCTTACCATAGCATTAAACTTTTGGATCCAATCGGCCCCTCTCGGAATAGCGCATAAACTGGGGTTTAAGCTTCTGTCACTCTTGCAACCCATCATCTAATTTCTACTCCACAATGCATTCCCTTAGGCCCAAATATGGTGAAGTGTCATGTAGTCGACGTTCACATGACACCACTAAGGGAATCACAACATACATACTATCAAAATATCGAACACATATCAAGTTCGCATGATTACTTGCAACATGATTTCTCCCGTGACCTCAAGAATAAAAGTAAATACTCACAAATGATAAACATGCTCAAGATCAGAGGGGTATTAAATAGCATATTGGATCTGAACATATAATCTTCCACCAAATAAACCATATAACACTACTAGAAAAAGGCCTGTTAGTGGCGCACCTATTTTTGCCATTAATGGCGCACTATAGGTGCGCCACTATTACCACGCCACTACTAACAAATAGTAATGGCGTGATAGTAATGGCGCACCTATAGTGTGCCATTACTATGCCTAGAAGTGCGCCATTACTATCTGACTTAGTAATGGCGCACCGCATAGAAGTGCGCCATTACTAACAAAAAAATTCAAATTTTGTTCAGAATTTTTTTTCAAAAAAAATTCAATTTTTTTTGTTTTTTTCTTAATCCCGGGTCACTATGGCTTAATCTCGGGTCAATATGCTTAATCTCAAGTCAAATCGCACTCCGTGGACAAACTTCCAAGAAGGTCACCCATCCTCACACTACTCCAGCTCGAGCACGCTTAACTTCGCAGTTCTATCCAAACCCAGCACCAGCTCACTTAACACGCACTTGTTGATATATCTATCATATCAATCCTATTAAACCTTGTGGATGTCTAGGACTTTGTTCATATTCATGAGTGTGATGAAATTTTGAAAAAATATTTCAAACTTCCCGGTCATATTACGTATCATATTTTGAACATTTTTTCCAAAATAATTCGAAACTAAGTTTTTCTGTTACTAGTGGCGCACCTAGCAAATGGTTCACCACTACTAAGTTTGAATTATTATTTTTCATTTTCCCCCCTCTAGATCTTAAAAGCCCCGTATCTTTTATTCTGTTAGGTTTTTGTGGATTCTGAAAATCTTCAACGGGGTTCCCCCTAGTTGAATTTGAATGTAACTTTTTGAGTAGATGCTTTTTCATATAAAAAACTTTTTAATCAGAGTTCGTATGCAGAAGTTATGCCCATTTTACTAAATTCCAGAGATATTTTGCAAATAAAGTCAAAATTCATATTTGTAAATTTTCCCAACAACTAGACCACATATCACGTGGGAAACTTATTTTCTTTTATTTTTTTGACATATCCATCATTTTCTTTTATTTTTTTTAAATTGGAAAGGCGGTTCACGGGGGGGGGGGTGCATTTGGTTTTAGTAATGGCGCATCTGTACAAAGTTCACCATTACTATGTGTATGACTTGGTCAAACCTTGGTCAAACTTAGTAATGGCGCACTTTGCATAGGTGCGCCATTACTAAGTTTGACATAGTAATGGCACACCTATGCAAAGTGCGCCATTACTAAGTTTGACCAAGGTTTGACCCAGTCATACGCATAGTAATGGCGCACTTTGTACATGTGCACCATTACTATGTCAACTAGTAATGGCGCACTATCCCCTGGTGCGCCACTGCTAACATTTTTTTTCAAAACTAGTAATGGCGCACCACACACCAGGTGCGCCATTAGTAATATGTCAATAATGGCGTACCTGTATCTGGTGCGCCACTGCTATATAGCAGTGGCGCACCACATACATGGTGCGCCATTAATGTCCATATTAGCTATAGCCCTTTTCCTAGTAGTGTAGTAATCAACTACAAGATGTAATCAACACTACTAGTCACCCACAAGCACCAATCTATAGTTTCGGTAACAAGATTGAACACAAGATATGAACTAGGGTTTGAGATGAGATGGTGTTATTGAAGATGTTGATGGAGATTGCCCTCCCCAAGATGGGAGAGTTGTTGGCGATGATGATGACGATGATTTCCTCCTCCGGGAGGGAAGTTCCCCCTGGCGGAATTGCTCCGCCGGAGGGCAAAAGTGCTCCTACCCAAGTTCCGCCTCGAGGCAGAGGCGCTTCGTCCCGAAAGTCCTCTCCTTATTTTTTCGAGGTCAAAATGACTTATATACCCAAAGATGGGCACTAGAGGTGGGCCGAGGAGAGCACAACCCACCAGGGCACTTCTGGTCTGCATGGTGCGCCCAGGTGGGTAGTGCCCACCTGGTGGGCCCCTCTGGTAGTTATTTCAATAATTCTCATATATTCCATAAAAAATCCTCGTGAAGTTTTAGCTCATTTGGAGTTGTGCAAAATAGGTAGCCCGATGTAGCTTTTCTTCAGGTCCAGATTTCCAACTGCCGTAATTCTCCCTCTTGGTGTATACCTTGCATATTATGAGAGAAAAGGCATTAGAATTACTCCAAAAAGCTTTATTATGGATAAAAACATCATAAATAACAGTAAGAAAACATGATGCAAATGGACGTATCAACTCCCCCATGCTTAGACCTCGCTTGTCCTCAAGCAAAAATCGAAATCAAAAAACATGTCCACGTGCTTTGAGAGAGAGGTGTCGATAAAAAACAAAATACGGACATAGAAGCATCATGTTTATTATCATAATAGCAATAAAATTAAACATAGGACTCTTATCATAGAACTTTTATCATATACTTCCCATGAATAAGTAACAGTTCATCACACAATCGAAGTATAAAGCAAAAACTCTATTCGAAACCAACAAACTATGTTCTCAGTCAACTTTGCAACTACAATTCATCATATTTTTAGGAAGGGTCACGTATCGGAGCCTTTAGGCAAGTCACATACTCAACCATCATATAGTCTTCTATGATTGCTAACACTCACCGCGTACCCATGAGCAAAACGTTTCAACCGGACACATAGAAAGATAGGGGCTTATAGTTTTGCCTCCCAACATACTCACCTCAAGGGTGATGTCAACAATAATGATTCATGCTATCTATATTCAGTTGGACATATGTGCCTAGATCTTTCCTCACCACATGAAGCTTTCCAAAGGAGAAAATAAAAAGGAATAGAAGGAAAACTTTGACTCTTTGCATAAAAGTAAATACATAAAAGTAAAAGATAGGCCCTTCACAGAGGGAAGCAGAGGTTGCCAAGCGCTTATTTGTTTGTATGCTAAACCCCTTAGTGCAAAAGAACGTAACGTTACATTGCCCCTTGTGATAGCGACCTTTATTATGCAGTCTGTCGCTTTTATTCTTCACCATCACAAGTTCGTGCAACGCTTAATTTTCTCTTACACTAAATGATCTCACACATTTAGAAGAAATTTTATTGCCTTTTTGCACTGATAACAACTTACTTGAGGGATCTTGCTCAATCCCTAGCTAGGTATGGTGGACACTTGAAAATAGGATTTGGGTTTAAGAGTTTTTGGATGCACAAGCAGTATCTCTACTTAGTGCGGAATTTGTTTTGGCTTGCAAATATAGGGGGCAAGCACCACATGTTGAAGGATCTATGACAATATGACTTCTATGTTAATATAAACAAACATAAATCATTAAGTTGTCTTCCTTGTCCAACGTCATCAATTTTGGCATATAATATTTTGATGAGGGCTCACAATCACAAAAGGTTTCTAGGATAGTATATTTATATGTGAATATTCTCTTCCCTTATTAATTCTTTCATGAGTTGCATCATTGACTAATGCTAGTCAATCTCTAATAAAATTTTGTGCTTATACTTTTCCTTATGTGGTGCTATCACCTACCATAGGATTAGTATATGATCTTTCCATTATTTATTTCCTTTTATTTGCAATATGAAAGTAAAGAAAGCAAAAACTCAAACTAAACTTTTATTATATAACTTGCACACGATTACAAGGATAGATCACTAAGAAAACTCTCAAAGAAGAAAGGATCGAAATAAATTTTATCCATGTAAAGCAAAAAGATCGAACTAAAGCAAGTAAAAGTAATAAGATAGTGGGATGATACGATACTGGGGCACCACCCCCAAGCTTGGCGGAAGCCAAGGGGAGTGCCCATACCCGATACTCAGTTCTCTTTTGGTGGTGAAGATGATGATGGTGATGATGACAATTGCGCCTTCAACTTTTTCATATTATAGTTGAGGAGAGCAGTTTCCTCCATTAAATCATCGACTTCCAACTCCAGCTTCAAGATCTTGTCACATAAATCCCCTTTGATTTTCCGCCTAAAATGAAAAAGCAATAGATTGGTTTTTAGACCAGTTAGCTCCATTAGGAATACTTGACTCCTTGAATTCCACATGCATATCCCCAGGTTGAGGTAGAGGGACATCCTCTTCCTCTGAGCTTGAATCATCGATCTTCATCAAGTGAGCACCCTCTTCGTCATCTGTAGTTCGACCATAAGGGATAGGTCCCCATATGTCTTTGGGTCATCAATGAGATGTGAGACATAGCTCTCTCTATCGGAGTCTTGGGACGACATATTTTCAGAGCTGCGCAGAAAATAGCAAGAAAAGAAAATAGATGATTTCTCCACAATACGGGGATCAATAGGTTCGGGAAGTACACGCATATAGATTTTGTTTATCTTGGAGGACAAGCATACAGTAGAAAAGGAGTCCGGTAGGTGTCCCAGGTGGGCACAACCCACTTGGGCACGCCTGGCGCGCCCTGGTGTCTTGTGCCCACCAGGGGACGCTTCCTGGAAGTTTCTTTATTTCCAATTTTTTTAAATATTCCAAAGCTGATAAAAAAAAATTTGTGGATTTTTTGGAGTCCATTTACTTACCGTATCACGTACCTCCTTATTTGCACGATTTTGGAGCGTTCCAGAAGGACTCTTTTATGTGTTCTTCCGGTGTCAAAGTTTGGATAACATTACTTTCAACATTAATACACGTACCTGCGATATAATGCTTTATTCGTTGCCCATTGACAACCTTCGGGTTAGTACCTTCGGAATTATTTATTTTGATGGCTCCAGACCGGTAAACCTCCTCGATAACATAGGGGCCTTCCCATTTTGAGAGGAGTTTTCCTGCAAAGAATCTGAAATGAGAGTTGTACAAAAGAACATATTCTCTGACTTTAAACTCATGCTTTTGGATGCTTTTGTCTTGCCATCCTTTTACTTTTACTTTGAATAATTTTGCATTTTCATAAGCTTGGGTTCTCCCCTCATATAATGAGCTAATATCAAATAACCTCTTTTCACCAGCAACTTTGAAATCATAGTTGAGTTCTTTGACTGCCCAAAATGCTTTATGTTCTAACTCAAGAGGAAAATGACAAGCTTTTCCATAAACATTTTATAAGGAGACATACCCATAGGATTTTTATACGCCGTTCTATAAGCCCAAAATGCACCATCTAATTTCTTAGACCAATTCTTCCTGGACCTATTAACAGTCTTTTGCAAAATTAATTTTATTTCTCTATTGCTAAGTTCAACTTGATCACTACACTGAGGATGATAGGGTGATGCAGTTCTATGGTTAACATCATACTTGGCAAGCATTTTACGGAAAGCACCATGAATAAAGTGTGAACCACCACAAAGTCATTAAATATCTAGGGACTCCAAACCTTGGGAAAAATTAACTTAAGCATTTTAATAGAGGTGTTGTGATCATCACTACTGGTCGGAATAGCTTCTACCCATTTAGTAACATAATCAATAACAACCAAAATATGTGTATACCCATTAGAGGAAGGAAAAGGTCCCGTGTAATCAAATCCCCAAACATCAAACGGTTCAACAACAAGTGAATAATTCATAGGCATTTCTAGATGCTTACCAATATTACCTATTCTTTGACATTCATCATAAGATAAGACGAACTTACGGGCATCCTTGAAGAGAGTAGGCCAATAAAATCCAGACTACAATACCAGCATGATGCCCTCCATAAGCTTAAGAGTGACATTTTCATAGGATTTGTCCCTGTTCATGCTCAGGTACACAACGTGTAATAATACCATCTACTCCTTCTTTATAAAGATGTGGATCATCCCAAAAGTAATGTCTTAAATCATAGAAGAATTTTTATTTTGTTGGTATGTAAAGCTAGGTGGTCAATATTTACCAACAATGTAATTAGCATAGTCAGCATACCAAGGAGTATTATGAGCAACATTTATTGCAGATAACTGCTCATCAGGAAAACTATCATCAATAGGTAGTGGGTCATCAAGCACATTTTCAAGCCCAGATAAATTATCAGCTACTGGGTTCTCAGCTCCTTTTATATCAATGATATGTAAATCAAATTCTTGTAACAAGAGAACCAATCAGATAAGTCTAGGGTTAGCATCTTTCTTTTCTATAAGATATTTAATAGCAGCATTGTCTGTGTGAACAGTTACTTTGGAATCAACAATATACGGTCTAAACTTATCACAAGCAAACACCGCTACTAAGAATTCTTTTTCAGCGGTAGCATAGTTCCTTTGAGCACTGTCTAGAGTTTTACTAGCATAATGAATTACATTAAGTTTCTTAACAACTCTTTGTCCTAGAACAACACCAACAAAATAATTACTAGCATCACACATAATTTCAAAAGGCAAGTTCCAATCAGGTGTTTGAACAATAGGTGCAGAAATTAAGGCTTTCTTGAGTGTTTCAAAGGCTTCTAAACAATCATCATCAAAAACAAATGGAATATCCTTTTGCAAGAGACTAGTGAGAGGCCTAGAAATTTAAGAGAAGTCTTTGATAAATCTCCTATAGAAACCAGCATGACCTAGGAAACTACGAATACCTTTTATATCTTTAGGACATGGCATTTTCTCAATTGCATCAACCTTAGCTTTGTCCACTTCAATACCTCTTTTAGAATTTTTTTGACCCAAGACAATGCCTTCATTAACCATAAAGTGGAACTTCTCCCAATTCAAGACAAGATTTGTTTGTTCACATCTCTGCAAAACTCGATCAAGATTGCTTAAACAATCATCAAAAGACTTCCCATAAAGAGAAAAGTCATCCATGAAAACCTCAACAATCTTTTCACAAAAGTCAAAGAATATAGCACCCATACATCTTTGAAAGGTTGCAGGTGCATTACATAAACCAAAAGGCATACATCTATAAGCATAGGTTTCAAAAGGACAAGTAAAAGTGGTCTTTTCTTGATCAGGTTGAGAAACAGATATTTGTGAAAAGCCAGAATATCAATCAAGGAAGCAAAAGTGTGTGTGCTTAGATAATCTTTCAAGCATTTGATCAATAAAAGGCAAATGATAATGATCTTTTCTAGTTGCTTTGTTTAATTTTTTTAAATATATTACCATTCTATAGCATGTAACAATTCTTTGTGGAATAAGTTTATTCCTATCATTAGGAACAACAGTTATACCTCCTTTCTTAGGAACACAATGAACATGACTTACCCATCTACTCTCAGCTATATGATAGATTATACCTGTTTCCAGATGTTTTAATATTTCCGTTCTTACCACTTCTTTCATCTTCAGATTTAACCGACATTGGTGATCAACAACGGGTTTAGCATAAGTTTCCATATTAATTTTGTGCTGACATAGAGTGGGACTAATGCCCTTTCAATCATCAAGAGTATATCCAATAGCAGCTCGGTGCTTCCTCAGAACTTTCAATAATCTTCCTTCTTCATGTTATGAAAGGTTAGCACTAATAATAATAGGATATATTATCTTTTCATCAAGATAAACATATTTCAAAGTGTTAGGCAATTTTTTTAATTCAAACACAGGACCACCTTTAGGTGGAGGAGGACCTCCCAGAGTTTCAATAGGCAAATTGTGTTTAAGCAGAGGACGTTGTTCAAAGAAATTTTTATCTATTTCATTTCTTTCATGCATATGTAAATCATTTTCATGGTCTAGCAAATATTGTTCTAAAGGATCAGTAGGTGGAACAACAATAGAAGCAAGACCAATTAATTCATCCTTACTTGGCAATTCTTTTTCATGAAGCTTTCTACTAAACTTAGAAAAATTAAACTCATGAGACTCATCACCAAAACAAACACCGACAGTTTGTTTCTCACAATCTATCTTAGCATTAATGGTGTTCAAGAAAGGTCTACCAAAGATAATGGGACAAAAGTCATCTTGTGGGGAACCAAGAACAATAAAATCAGTAGTGTATTTCATTTTCCCAGACAGGACTTCAACATCTCTAACAATCCCAATCGGTGATATAGTGTCTCTATTAGCAAGTTTAATAGTAACATCTATGTCTTCTATTTCTGTGGGTGCTATGTCATTCATAATTTCTTGATATAATGTGTAAGGAATACTACTCACACTAGCACCTATGTCACATAAACCATGATAACAGTGATCTCCTATTTTAACTAAGATGACAGGCATGCCAACAACAGGTCTATGTTTTTCCTTTTTACCAGGTTTGGCAATTCTAGCAACTTCTTCACAGAAGTAAATAACACGCCCATCCATATATTCTTCCAAGAGATCTTTAACCATAGCAATACTAGGTTCTACTTTAATTTGTTCACAGGTTTAGGTGTTCTAATATAGCCTTTGTTAACCATAGTTGAAACTTTAGCATGTTCCTTTATCCTAACAGGGAAAGGTGTTTTTCAATATAAGCAGAAGGAACAACATGATCAACATTATAAAGTATAGTTTCTTCTTTAACTGGTACCAGTTCTTCAGTTCCTTCTTTAATAGGTGGGTGATATTTATACCACTTCTCTTTAGGGAGTTCAACAAGAGTAGAAAATGATTAACAAAAGGAGGCTACTATCTCAGAGTCAAATCCATATTTAGTGCCAAACTTTTGAAAAGCATCGGTATCCCTAAAAGATTTAACACAATCATATTTAAGTTTAATACCCAACTCTTTACCTTCGTCGATTTCCCAATCTTCAGTGTTGCGTTTAATTCTTTCCAAAAGATCCCACCGGAATTCAATAGTCTTCTTCATAAAAGAACCAACACAAGAAGTATCAAGTACGGTTTGATCATTACGAGAAAGCTGAGCATAAAAATTCTGTTTAATAATTTCTCTTAAGAGCTCATGATTGGGGCATGAATATATCATTAAATTAAGCCTCTGTAACACCCTGGATGTAAGTAGCTATAATTGTAACTCCGACTGTGCCATTTTCAGCTTTAAGTTATGAGATTCATTTTGCATTTTGTTCATGTCATGCATTACATATCATGTCATCATGTGCATCGCATTTGCATTCGTGTTCGTCTCATGTATCCGATCATTTTCCATGTTGTCCATTTTGCAATCCAACACTCCCACGGGCACCGGTGTACCACTTTTGTCTCTTTTCGGGAGCGGGTGTTAAACGTTCTCGGAATGGACCGAGATTTGCCATGTGGCCTTGGTACACCACCGGTAGACGCCTGTCAAATTTCATGCCATTTGGAGTCCCTTTGATACTCCAACAGTTAACCGGGTACCGGGAAGGCCTATTTCATGTTGCAGCCCAACACCCCTCCAAAACGGCCCAATAACCCATCCAAACCTCTTCCATGTCCTCCGCCATCGGATCACGATCGCGTGGGCGAAAACTACACTCCATTTGGATACTCCTACCTCCTACCTATAAATAGGTGCCCTCCCCAAATTTTTCACATAGTCCAACCCTAGCCCCGCTCCTCCTCACCGTCGGACGCATCCAGACCGCGCTGGACACATCTGCCCGTCGCCGCCCGGCAAACCAGCCGCCGCCACGTCGCGTCCCCGCCCCGCCAGCCGCCGAGACCCATCGCCGGCCCCCGCGGGCCCGAGCCGCCCCGCGCCTCCTAGCGCTGCCATCCCGCACCGCCGCCTTCGCCCACCGCCGTCGCCTGCTTCGGCCGCCGCCTCACCGCCCTCCACCGGTGCCGCTTCGCCTCGTCCTCACCTGCGCCGCCTCTCATCGTCCGAGCTCGCCGGCCACCGGATCCGGTCTCCCCGGCCCTGGATCCGCCGACCCAAGCTCGCCGAAGAGATCTCGCCGGCCGGACCCGCGTCTGCTCCAACTGCTCCGCCTCCATCGACCTGATCCAGCCAATCCGCTCTGTTGACCACTGTTCACCCGAGGTCTAAATTTTCCACTAAGTCCTTTTCCCCTCATGTTTTATGACCATGTTCATGGCATCATAACTCCGTGACCGTAGCTCCGTTTCATGCGCATGAGATACCAAATGTTCATTGGGAGGTGCTATTAATTTCATTTCATTGTGACATGCTTGTTTGAGTCCATATTGATGCCCAAATCATTGATGCAAGAGTGCTATAAAATGTTTACTCCTGTTACTTAGCAGATTATGACGAATTGTCATTTTTGTCACATTTGTTGTGTGCATCATATGGGCATGAGCTCTACATGTGTTTTGAACTATGCCATGCCATCTTACAGGGGTGCTTGCCATTTATTTTTGTGATCAATGTGGTGACTAGCACAAGCATGCAAAGTAGTCTTCGTGATATTGCTGATTTCAGTGACTTAGGATTTTGCTAAGTCCTTGCTCTGCTGTTATTTTTATGCCATGTAAACATGATGCTACAGTGATATCCATGCTTGTTTTGAGTATCTTCACTAAGGATGTTTTGAACATATGATTATGCTCTATCCATCCATGCCCATGTTTGCAATTATGGAGTGCCCTAGCATGTCTTAATCTTGCTCTACTTTTGCTATAAAATGTTCTTGGCTGATTGTTTACATGTTAATCAATTTTTCCATGGTTGTTGCTAGTGATCCATGCATGCTATGAGCTTGGTCTTGACATGGTTAGCTTCATGAACATGTCTTCTTGCTGTTAGTATGCTTATCTTGTAATGCAAGGTTTGTGATGAGTGATTTGAGCACGCAAAGATGCCTTCATAATTCTGTTTATGCCATTCTGTCAGGACCCCGACTCAATGCCACATCGATCTAGCATGTAACACTTCATATCACTTTGCGACCTCACGCACGGTATTCCCACGGGTGTCGCCTTACCTTTGCCCGGGACCGTTTGCGCCTTTTGGCACACGTATATGACAGTGTCGCTAGCATCCATATGATAAGGAGCCCGGGCTGACATGGCTAGTCGTAAACCCAAAGTGGCACAAACTTACAGGGACAGGCATCCATGACCCAACATCGAACGTGTCGGTCATCAGCGAGTGAATCCAGGCTGTAGCACTGGGCTAGCAGGACTCCGGTGAACCGGGCTGTAGCGGGCTAACAGGACTCCGGTATTCATCGCGTGACATTTCCCCGAAGGGACAGACACAGGAACGAAGAAGGACACATGCCGGCCAGCCTAAGTGTTTCGAAGCAGCAGCAAGCTACCATGGCTTAGTGGAAACACTAGGAGACATTTCCCGGTAAGAGAGGCTACTAAGGATAAACAACTAGATAGCCAGATCCCACACATACCAAGCATTTCAATAACATACACACAATATGCTCGATATGTGCAAATACAACATGGCATCACAACATGACTCTACGACACAAGTAAATATTCAATAGGCTCCGAGGAGCGAGATATTACAAACATGGGTCTTATGACCCAACAATCAGAGCATACAAGTCAAAGCACATGCGGAAGCTTAACATGTCTGAGTACAGACATCTATAAATGAAAAAGGCTGAGAAGCCTGACTATCTACCAATCCTGCCGAGGCACAAGATCGTAGCTGAGGTAACAAGCTAAACGTCGAAGTCCACGCGGAACTACTAGCGAGACCGAAGTCTCTCTGCAAAAACATAAAATAGGCAAACGTGAGTACAAGTGTACCCAGCAAGACTTACATCAGAACTATCTACATATGCATCATTATCAACAAAGGGGTGGTGGGGTTTAACTGCAGCAAGCCAGCTTTGACTCGGTGGCTATCCTAAACTACGACTGCGAGTAACTCTTTTGAGGTGGTGCACACGAGTCCACATATTCACCATATCAATACACCACTATGGATCCGCTCCCGTCTCCCTACGAGAACGCCATCCATAGCACTCACGCTTATCTTGCGTATTTTAGGGTATCCACTTTCACTTTTCTATGAACTGATATAAGCAACCCAGAAGTCCTTTACCGCGGACACGGCTATTCGAATAGATGATGTTAACCCTGCAGGGGTGTACTTCTTCACACACGCTCTCACCACTTACCGCCGTTTACACGACATGTACTCGGCAACCTTCAAGCGGAAGCCCAACGTGGGTGTCGGCCACGGCCTGCCTAAACACTCAAGTCTCTAGTCCAGGTTTATCGCCTATTCGGGTTCCATCCATGAGGAGATCCGGCCGGAGTTTCGCTCACAGCCCCAAACGATGTGAACAGGGTTCCGTGACACCAAACGGGCGTCCGGTTTACCCGGCCACGTGCCTACCGCATCACAGCCCACCCCTACGGTCAGCGCTGCGCACGGCCTCCAGCATACTACAAACACCAGAAACTACTTGCAACTCCTGGACAGAGGACAAGGGCGATTAAGAAGCCGAGAGGGTCCATTGGTTTCGGGCCCAATGCGTGGTAGTAGTTGAATCATGGATCACAAACACAGAACTCAGTTCCTGAGGACGGCTGCAATGAGACAACCCACCATGTACTCCTACATGGCCTCTCACCGCTACCTTTACCAGATCGTGTTCACACACTTAGCTCACACACAGTAGGACATGTTTACACGCCTCTGATTCATCCCCGATGAATCAGACCTGACTCAACTCTAAGCAGTAGCAGGCATGACAAACAAGCATGAATGAGTAGGCACAACAGGGCTCAAACAACTCCTACTCATGCTAGTGGGTTTCATTTATTTACTGTGGCAATGACAGGACATGCAAGGATAAAGGGGTTCAGCTACCGCAGCAAGTAACAGATGAATCGGTGTTGTCCTAATGCAGTAAAAGAGAGCAGGAGCGAGAGAGTGGGATTTTATCGGAATGAACAAGGGGGTTTTGCTTGCCTGGCACTTCTGAAGATAACATTGAGTCTTCATCAGTGTCAACGATCACAACGTGGGAACATCGTCTACCGGGAGGGAACAGATACCGGCAACAAAGAAGAAATACAATCAATGCAATGCACAATATGATGCATGCTCATGACATGGCAATATGAATGTGTTTTGAGCTAATGCAACTAGCAACAGATTAAATGAAGTTGGTTTGAATACAAGATTCAAATTCAAACTCCATATGTGATTATTCAAATGCCATTTAATTGATTTGTGCTAAACAGCAGCTATAAGTTGTTCTAACATGCATGAAAATGGTACAGATGGATTCCTTGAATTTTTCTGATAATTTTTCATATATAATTTATTTAATTTGGAGTTACGGTTGAATTTCTATGATTTTTAGAAGTTTTTACAATTTTCTGGAATTTCCTGAATATTTATAAAATGAACTAAATTCCAGAAAAGGAATATTACGTCAGCATGGCGTAAGGCTGAGGTCAGCAGGTCAACTGGGTCGCCCAGGGTCAAACCTGACGTGTGGGGGCCACACGTCAGTGACACAGGTTAGACAGGGGGGGGGTTAGTTTAGTTTAATTAAAGATTAGGGCACTAGGGCCCACATGTCAGTGTCAGGGGGTTAGATTAGGTGGTGATTAGCTTAAACTAATCACCTGACGGCGGGGGCCCACCTGTCATAGACCCAGGGGAGGTCAAACCCCTGGTCAAACGACTCAATCCCGCCGGCGTTGAGTCGCCGGCGAGGCCGAGGCGGTGGAGGCCTTCGGGTTTCTTGCTCCCGCGACCAAATGGCCGGCGGAGGGCATCTACGGAATGCCCAGGCTCGCGCGCATCTAACAGGGCAAACGGGAGAAGCTAGGGCGGCCGTAATCCTCGTCGGCGTCGAGCTCAGCGGCTGCCGGACCTCGGGCGTTGGCGGGAACGGCGCTACGGTGCACAAGAGGGGAAACGGAAGGGCGCTGCGGCCTCCTGGGGTTGCGGTGAGCACGACGGTGGGCTCGGGAGCGAGCTGCGGTGGCTGTGGCCACGGCCACGCCATGGCCGGCGGCGAGAAGCTCTCGGCCGCGGTGGATAACCTAGCTACGGCGCGCGAACGACGAAACAGAGAGGGGGAAACGGACGGAGAGCTCACGTAGACCCTGTAGAGGTGGACGGCGAGCTTGAGGGAGGCCGGACGGGGGCGGATTTGACGGCGGCGATCCGCGGTGGCCGAGGAGGGGAACGGCGAAGCTGGCAGCATCCAGGGCTTCCGGAGGGCCGTGGATCGGTGGGGAGGAAGAGGGGGTCGAGGCGGAGCCTTTGAGCGCATCGGCGAGGCTAGGGGGTGGCGGTGGCCGCGAGGGAGCTCGTCGGTGGCGGCGGCTCCGTTCGGGCGAGTGAGGGAGAGAGGAAGCAGAGGAGGGGGGAGAGTTCGGGAGAGTGAGGGAGTTCCAGGGGGGTGGCGTGGCACGCATGGAGGCGTCCGGGGTGTCGAGGTGGAGCGGCAAGCAGGAGGTGGCCGGGGCGTGCGCCGGCGTGCGTCGGCCACGCGCCTGTGCCTACTGGCGCGAGGAGGAAGGCGACAGGGGGGGAAGTGGAGATGGGCTGGGCCGTGCTGCTGGGCCAGGTGGGCTACCAGGTGAGCGCCAGGTAGTCCTTCTCTCTCTTTCCATTTCTGTTTTTATTTATCTATTTTGTTCTGTGTTGTTTTAGTTTAGTAAAATACTAAACCATTTTATAAAATCCTGAAAATAGTTATGTGGCTAGAGTTAAAATATACCAAACCACATAAAATGTTCCAGTAATTATTGGACATATATTATTTATATATCAAATATATATCCAATGCAAATAGCTATTTATTTAATTCAAAGGCCCAAAATAATTAACTCTGAGATACCAAAAATATTGTTTTGAGTTTTACCTCTTTGCAATATTTTTAGAGACTAAGAGGAACATTTTCTTGGACTTCTTTGAGGAGATTTTAATGTTGATCATTTTTAGAAGGTTTCTGAGGCTTTGAAAATTCCTCAATTCAAATTTCATTTGAATTAAAACATGATGCTCACATGAGGTCTAGCCTAGTGCATAGCAGGACCAGGGATGTGACAACTCACCCCCACTAAACAAAAATCTCGTCCCGAGATTCGAGCGTAGGGTAAGGTGAAGGGGGAACGCAACTAGTACAATCTTCACGATCCAGGTTGCACTTCATAGGAACGTTGATTCGATCACCATCATTGTCTTGAAGTCTTGCTCTGAGAAATCCTGTCAACATGACATGGAGGGAAGAAGGAGACTCTAGAAGGGTCGATCTTCTCGAAGATCGAACAACTCACGGAATGAGACATAGGACCATCTCTCAGGTTGAGACACGAGATACACATCAAGAGGGGTGGAAAGAAACGGATGACGAAGGTTCACTAGGTGGACAACAATTCCACACTTAAGAAGGTGGTAAACGATTGTCCACGTAGCGAGGAGTTGAGTTGCCATGATACCACGACGAAACATCCTGAAGGAGGGTGATTCGTAGATTATTTCCTTCAGTGGCAAAAAGAATTACCTTTGATTCAGAGATCATTGAAAACCTTTATACCAGCCTAAGGCAATTCTCAAGCGATCGTTTGGAGGGGGTCAGTAGAATGGCATACTCGGACTTGGATGATGTGGATTACCTTGTTGAAGACAACGCAATGGATGAATTTGCTTATCACCGGAAATGGAAGAGAACCATGGTAGAATGGCACATTGGCGGTGCAAACTGGGAACAAAATGCGAATGATGGGAATGATTCTAGTAACTGGGGAGAGGCTCAACAATAGAGAGTTATCCCATTATTGGAATGGTTATAGCATAACCGAGGAAACTGAGAGCGCTATACAGTTAATGCCGACGATCAAACCTAGCACTTGCGCGTGCTCTCAAGAACTTGAGCAATTCCATAATCATCAAGGTTTTACCAACATCCGTGTCAAGGGTCCGGTAACACAACTTACTACCATGATGAATGGTGATGGAGGATGCAGATGCAAAGGAGGATAACACCTTCTCAGATTTCACCCTTGGCGGGGCCAAGGAAATAAAATCTGGATGATTGACCGAGAGACATTTAGCACTCCGCTTCTAATGTTCTCCTTGATGTGCTAGTGTAACCCATTCATAGATATGGTTTGATATCTAAAACATCAAGTAAAAGGTCGGACTTCGGGAACACAAAAATCCATAGGGGCAACTAGGGAGTAAACCCTACGAAATCCCTATGGGGAGGTGGCCAACTTCATCAATCAAGATATTATAATAACAGGTCTTCCGGCTGGGTGTGTTGGCCACGACATCCACTTTACCGGTTATCGCGCGACCAATATTATAATTCTTGGAAAATATTCCAACTATCATATCTGCCTGAGATTCAGATCTGGTTGGTGTCAGGATATTCCAGACTCATCGAGTCTAGGAAGAAAAACGGAAGTTTGCAACACAAATCGACGAGATGACGTTGCGGGATTCTCGGGAGATGAACTACGATAGCAAGCTCCAAAACATGAGCTGGTTCTGCTACAAACATGTGAACACGTTGTCCAAGACAAGCATGACCACAAAGTAGTCTTATAATAAAACACTACCGAGTTCAGGAGGGGGAACCATCAACGAGGGTATCGAAGTCCTTACATAAGTCCGAATTAGCTCTTATGAAGGAACTCCTTCTCCTTGAACAAATCAATCAGTGGCTTGGTGTGCTAGGGGTACATATAGATTGAAGGTTGCAAGTCTTCAAACCACAGAATTCTTCGCACGTGTGCATGACTGATTTGGGATGATTCCAAAGGAAACAACATTGACTTTCTCGAATCCATGGCGGCAACTTGCATCAAATGCACATGAACTGGAGGAAGTCACTTCTTACATCCGAACATATGCTTCATGAACTAGCATGAACAAATGCTTTCAAAAGTTTCCAACACTAGCTTAATGTTCAACAAAATCATGGAGGAGATAAGGATGTTGTCAATGGGCTCAACAACAATTCATCCGGGTTTCCTTTTAAAAGGAATTCCATAGTTAAGTGAACACGGTGATAGCATTGGTCAGACCAAAGATGCAATGGTGTATGCTCGAGGGATCAACCACGAATAAGACAACATTACGAGCATCGTTGGTACTGATTTGACTTGACGATGGCCCACACTCAAATCAAAGGATTGATAAGACAATAGGTCCAACAACTGATCACAGGGACCAATCGATGAAGATATCATCTTTCTTCAACACACACTACACAAGAATATCCCTTTGGAACGAACTAAGTCAGGCAAGATTTTATCTTCCAACTCTCCAAGTTGTTGTCTAGCTTAACCAACTAGCTCAGGGATATCTAACACCGATCTTGGAGAGAGGGTGGTTCACAAGAACCCAACTTGATCACAAGCTCAACACAGCGGTCAGGTGACAACCTGGTAATACTTTCGAGAAGATCTTCGGAAAATCACGAACCACCGGTATGTTACTAAGCTTGAGAACAATCTTGCTTTCCAGGGCAAGACGATATGATCAGTAGGGCAAGGATGTGAAATAATCCTAACTCATCGATCGAGGAGTGAACCAGGAGAATGGACTAGGTAGCACGATCAATCTTAGAATGATGATTCACTAACCAACATGCTAAGAATGAAATTATTATCCTTTAACTACCAAGCAACAAGGTTGCTAGGAGTATTGATTTCACACGCCATGATTCATTTGTCGACATTCCGGTTACAATAACACAGGAACCGAGGAATGAACAATGATGGCAAGAAGTATCACTGTACCAAGAGTTCATAGGATGGTGTGCAATTCCTATAACAATCTCGATATAAAATATGTAATACTCCAAGGTAGAGCAGAACAAAAGCTGGATTAGCAATTTGATCTGCGGAGCACAACTTCTTTGACCCAATCCTGGATAGGGAAGAGGTACTGGAGTTTGTTTCTCCTAGTCATTCTGCGATAGAATGGCTTGACGGACCACAAGAGTAATAGGCATCGATAAACGAACGCACGCATACTCTTGACTATCAATTGATAGACGAAGGTTAGTAGACAACTAAAGAGGGACAACTCAATGGAACATATAACTTTCTGAGTTGTGGATACATGGGTTGGTATGCCGAACAAAGTTCAACATAATTCTTCCGGATAACCCATGCAGAAAGGTTGAGCTGGCAGAGTCACAATATAGCATGGAGAACTCATAGAGGGCCTGTTGTGATCTTTTGATCCAACAAACTTCTGCCATAATGGTTCATGGTATTTGGAAGAACGATATACCATGGACCTCGAGGACTATCGCAAAGGTTACTAATATACTAAAGGAACTAGCAACACTATCAACATGATGTAAGTAGGGTGAATATCAGGTTTAAGAACCCAGGAATAGAATACCTACTAACTAAATGGCATCACAGGATGCTTTCGATAATAAAGGCCAGAATCTTCACACTAGGACACAAATCATGGCTAGACCCCTAGATGATCCCCTAAGCACTTAGGGTCATAATAATAATTCCAACATATATGTCGAGGCAATAATTACCTCAACACACCGATTAGTGTGGTTAATCTGGCCCAAAGGAACATTGAAGCGGGAGGAAGGAATTTGCAAATTGCTTCAAACTATTTACAAACCTGGGATGACTCGGACAGCATAACGGCTGTAAATGCTCAGAAAAGATTTGAGACATTCACAAAAATGGTGGCATAACCACTCAGAAGCACAATATCAAGGTCTCGAGATCAATAATTAACATACAGAAGTAGTAGGAACTGAAACGAGGCTTAAGTCCAACAATCTATAAGTCTACGGATTAGTAACACGTGATCCTGATAGAAAGAAGAGATAGCCTAGTTCTTAATCCCCGCAGGAAAGATAAGATGACTCAGATCAGAAGGCATAAGGTATAAGGAGTAAAAAGAGCCTTACGTTCCATCCCACAATCAATTCCCTTACATAACTAAAGAATTTCTAGACTCAACTTCGACCAGTTTGGCTTGGTAATCCTACAGGCAGTCAAGCTCTGATACCAACGCTGTCAGGACCCCGACTCAATGCCACATCGATCTAGCATGTAACACCTCATATCACTTTGCGGCCTCACGCACGGTATTCCCACGGGTGTCGCATTACCTTTGCCCGGGACCGTTTGCGCCTTTTGGCACACGTATATGACAGTGTCGCTAGCATCCATATGATAAGGAGCCCGGGCTGACATGGCTAGTCGTAAACCCAAAGTGGCACAAACTTACAGGGACAGGCATCCATGACCCAACATCGAACGTGTCGGTCATCAGCGAGTGAATCCAGGCTGTAGCACTGGGCTAGCAGGACTCCGGTGAACCGGGCTGTAGCGGGCTAACAGGACTCCGGTATTCATCGCGTGACATTTCCCCGAAGGGACAGACACAGGAACGAACAAGGACACATGCCGGCCAGCCTAAGTGTTCCGGAGCAGCAGCAAGCTACCATGGCTCAGTGGAAACACTAGGAGACATTTCCCGGTAAGAGAGGCTACTAAGGATAAACAACTAGATAGCCAGATCCCACACATACCAAGCATTTCAATAACATACACACAATATGCTCGATATGTGCAAATACAACATGGCATCACAACATGACTCTACGACACAAGTAAATATTCAATAGGCTCCGAGGAGCGAGATATTACAAACATGGGTCTTATGACCCAACAATCAGAGCATACAAGTCAAAGCACATGCGGAAGCTTAACATGTCTGAGTACAGACATCTATAAATGAAAAAGGCTGAGAAGCCTGACTATCTACCAATCCTGCCGAGGCACAAGATCGTAGCTGAGGTAACAAGCTAAACGTCGAAGTCCACGCGGAACTACTAGCGAGACCGAAGTCTCTCTGCAAAAACATAAAATAGGCAAACGTGAGTACAAGTGTACCCAGCAAGACTTACATCAGAACTATCTACATATGCATCATTATCAACAAAGGGGTGGTGGGGTTTAACTGCAGCAAGCCAGCTTTGACTCGGTGGCTATCCTAAACTACGACTGCGAGTAACTCTTTTGAGGTGGTGCACACGAGTCCACATATTCACCATATCAATACACCACTATGGATCCGCTCCCGTCTCCCTACGAGAACGCCATCCATAGCACTCACGCTTATCTTGCGTATTTTAGGGTATCCACTTTCACTTTTCTATGAACTGATATAAGCAACCCAGAAGTCCTTTACCGCGGACACGGCTATTCGAATAGATGATGTTAACCCTGCAGGGGTGTACTTCTTCACACACGCTCTCACCACTTACCGCCGTTTACACGACATGTACTCGGCAACCTTCAAGCGGAAGCCCAACGTGGGTGTCGGCCACGGCCTGCCTAAACACTCAAGTCTCTAGTCCAGGTTTATCGCCTATTCGGGTTCCATCCATGAGGAGATCCGGCCGGAGTTTCGCTCACAGCCCCAAACGATGTGAACAGGGTTCCGTGACACCAAACGGGCGTCCGGTTTACCCGTCCACGTGCCTACCACATCACAGCCCACCCCTACGGTCAGCGCTGCGCACGGCCTCCAGCATACTACAAACACCAGAAACTACTTGCAACTCCTGGACAGAGGACAAGGGCGATTAAGAAGCCGAGAGGGTCCATTGGTTTCGAGCCCAATGCGTGGTAGTAGCTGAATCATGGATCACAAACACAGAACTCAGTTCCTGAGGACGGCTGCAATGAGACAACCCACCATGTACTCCTACATGGCCTCTCACCGCTACCTTTACCAAATCGTGTTCACACACTTAGCTCACACACAGTAGGACATGTTCACACGCCTCTGATTCATCCCCGATGAATCAGACCTGACTCAACTCTAAGCAGTAGCAGGCATGACAAACAAGCATGAATGAGTAGGCACAACAGGGCTCAAACAACTCCTACTCATGCTAGTGGGTTTCATTTATTTACTGTGGCAATGACAGGTCATGCAAGGATAAAGGGGTTCAGCTACCGCAGCAAGTAACAGATGAATCAGTCTTGTCCTAATGCAGTAAAAGAGAGCAGGAGCGAGAGAGTGGGATTTTATCGGAATGAACAAGGGGGTTTTGCTTGCCTGGCACTTCTGAAGATAACATTGAGTCTTCATCAGTGTCAACGATCACAACGTCGGAACATCGTCTACCGGGAGGGAACAGATACCGGCAACAAAGAAGAAATACAATCAATGCAATGCACAATATGATGCATGCTCATGACATGGCAATATGAATGTGTTTTGAGCTAATGCAACTAGCAACAGATTAAATGAAGTTGGTTTGAATACAAGATTCAAATTCAAACTCCATATGTGATTATTCAAATGCCATTTAATTGATTTGTGCTAAACAGCAGCTATAAGTTGTTCTAACATGCATGAAAATGGTACAGATGGATTCCTTGAATTTTTCTGATAATTTTTCATATATAATTTATTTAATTTGGAGTTACGGTTGAATTTCTATGATTTTTAGAAGTTTTTACAATTTTATGGAATTTCCTGAATATTTATAAAATGAACTAAATTCCAGAAAAGGAATATTGCGTCAGCATGGCGTAAGGCTGAGGTCAGCAGGTCAACTGGGTCGCCCAGGGTCAAACCTGACGTGTGGGGGCCACACGTCAGTGACACAGGTTAGACAGGGGGGGTTAGTTTAGTTTAATTAAAGATTAGGGCACTAGGGCCCACATGTCAGTGTAAGGGGGTTAGATTAGGTGGTGATTAGCTTAAACTAATCACCTGACGGCGGGGGCCCACCTGTCATAGACCCAGGGGAGGTCAAACCCCTGGTCAAACGACTCAATCCCGCCGGCGTTGAGTCGCCGGCGAGGCCGAGGCGGCGGAGGCCTTCGGGTTTCTTGCTCCCGCGACCAAATGGCCGGCGGAGGGCATCTACGGAATGCCCAGGCTCGCGCGCATCTAACTGGGCAAATGGGAGAAGCTAGGGCGGCCGTAATCCTCGTCGGCGTCGAGCTCAGCGGCTGCCGGACCTCGGGCGTTGGCGGGAACGGCGCTACGGTGCACAAGAGGGGAAACGGAAGGGCGCTGCGGCCTCCTGGGATTGCGGTGAGCACGACGGTGGGCTCGGGAGCGAGCTGCGGTGGCTGTGGCCACGGCCACGCCATGGCCGGCGGCGAGAAGCTCTCGGCCGCGGTGGATAACCTAGCTACGGCACGCGAACGACGAAACAGAGAGGGGGAAACGGACGGAGAGCTCACGTAGACCCTGTAGAGGTGGACGGCGAGCTTGAGGGAGGCCGGACGGGGGCGGATTTGACGGCGGCGATCCGCGGTGGCCGAGGAGGGGAACGGCGAAGCTGGCAGCATCCAGGGCTTCCGGAGGGCCGTGGATCGGTGGGGAGGAAGAGGGGGTCGAGGCGGAGCCTTTGAGCGCATCGGCGAGGCTAGGGGGTGGCGGTGGCCGCGAGGGAGCTCGTCGGTGGCGGCGGCTCCGTTCGGGCGAGTGAGGGAGAGAGGAAGCAGAGGAGGGGGGAGAGTTCGGGAGAGTGAGGGAGTTCCAGGGGGGTGGCGTGGCACGCATGGAGGCGTCCGGGGTGTCGAGGTGGAGCGGCAAGCAGGAGGTGGCCGGGGCGTGCGCCGGCGTGCGTCGGCCACGCGCCTGTGCCTACTGGCGCGAGGAGGAAGGCGACAGGGGGGGAAGTGGAGATGGGCTGGGCCGTGCTGCTGGGCCAGGTGGGCTACCAGGTGAGCGCTAGGTAGTCCTTCTCTCTCTTTCCATTTCTGTTTTTATTTATCTATTTTGTTCTGTGTTGTTTTAGTTTAGTAAAATACTAAACCATTTTATAAAATCCTGAAAATAGTTATGTGGCTAGAGTTAAAATATACCAAACCACATAAAATGTTCCAGTAATTATTGGACATATATTATTTATATATCAAATATATATCCAATGCAAATAGCTATTTATTTAATTCAAAGGCCCAAAATAATTAACTCTGAGATACCAGAAATATTGTTTTGAGTTTTACCTCTTTGCAATATTTTCAGAGACTAAGAGGAACATTTTCTTGGACTTCTTTGAGGAGATTTTAATGTTGATCATTTTTAGAAGGTTTCTGAGGCTTTGAAAATTCCTCAATTCAAATTTCATTTGAATTAAAACATGATGCTCACATGAGGTCTAGCCTAGTGCATAACAGGACCAGGGATGTGACACATTCTCTGTTTTCTGCCAAGTCTGAAACTGTTAATAAAACTTGCTATGTTTACATGGGTGCCATCATATCTTATGTGCCTTTTTGGCTCATGATTAGTAAGGGACTTTTGATCTATGTATTTAGTATATTCATGGCATGCCTTTGTTTGCTATGATATGTTCATGTAGCATGTTGTTTGCTTGCTCTAAACATGGCTTTCTGATGTTATTCTCTGGCATGTTAGTATTTTCACTAAGCCTGTGATGCTGAAATCTTTTGCACTTTTGCCATGCTTGTTTGAACCTGCTATTGTGTGATTTAGCCATAGCTCAGTGTATGTTTTGTCAAGAATCTTGAGTGCATAGCTGCCATATGCTTTGGTTCTATGTTGGAGTGCAGTAGCTTAGTTTCTTGTTGCATTCTAGATGGCATCGTGTTGTTAATCGTAGAATTTTGCCATTCTTGTTTTGCTTGCTAGTTGCAAACCGTGCATCCGATTCCGGCGATCTTTATATCGATTTCTACCGAAATCATATCATCATTCCAGCGGCACACTTGGTTTGCCAAGTTGATGCCTTGTTCAATCTTTTCCTTCCAGAGCACGCATATGCATTGCATATCACATCTCGCATATCATAGCATGTTTTTGCATCATGTTGATTGTGCATTACACCGTGATTGATTGTTGGTCCTTTTGCTTGTGTTCTTGCTTTGGGTAGAGCTGGGAGATGAGTACGTGATCGAGGAACCTATTGAGTATGTTAACAAGGATCAAGCTTTCGTCAACTCTGAGAACTTTGCAGGCAAGATGACCATACCCTCGAAATCACTTCTATCTTTGCGTGCTAGTTGTTTGCTCTATTGCTATGCCATGATACCTACCACTTGCTATATCATGCCTCCCATATTGCCTTGTTAAGCCGCTAACCCACCTTTCCTAGCAAACCGTTGTTTGGCTATGTTACCGCTTTTGCTCAGCCCCTCTTAGAGCGTTGCTAGTTTCAGGTGAAGTTGAAGTTTGTTCCTTGTTGGAACATGGATATTGTTGGGATATCATTATTATCTCTTATTTACTTTAATGCATTTTTATACTTGGTAAAGGGTGGAAGGCTCGGCCTTATGCCTGGCGTTTTGTTCCACTCTTGCCGCCCTAGTTTCTGTCATACCAGTGTTATGTTCCTTGATTTTGCATTCGGTACGCGGTTGGGTGTTATGGGAACCCCTTGACAGTTCGCCTTGAATAAAACTCCTCCAGCAAGGCCCAACCTTGGGTTTACCATTTGTCACCTAAGCCTTTTTCCCTTGGGTTCCATGGACTCAATGATCATCTTTATTTAATCTCCCGGGCCAGTGCTCCTCTGAGTGTTGGTCCAAACTGGGTGATGTCCGGCGCCCCCTGGGCAACCAGGGTCTATGCCAACCCGACGTATTGCCCATATGGTGTGCCCTGAGAACGAGATACGTGCGACTCCTATCGGGATTTGTCGGCACATCGGGTGGCTTTGCTGGTCTTGTTTTACCATTGTCGAAATGTCTTTTAACCGGGATTCTGAGACTGATCGGGTCTTCCCGCAAGAAGGAATATCCTTCGTTGACCGTGAGAGCTTGTGATGGGCTATGTTGGGACACCCCTGCAGGGTTTTGAACTTCCGAAAGTCGTGCCCACGGTTATGGGCAGATGGGAATTTGTTAATATCTCGTTGTAGAAAACTTGACACTTAACTTAATTAAAATGAATCAACCCCGTGTGTAGCCGTGATGGTCTCTTTTCGGCGGAGTCCGGGAAGAGAACACGGTGTTGTGTTATGCTTGAACGTAAGTAGTTTCAGGATCACTTCTTGATCACTATTAGCTTCTCGACCGTGCTTTGCTTCTCTTCTCACTCTCTTTTGCGTAAGTTAGCCACCATATATGCTTAGTGCTTTGCTGCAGCTCCACCTCACTACCCTTTCCTACCCTTAAGCTTAAATAGTCTTGATCGCGAGGGTGTGAGATTGCGGAGTCCCCATGACTCACAGATGCTTCCAAATAGATGCAGGTGACGATGATGCCAGTGAAGGGGATGCTACCGAACTCAAGTGGGAGTTCGACGAGGATTCGGGCCGTTACTATGTTTATTTTCCGGATGATGAGTAGAGGAGCCCCGTTGGGACGATTGGGGATCTAGCATTGTGGGTGTTACAAGTTGGTATCAGAGCCTTCCCTGACTTAGGAGCCCCCTGCTTGATCAAATCGCTGACGTTGTTGTGTCTAGAACAAAATATTTTGAGTTTTAGGAGTATATATATCGGAGAGTAGGATTATTTTTACATGTCAGTCCCTTCGTCGCTCTGGTGAGGCCTCCTGACGTAGAGTTTTGACTCTTCTCTCCTCAAATTTTACGAAAAAAATTTAGGATCACGCGGGTATCTTGGAATCGTTCCGATGGTTTTGTGACGAGAACATTGTTCTCGGTTCCTCCTGACATTTAGGGGTTGTGGCAGTGTCCCAGGGAGTTGAGCTCCGAGGTGTTGTCGTCACAATTTTATAGTTGCAGTTCTAGAATACCTGAGTTCGCCGACATCGAAAATCTCTTTTATGCAGTTGTTGGTGAGATAACCTCGACGCCACCCAGTACTAGGGCGGGAGTTCGGGAGTATTGCCATAACTCGTATAACGGATGCTTTTCGACGGTTGAGGTAAATGATTTCCGAAGGTTTCTTGGATATGTGTTGAAGGATGGATACAGCTGGATGTAGGTTTTGCTAGTTTTGGGTGAGATATTATGGTTCCCCTGTATCCCCAACACCTGATTGCATAACCAGAAAGTTTCGGGAGTTTTATAGGTGGGAATTCATGTAGCTCTAGTATTTCTTACCGCAGATATTTGGTTTGTGATTGGGTAATCCTTACCACTTATTTGTTAATATCCATATCTTGTTGCTTTATTCATCTACCTTTATCTAAGTGGCTTCTTGTCGGCGTTCTGGGAACGGGGGGGCCCAGACTTGCCTGCCTGCGGCCCACAGCGTGGCTGAGCCAACAGGCCGTACGGCCCATCTTCCCCAGCAAGGCATCCAAGACCCTCACGAGGCGGACGACGCAAGACCTCGTCGGGAGTGGCCTAGCCGGGAAGGCTCACGAGGAGCAGAGATATCAAGGCGGGGCAAACCTCATGAGACCCTCGTGACGTGAGCCATGACGCACGACATGAGGCGGGCGCCAGCGCGCGTAGCATCCTTGTTTCCTCTTTGGTGCTAAGGAGGCAAGCGCAGGCGACGAGTACCGAGGAATCAGGCAAAGGTTGCCATATTGGTGCAACGAGACCAAGACCAGGAGGACGGCAAGATGGAGGTCATCGTGGAGCCCAAGACGGCGTCACCACAGAGCTTTTGGCAGGCGAAGCCCACTTTTGTCAGGATAGCTTGTACTAGCTATCCCCTTCGAATTAGCCCACCATTGTTGGCTCCCTTCCCACTCGATATTTGGGAAGAGGACCAGGGCCTATATAAATAGGACTAGCCACCACCTTAGAGAGGGGGAGGATTCGAGGGACGGATCTTCTAGACCATCCACGCACACACAAGCTCACTGAGCTCAAGAACACCTCAACCTCAGGAGGCTGTTCTTCCCTTGTACTATTCATCATCATCCCCAGAGGCAATCCACCATCACCACACTAGAGTAGGGTATTGCACCACAACGGTGGCCTGAACCAGTATAAATCTTTTGTCTTTCTGTGTTGCGAGTTCGTCGAGTTCGTCCGCGAGATCTTAGCGAGCTAGGGCGTAGATTGGTGTGAAGGAAAGACTTCGCGCGCACCCCAGTGTTCGAACCTTAAGGGTTTGCCGGAACCCCACGGCTGACATTTGGCGCGCCCGGTAGGGGTGCGCCGTAGCTTCCCTTCCATCAGTTCATCACTCCGTCGTCTCCATGGCGGACGCACGCCATGCTCGAGCTAAGCATCAAGCTGCCCTCGCCGCCCGCGTCGCTCAGACGGCTCCCGTCGGTGGGCCACATCACCGTTCTCCGTCCCCCGCCGCCAACGCTGCCACTGGCCTGGCAGGGAACGAGCAACAGGTGTCCTCGCTGCATCCTTTGGTGCGACAGGACGGCCGCACCGCCACTCCATCACTGACCCCTGCCGGTTCTTTATCTCACGCGCACCACGCTCCCATGGAGGCACGGGCCGCGCTCCTCGCAGCGAACGAGCTCCTGCGCTACCGCCCCATCGACGACCTCTAGAAGGAGTGGCTCGAACGCGTCGCCGAGCTCGTCCGCACTGCGGGGGGTTCTCCGGCGCCGTCCCACTCTCTGCCTCCCCCTCAACTAGCCGCGGGCGACAGGGCTCATGGTGCGCCTCCACCACCTCAGCCCCAAGACATCGCCTTGGCACCAAGGCGCGCGGCTCCGCGACGTGATCCGCCGTGCGCGGCGCCTACGCGTGAAGAGAAAAGCTGCCAATAAATTCCACGGCTGCGAGAAGCTGGACCTGCGCTCCCCGCGCCACCTCGTCAAGACTGCACACCGCCCGCAGCGGTGCAGCACGGACCCCGTCAAGACCAAGCTCCACCTCTGAAGCGGGCCCCAGCAACCATAGATGGCTGCCGCGCCTTCACTCCCGAGCTGCATAGCATCGCCTGGCCGGGCAAGTTCAAGCCGGATCTGCCTCCTCGCTACGACGGTACCGCCGACCCCGCGAAGTTCCTGCAGCTCTATGAGATGAGCATCGAAGCGGCCAACGGCGACGAAAAGGTCATGGAGAACTGGTTTCCCATGGCTCTCAAGGATGGAGCTCGCTCCTGGCTCCTGAACCTGCAGCACGGCTCGATCTCCTCTTGGGACGAGATGCGCGACCACTTCGTCGCCAACTTCCAGGGCACTCGCGACTGCCCACCGGCCACAGGTGACCTACGCCGCATCAGGCAGTAGCCAGGAGAGACCCTCCAGAAGTACATCCAGCGCTTCAACAACACCCTCCTCAAGATCCCCAAGGTCACGGACGACGCCATCATCTCCGCGTTCTCCGACGGCGTCCGCGACGTCAAGATGAAGGAAGAGCTTGCCATCCACGAGGAGCTCTGCACATCTCAGGAGTTGTTCAACCTGGTGACCAGGTGCGCAAGAGCTGAGGAGGGGCGCCTCTCTCTCCTTGAGCCGCCATCCGTGGGCACGAAGGAGAAGAAGGCCAAGGCCAACGACGTGAAGCGCAAGGAGGTAGCTGTGCTCACAGCGGAGCCCGACATCAAGCGGGGCAGAGATCAGCCCAAGTCATCCAAGAACAGCCGACCATTCTGCGCCTTCCACAACCTGAACACCCACAAAACTAGCGACTATCAAGAGCTCATAGCCATATGAGAAGGACGCTACGGTCGACGCCCCGAGCGCAACGACCGGGGCTATGGCCGCGGAGGAGGACGTGGAGGCGGACGCTGGGACGACCGTGGCCCCCACAAGGAGTGGCGCGACCGGCCTTGTGAGGACTGCTGGTAGAACCAGCCTCGTGAGGGCACCTGGAGGGACCCGCCTCATGAGGATCGCTCCAAGGGCAATGCCGGTCTTCCCCCGATGTCGCCACCAAGAAGGAACGACGACCACCACCTGGACGAGGGGGCTGGGGGCTTCCAGGAGCCGCGCGCGATCGCCTGCATCTTGGGCGGCGCCCAGGCCCCAGCCTCTCAGCGCGTCTTCAAGCAGTTTGCTCGCGAGGTGAATGCGGTGCTCCCGAAGCTCGAGGCCACGCGCCCGCTCAGGTGGTCCCAATGCGCCATCACTTTCAACTCGGCAGATCAACCTAAGTGCGCAGCCACCGCTGGCACCCTCCCTATGTTGTGTTCCCCAGTGATCAGCAATGTGCAGGTCACCAAGACCCTCATCGACAGCGGCGCAGGGTTCAACGTCTTGTCCGTCGACACATTCGACAACCTCAAAGTGCCATATGAGCAGCTCCATCCCACCAAGCCTTTCTCAGGAGTGCCCGGCGGCTCCACCACGCCGATAGGGCAGGTCTGCCTACCTGTCACCTTCGGGGAGCGCAAGAACTACCGCATCGAGCTCATCGACTTCGACGTCGCGCACATCCACCTAACGTACAATGCCATCCTCGGGTATCCAGCCCTGGCCAAGTTCATGGCAATCACTCATCACGGCTACAACGTTCTCAAGATGCCAGGAAGCGGAGGAATCATCACGTTCCTATGTGAAGAGAGGGATGTGGTGTGCTCCCTCGAGCGCGCCTTTCAAGCCGCAGCAATCGATGACCCAGACAACAGAAATGAAGGCCCTCTGGAGGCCATCCCCAAGAAGAAGAAGCCGCTCCGTGCAGGACCTCAGGAGGACGGTGTCACGGCAAAAGCCATGTCAGAACCAGTGCCCGCTCCAGGGGCGCCTCCCTCCGTCGCATAAGAAGGCGCGCCCGGCGCCCTCCTCAGGCAGGGCTCGGGGGCTCTCTTCTGAGGGCCACAGACCTTGCCAACCTCACGAGGGAGGCACATGGGCACCACTTGGAAGCGTGCTTCACGGCACGTGACCCTCAGGAGAGCAGAGAGCAAGGAGTGCCCACCACTCAGGAGTTCATCACCAAGACCATCCAGGAACTGCAAGAAGCAAGAGCCGTGTGCGGCGACAGCCGCCCACGGGGCGCAGCTCCGCATCGTGGCGAGGATGTTGGGCTACGTGTCTGCATCGACGTCCCAGGGCTCAACAGGGCCGCATCTCAGGAGTGTTTCTGGCCTTCATGTGTGGGCCGCTGCGAGGGCCCGTCGCACAACTACGTCCGTATGCCCTTTGGCTTGCCGAGCATGCCGTCGGCCTATCAGCGCAACATGCGACATGTCCTGGCAGCTCAGGAAGCCAGGTACCACACCGTTCTGGAGGAGATGGCGACGGTCTTCAGGGAACCTCCTGAACCCTCGGAGCCTCCCGAGGCTCAGGGTTCTGGCGGCTCATGAGGAGTCATTTCTTCAACGCACGCCTTCAGCTGCACCAACTCTACTTCGTCTATAAAACCAGGTGACGTCTTCCAAGCTCGTTTAGCTGGGAGCGCCCCTCGGGCTGCATTATTCCCAGGCCGCGTGGGTCCGTCCCTGCGGCATGTACCCCTTTTTCTTATGTCTTTAGCTTACTTTGTTGGGGGCGCCCTTCAGGCTGCATCATCCCCAAGCCGCTCAGGCCGGACCTGGTGGCATGTATCTTCCTGCATTTATCCAAGCTGATATGCTCTCCATGCTTAACCTACCAATTGCCATCACCTGCTCGATCATCGTCCCCCCCGGGGCCTCCACGCAGGCACGACGCTGGTGCATGGGTCCATCCCTGCCACATCGACAAATCTGAGTGATCGAGCTCTGGCTCGCGGCACGCCCCGCGCACGTCACCTCACCAGGCCCTCAGGGCCTTCTCCTCATCCAGAGCAACCAGAGGCAGGCTGACAGCTGCGACGGCAAACTGTGTTTCTTCTTGTGCCTGTTCACAGGGACCCCATGGGAATGACAGCAGGCGGCACCACGAGTCTCCTTTTCTCTCGTGCAATTTGCTTGCGCATTAAAAGGGGGGCTCCTGAGCATCGCGACTCAGGAGCTCTTACTGGCTCTCCATCCCTCACCCCCTGGCCTTGACCATGGCATTGCGACCTGGCATACCAGCAGCGGCTGAGCTCGCTCGAGGGCCGGGACCTGAGGACGTAGAGCACTAAGGAGAGCATGAGGGGAGGGAAACTCGTATGGGCCAGCCTAGCTATGTCGCATGAGTAGGCGTGCAACCCTAGCGCAACATCAGGAGTCGCCATGAGCTCAACGAGAGAAGTCCCGCACTCGGATTGGCTAAATGTTTGGGCCTAATGGTCACTCACGCTTTGTCGCAGCCCCGTTGCGGCCACGTCAACTCCCTTTCTCGTCTTACCATGTCTTCTTGAGCTCTAAGGGGGACCTCCTGAGCTTCGCGCCTCAAGGGCTCTTACTGGACCTCGGGCCACACACCTCCTGGCCTTGACCACGGCACGCGACCTGGCATACCAGCGACGGCTGTAGCCTACCTGGGGACCGGGACCTGTCGGCGTAGAGCAACAATCTATCGCGAGGAAAGAAAGGGGGGACCGAGCCTTAACGGGACATGCGTTCACCAAATTTTCATAACAGGGAAGATAAGCACAAAAGGCATTACGGACCCTTACATGCCCCCACAGGGTAATTCATGATTCATTGCAGGAAACAAAAGCCGATACTAAGGGGAATCCTATCTACATCCTTCCGTGGTGGACACCATCATCAACAGTGGGCCACGGGAGGCTGGCGCCAACCCCATCCAGATCAGCGGCGGCGACGGCCGGACGCCGCAGCCCTGATCCGAGCGCGGCGAGAGCTCGGGGGCACGTAACTATCGTCGCTCGTCTCCGGAGTCTCATAGAGCCCAGGAGAGCTGCTGGACTCCCAAGGGCTGCTGCAGGAGTGGTCGCGAGCGGGGCGCGCATCACCCTCGCACTCCTCTCCGGAGCAGCACTCCAGGCGTCGGCCCTCGGCATCGAAGACCTTGAAGAAGAGCGTGGAGACACCGTCGTACTCAAAGTGGATCGCGAGGGCGCCCCTCGCATGGCAGACCCGCGCGATCTCACCCCTGCCGCGCGTCATGAAGATCTTGCCGGTGGGGACCGCTTCAATCTCTGCTCCAGTCGCCAGAGCGCTGCAGTCGGTGTGCTGCAGCCAGAGCTCGAGAGGCCCCCTCGGCGGCATCACGTCGGAGAAGAACCGCGCGAAGCGGATCCAGGAACTTGGAGGCATCGGTGCCCACAGCACCAACTTGCGCGAGGAGTCCGCGGCGTGAACCCCAGGGGCGACGGCGCGCGTCGCCGTGGCGCGGCGGCCCTAGATGCGGCGTGGGCGGCGCTGCTCATCACTCCATCCTCCCGAGCCGTCGACTTGGGCGTACAAGGGCAGCGGGTACCCCAGAGGAGGCCGCTCGCACCAAGGCCTCGACACCACCTGCATCGCCACTTCATCACGGCGATGCATCGACCTCTTCTTCGGCGGAAGAGGCCACGGATCATCACGGGGAGCCTTTGCTTTATCTTCAGTAGAGAACTTTCTGATGGGTGCCATTGTTGTCAGCGGTGGAGCAAGGAGGAAGAAGCAAGCAAGCGAGGAAGAGATGGGCAACGGGGGCTCCGCCCCCTCACCATTTATAGCAATAGAAGTCCAACCAGCGTCTCCCACGATCGCAGGTAATGATGGTTTTCCTTGCATGTCATAGCGACTTGTCAAGTCGAGCAGTTGCCGAGGCAACATGGGGAAGCGGAGGCGCCCACGTCCAATCATCCACCATGCGTCAATCGAGGTTGCAGGCTTTTGGGGCCCGCGGTGCTCCGAACTTGGCCCTTGGCTTCGCCGTGAAGCCAAGCCCGAGCGCACCTTGGGCCTGGGGGCTACTAACGGCGTTCTGGGAACGGGGATCCCCAGACTTGCCTGCCCGCGGCACGCAGCGTGGCTGAGCCAGCAGGCCGTATGCTCCAGCTTCACCAGCAAGGAATCCAAGACCCTCGCGAGGGTCCAAGCCTCGCGAGGCGAACGACGCAAGACCTCCTCAGGAGTGGCCTAGCTGGGCAGGCTCACGAGGAGCGGAGATATCAAGGTGGGGAAAACCTCACAAGACCCTCATGATGTGAGCGATGACGCACGACACCAGCAGGCGCCAGGCGGGCGCCAGCGTGCGCAACGTCCTTGTTTCCTCTTTGGTGTTAAGGAGGCAAGCGCAGGCGAGGAGTACCGAGGTATCAGGCAAAGGTTGCCATATTGGTGCAACGAGACCAAGACTAGGAGGACGGCAAGACGGAGGTCATCGTGGAGCCCAAGAAGGCGTCACCACAGAGCTTTTGGCAGGCAAAGACCACTTTTGTTAGGATAGCTTGTACTAGCTGTCCCCCATCGAATTAGCCCGCCATTGTTGGCTCCCTTCCCGCTCGATATTTGGGAAGAGGACCAGGGCCTATATAAATAGGACTAGCCACCACCTTAGAGAGGGGGAGGATTCGAGGGATGGATCTTTCAGACCATCCATGCACACACAAGCTCACTGAGCTCAAGAACACCTCAACCTCAGGAGGCTGTTCTTCCCTTGTACTGTTCATCATCAGCCCCAGAGTCAATCCACCACCACCACACTGGAGTAGGGTATTACACCACAACGGTGGCCCGAACCAGTATAAATCTTGTGTCTTTCTGTGTTGCGAGTTTGTTGAGTTCTTCTACGAGATCTTAGCGAGCTAGGGCGTAGATTGGTGGGAAGGAAAGACTTCGCACGCACCCCAGTGTTCGAACCTTAAGGGTTTGCCAGAACCCCACATCCGACACTTCTCAACTTTATGGACGTGATATGATTTACTTTGGAATTCATTCGTTCGTTCTTGTTCGAATGTTAAGGCTATATGTTGCAATTTCGATTCATTGATTCGGCTTCAATATATGTCTTTCAAGATGCTAACAGATGTCAACCTCTTCAGGATGGCTCGAAAGCGTCAGAATCCGGAACCTCCGCCACCACCTCTGCCTTCTGAGGCATGGCAAGCTGTCATGGTAGCCACCAACGCCAACACTCAGATGCTTTGGCAACTCTTGTAAGAGCGCAACCAAGGGCAAGGCAACCAAGGAAATCAAGGCCAAGGCAACAATCAGCCTCAGTTTGCTACCCTCAACCAGTTCCTCGCAAACCAGCCGAAGTCCTTCAGCAAATTTGTCGAGGCCAGAGATGCCGACGACTGGCTCGTGGATATCTGCAAACATTTTCAGTGTAGCAATGTCAGGCCTGAGGATTTTGTCAAGTTCGCTTCATTCCAACTCAAGGATAAGCTGCTGAGTGGTATCAACAATACAGAGATTCCAGAGGAGGTTGTTTGATTACCTAGGATGATTTCCGTCGAGACTTTAAAGCTCATCACAATCCACAAAGTGTTGCTAAGAGTAAGCGTGAGGAGTTCCGCAATCTCAAGCAAGGCAGCATGTCCGTGTATCAATACAATATCCAGTTTCAGAAACTGGCTCACTTCGCTAAACAAGACGTCCCTAATGAAAAGAGTATGATTTATCAATTCAGAGGTGGCCTTAGAGAAGATCTGCAATTAGCTCTCATGCTTCTTGAGCCGACTAAGTATGATGAATTCTACAACATGGCACTAAACCAAGAAGCCGCTCAGCTTAAGTGTGATGCCTCTAAGAAGAGAGTCAGGGATGCAGCTCAATCTTCTTCTTCAACTCAAGTGGCAGCTAAGCAACAGAAGTTCTGGTTGCCTCCTCCTCCTCCGTTCCGTCAGCCCTACCAGAAGAAGAGCAAAGGTCGCAGTGGATCTTACCACCCACCCAACCCAGGCTATCAGAACAAAGCTCAGTCTCATACTCCAAGGTCAAGTGCTCCTTATCACCGTCCGCTCTTAGAGGTTACTTGCAACAAGTGTCAGCAGAAAGGGCACTATGCAAACAAGTGCTTCAACCAAAGGCTCCTTCCGCCTCCTCCTCCTGTGAGATCTGCCAGCAATGCAGTGGTCAAGCATAATTCCAAGTCGGCAAGGGCGAACATGATGAACGCAGCTCAAGCAGAGGATTCTTCAGAAGTGATCATGGGTAATCTTCCAGTTAATGATATTCCTAGAAGAGTCTTATTTGATACTGGTGCATATATTTCATTTATATCAAAGACTTTTGCATCCATGCACGATTTTCATACTGTCGATTTGCCTAAGCCGATAGCGGTTGCCTCTCCGGGTTTGTTCATGAACACCAAAATGATGGCAACGGATGTTTCCATCAAGATGGGAGACTATAAATTTCTGTCTTCTCCAATGGTTCTTGGTGACTCGGATATTGATCTAATTCTCAGCATAGACTGGCTTTCTAAGCACAAGGCTCAGCTTGATTGTGCTGCCAGGCAAATTCAATTGACTCATTCGTCTGAGGATGTAATCGTTTTTGACTGTTTTATGAGGATGTGATCATCTATGCCGCTCGTGATGATACCATTCGACTGTTTTCTCTCAATGAGAAGGGCGAGTTGAATGCCATCTCTCAGATTCCAGTCATTTGTGAATATCAAGACGTCTTTCCAGAAGAGCTTCCAGGAATGCCTCCTCACCGGCCAGTTGAATTCGTTATCGATCTTGAGCCTAGCACGGGACCTATTTGCAACCGTCCTTACAAGCTTGGAACAGAAGAGTTAAAGGAATTGAAGAAACAACTCGATGAACAAGAGCGCATGGGTCTGATCAGATCGAGTTCATCTCCATGGGGTTGTGGTGTTCTTTTTGTCAAGAAGAAGGATGGAACGGAACGACTCTGCGTCGACTACCGTCCATTGAACAAGAAGACAATAAAGAAAAAGTATCCACTTCCCAACATCAATGAGCTTTTCAAGAGACCTAAGGGTGCTCAAGTATTCTCCAAGCTTGACTTCCGTATGGGTTATCATCAGATTCACATTCGTGAACAAGATATCCCCAAGACAACATTTAGAACAAGCTATGGTTCTTATGAATATATTGTCATGTATTTCGGCCGTGTCAATGCTCCTCCAACGTTCTCTCGCATGATGAACTTCATCTTCAACCCTTACACAAATGATTTCGTCCTGGTGTATCTCGATGATATTTTGGTCTTTTCCAAGAATAAGGAGGATCATGCCAAGCATTTGAGATTGGTAGTCGACAAACTCAGAGAGCATCAATTCTATGCGAAGTTTTCAAAGTGTGAGTTTTGGCTTGATGAGGTTCTCTACCTTGGTCATATCATCTCCGCCAAAGGCATCGCTGTTAATCCTGAGAAGGTGTCTGCAATTGTGAATTGGGAACCGCCTCAGCATGTCAAGCAGCTCCGCAGTTTTCTTGGGCTTGCAAGCTATTGTCGAAGATTCGTTGAGAATTTCTCTAAGATTGCAAAGCCTCTTTCCAACCTCCTCCAGAAGCATGTCAAGTATGTCTGGACGCCTGAATGTGACATTGCTTTCAACACCCTAAAAGAGAAGTTAGTCATAGCTCCTGTCTTGACTCCTCCCGATGAATCCAAACCTTTTGAAGTTTTCTGTGATGCCTCCCTGCAAGGTCTCGGTATTGTGTTAATGCAAGAGAAGAAAGTTGTGTCCTATACCTCTCGCCATTTGAAGCCCAGCGAAAAGAACTACCCCACTCATGACCTCGAGTTGGCGGCAGTTGTCCATGCTCTATTAACGTGGAGACATCTCTTATTGGGAAGGAAAGTGGACATCCTCACTGATCATAAGAGCCTCAAGTACATCTTCACTCAACCCAACCTCAACCTCATGCAGACTCATTGGGTCGAAATGATTCAAGAATACAATCTGAGTATCGAATATACTCCAGGCAAGGCCAATGTCATTGCAGATGCTTTGAGCAGGAAGGCTTACTGCAACAGCTTAATTCTTAAGCCCTTCCAACTGGACCTTTGTGAAGCTTTCCCAAACTGAACCTCCAAGTTGTTCCTCAAGGCTTTCTTGCCAACCTCCAAGTCTCTCCTACTTTGGAAGATCAAATTCGTGAGGCACAACTTCTTGATTCCATGGTGAAGAAGGTGAAACATGGGATTGCCAAGAGGCAACCCAAGTACAAGTGCTATCGCATTGATGACAAAGACACTCTATTCTTCAAGGATCGAATTGTGGTTCCTAAAGGTGGTCTAAGGAAAGTCATTATGAATGAGGCTCACAATTCCCTTCTATCCATTCATCCTGGAAGTACAAAGATGTACCATGACCTCAAGCAGTCGTATCGGTGGACTCGAATGAAGCGAGAAATTGCTCAATTCGTGAATGAATGTGATGTATGCAGAAGAGTGAAAGCAGAACACCAACGGCCAGCTGGTCTCCTCCAACCTATTGTTATTCCAGAATGGAAGTTTGACCATATTGAGATGGACTTCATGACTGGATTTCCCAAGTCCAAGCGTGGAAATGATGCTATCTTCGTTGTCATCGACAAGCTTACTAAAGTGGCTCATTTTCTTCCTATAAAAGAATCTATTACGGCAGCTCAGCTGGCACAGCTATACACCTCTAGGATTGTCTCTTTGCACGACATTCCGTAATTGATATCTTCAGATCCTGGAAGCATCTTCACTTCTATGTTCTGGGACTCCTTTCAGAAGGCCATGGGCACCAACATTCGGTTCAGCACAGCCTTCCATCCTCAAACTGGTGGTCAAGTCGAGCGAGTCAATAAAATTCTTGAAGATATGCTCAGGGCTTGTGTCATTTCCTTCGGTATGAAGTGGGAAGATTGTCTTCCATATGCCGAGTTATCCTACAACAACAGCTTCCAAGCGAGTTCGGGCAAGGCCCCATTCGAAATTCTCTATGGCAGAAAGTGTCGTACTCCTCTTAATTGGTCAAAGACTGGTGAACGCCAACTTCTTGGCAATGACTTAATCACAGAAGCTGAAGAAATGTGCAAAGTCATCCGTGAAAATCCCAAAGTCGCGCAATCACGCCAGAAGAGTTACTATGATAGCAAGCATCATGACTTGGATTTTGAGATCGGAGACCATGTCTACCTCCGCGTCTCTCCAATGAAAGGCACTCATCGCTTCAGTATCAAAGGGAAGCTTGACCCTAGATATGTGGGTCCTTTCAAGATCATTGGCAAAAGAGGCGATCTCACCCATCAACTTGAGCTTCCGTCCAACTTCGCAAACGTGCACGATGTGTTTCACGTGTCACAGCTACGCAAGTGCTTCAAGACTCCTGAGTGCACCATCACCTTCGAAGAGATTGATCTTCAAGAAGATTTGTCTTATCATGAGCATCACGTTGCTATTTTTGAAGAAACTGAGCGCAAGACTCGCAACAAGTCTATCAAATTCCTGAAAGTGAAGTGGTCACACCATTCCGACCGAGAAGTCACCTGGGAACGCGAGGACCACCTCCGTTCTGAATATCCGAAGTTATTTCTATCTTAGATCTCGGGACGAGATCCTTTCGTAGTGGTGGAGTGTTGTAACACCCCGGATGTAACTTGCTATAATTGTAACTCTGACTCTGCCATTTTCTGCTTTAAGTTATGAGATTTTCCTTCGTGGTTGGGTTTTGTCTTCGTTTTGCATTTTGTTCATGTCATGCATTTCATATCATGTCATCATGTGCATCGCATTTGCATTCGTGTTCGTCTCATGCATCCGAGCATTTTTCCCAGTTGTCCGTTTTGCAATCTGACACTCCCACGGGCACCGGCGTACCCCTTTTGTCTCTTTTCATGAGAGGGTGTTAAATGTTCTCGGAATGGACCGAGATTTGCCATGTGGCCTTGGTACACCACCGGTAGACCGCCTGTCAAATTTCGTGCCATTTGGAGTCCGGTTGATACTCCAACGGTTAACCGGGTAACCGGGAAGGCCTCTTTTGTGTTGCAGCCCAACACCCCTCCAAAATGGCTCAATAACCCATCCAAACCTCTTCCATGTCCTCTGCCTTCGGATCACAATCGCGTGGGCGAAAACTACACACCATTTGGACACTCCTACCTCCTCCTACCTATAAATAGGTGCCCTCCCCAAATATTTCGCGAAGTCCAACCCTAGCCCCGCTCCTCCTCGCCGCCGGACGCGTCCGGACCGCGCCGGACATGTCGTGGGCGAAAACTACACACCATTTGGACACTCCTACCTCCTCCTACCTATAAATAGGTGCCCTCCCCAAATATTTCGCGAAGTCCAACCCTAGCCCCGCTCCTCCTCGCCGCCGGACGCGTCCGGACCGCGCCGGACATGTCCGCCCGCCGTCGCCCGGCGAACCAGCTGCCGCCACGTGGCGTCCCCGCCCCGCCAGCCGCCGCGGCCCACCGAGGCCCATCACCGACCCCCGCGGGCCCGAGCCGCCCCGCGCCCCGCGCCTCCTAGCGCCGCCATCCCGCACCGCCGCCTTCGCCCACCGCCGTTGCCTGCTCCGGCCGCCGGCTCATTGCCCTTCGCCGGCGCCGCTCCGCCTCGTCCTCACCTGTGCCGCCCCTCGCCGTCCGAGCTCGCTGGCCACCGGATCCGGTCTCCCCAGCCCCGGATCCGCCGCCCCAAGCTTGCCGGAGAGATCTCGCCGGCCGGACCCGCGTCTGCTCCAACCGCTCTGCCTCCATCAACCCGATCTGGCTGATCTGCTCTGTTAATCACTGTTCACCCGAGGTCTAAATTTTCCACTAAGTCCTTTCCCCCTCATGTTTTATGCCCATGTTCATTGCATCATAACTCCGTGACCGTAGCTCTGTTTCATGCGCATGAGATATAGAAATGTTAATTGGGAAATTCTCTTCATTTCATTTCATTGTGACATGCTTGTTTGAGTCCATCTTGATGCCCAAATCATGGATGCAAGAGTGCTATAAAATGTTTACTCCCATTACTTGGCAGATTACGATGATTTGAAATTTTTGTCACATTTGTTGTGTGCATCATATGGGCATGAGCTCTACATGTGTTTTGAACTATGCCATGCCATCTTTACAGGGGTGCTTTCCATTTATTTTTATGATCAATGTGGTGACTAGCACAAGCATGCAAAGTAGTCTTCGTGATATTGCTGATTTCAGGGACTTAGGATTTTGCTAAGTCCTTGCTCTGTTGTTATTTTTATGCCATGTAAACATGATGCTACAGTGAGATCCATGCTTGTTTTGAGTATCTTCGGTAAGGTTGTTTTGAACATATGGTTATGCTCTATCCATCCGTGCCCCCGTTTTCAATTATGGAGTGCCCTAGCATGTCTTAATCCTGCTCTACTTTTGCTATCAAATGTTCCTCGCAGATTGTTTACATGTTAATCAATTTTGCCATGGTTGTTGCTAGTTATCCATGCATGCTATGAGCTTGCTCTTGGCATGGTTAGGTACATGAACATGTCTTCTTGCTGTTAGTATGCTTATCGTGTCATGCAAGGCTTCGTGATGAGTGATTTGAGCTCGCAAAGATGCCTTCATAATTCTGTTTATGCCATGCTCTGTTTTCTGCTAAGTCTGAAACTGTTAATAAAACTTGCTATGTTTACATGGGTGCCATCATATCTTCTGTGCCTTTTTGGCTCATGATCAGTAAGGGCCTTTTGATCTATGTATTTAGTAGATTCATGCCATGCCTTTGTTTGCTATGATATGTTCCTGTAGAATGTTGTTTGCTTGCTCTAAACATGGCTTCCTGATGTTATTCTCTAGCATGTTAGTATTTTCACTAAGTCTGTGATGCTGATATCTTTTGCACTGTTGTGATGCTTGTTTGAACCTTCTCTTGTGTGATTTAGCCATAGCTCAGTGTTCATGTTTTGTCAAGCATCTTGAGTACATCACTGCCATATGCTTTGCTGCTATGTTGGAGTGCAGTAGCTTAGTTTCTTGTTGCATTCTTGTTTCGCTTGCCATTTGCAAACCGCGCATCCGGTTCCGGCGATCTTTATATCGATTTCGACCAAAATCATCTCATCTTTCCAGAGGCACACTTGGTTTGCCAAGTTGATGCCTTGTTCAATCTTTTCCTTCCGGAGCACGCATAAGCATTGCATATCACATCTCGCATATCATGGCATGTTTTGCATCATGTTGATTGTGCATTGCACTGTGATTGATTATTGGTCCTTTTGCTTGTGTTCTTGCTTTGGGTAGAGCCGGGAGATGAGTCTGTGATCGAGGAACCTATTGAGTACGCTAACGAGGATCAAGCTTTCGTCAACTCTGAGAACTTTGCAGGCAAGATGACCATACCCTCGAAATCACTTCTATCTTTGCTTGCTAGTTGTTCGCTCTATTGCTATGCCGCGATACCTACAACTTGCTATATCATGCCTCCCATATTGCCATGTCAAGCCTCTAACCCATCCTAGCAAACCGTTGTTTGGCTATGTTACCGCTTTTGCTTAGCCCCTCTTATAGCGTTGCTAGTTGCAGGTGAAGTTGAAGTTTGTTCCTTGTTGAAACATGGATATTGTTGGGATATCATTATTATCTCTTATTTACTTTAATGCATATATATACTTGGTAAAGGGTGGAAGGCGCAGCCTTATGCCTGGTGTTTTGTTCCACTCTTGACGCCCTAGTTTCCGTCATATCGGTGTTATGTTCCTCGATTTTGCGTTCCTTACGCGGTTGGGTGTTATGGGAACCCCTTGACAGCTGGCCTTGAATAAAACTCCTCCAGCAAAGCCCAACTTTGGTTTTAACATTTGCCACCTAAGCCTTTTTCCCTTGGGTTCCGTGGACTCAAGGGTCATCTTTATTTTAAACCCTCGGGCGAGTGCTCATCTGAGTTTTGGTCCAAACTGGGCGATGTCCGGCGCACCCTGGGCGACTAGGGTCTATGCCAACCCGACATCTTGCCCATCCGGCGTGCCCTGAGAACGAGATATGTGCGACTCCTATCGGGATTTGTCGGCACATCGGGTGGCTTTGATGGTCTTGTTTTACCATTGTCGAAATGTCTTGTAACCGGGATTCCGAGACTGATCGGGTCTTCCCGCAAGAAGGAATATCCTTCGTTGACCGTGAGAGCTTGTGATGGGCTAAGTTGGGACACCCCTGCAGGGTTTTGAACTTTCGAAAGCCATGCCCGCAGTTATGGGCAGATGGGAATTTGTTAATATCCAGTTGTACAAAACTTGGCACTTAACTTAATGAAAATGAATCAACCGCGTGTGTAGCCGTGATGGTCTCTTTTCGGCGGAATCCGGGAAGAGATCACGGTCTCGTGTTATGCTTGAACGTAAGTAGTTTCAGGATCACTTCTTGATCACTATTAGCTTCTCGACCATGCTTTGCTTCTCTTCTCGCTCTCTTTTGCGTAAGTTAGCCAACATATATGCTTAGTGCTTTGCTGCAGCTCCACCTCACTACCCTTTCCTACCCTTAAGCTTAAATAGTCTTGATCACGAGGGTGTGACATTGCTGAGTCCCCGTGACTCACAGATACTTCCAAACAGATGCAGGTGCCGATGACGCCAGTGCAGGGGATGCTACCAAACTCAAGTGGCAGTTCGACGAGGATTTGGGCCATTACTATGTTTCTTTTCCGGATGATCGGTAGAGGAGCCCATTTGGGACAATCAGGGATCTAGCATTGTGGGTGTTATAGCCTCCCC
>NC_041384.1:365428307-365473001 GCF_002162155.2 Triticum dicoccoides | reverse complement strand
ATCATGATGAACTAGATGCATAGGATAAAATTTTTGGTGGAACTCCAATTTCAAACGATTCTAGTTCCATGATCCAATATTATCGCGTCGCCTATGCCATGCCAATTTTTTTCCCTTCAGAGATAAAGGGAAAACCTTTTTCATCACTTCAATTCCAGGTAAACCTACAAGCTTAAACAATCCAAAAATTTGTTCCACATATATCAAGTGCATATCAGGATGTTCGGTTCCATCTCCTGCATAAGGATTAGCTAGCAGTTGTTCTATCATACCCGAAGGAATTTCATATTCAATATTTTCGGTAGGTGCAGTAGGTTGAGGGGTAATTAATTGTGGTTCCAGACGAGGTGAAGATACCCCGAACAAACCTCTCAAAGAATTTCTTTTTTTCCATAGTAACAAGTGACAATATATTTCAGCACACTATATAAATGTTTTCGTACCAAAATCTAGTTACCAAAGGCGCTTCACTCCCCGGCAACGGCGCCAGAAAATGGCCTTAATGACCCACAAGTATAGGGGATCAATTGTAGCTCTTTTTGATCAGTAAGTGTGTCGAAACCAATGAGGAGCAGAAGGAAATGACAAGTGGGTTTCAGCAAGGTAATGTCTGCAAGTCCTAAAATTGTAAGTAGCCGAGTAGTTTGATAGCAAGGTCATTTGTAACGAGCAACTAATGGTAGTAGTAACAAAAGTACAGCAAGATATCACAATCCTTTTGAGGCAAAGGACTGGCCAAAACGGTCTCTTATGATAAGCGAAACATTCTTGAAAGTACACGGGAACTTCATCTAGTCACTTTCATCATGTTAGTTCAATTTGCGTTCGCTACTTTGATAATTTGATATGTGGGTGGACCGGTGCTTATGTGTTGTTCCTACTTGAACAAACCTTCTACTTATGATTAACCATCCCGTAAGCATCCGCAACTACGAGAAAATTATTAAGAATAAATTCTAACCATAGCATTAAACTTTTGGATCCAATCGGTCCCTTATGGAATAGCGCATAAACTGGGGTTTAAGCTTCTGTCACTCTCGCAACCCATCATCTATTTGCTACTCCACAATGCATTCCCTTAGGCGCAAATATGGTGAAATGTCATGTAGTCGACGTTCACATGACACCACTAAGGGAATCACAACATGCATACTATCAAAATATCGAACACATATCAAGTTCGCATGATTACTTGCAACATGATTTCTCCCATGACCTCAAGAACAAAAGTAACTACTCACAAATGATAAACATGATCAAGATCCGAGGGGTATTAAATAGCATATAGGATCTGAATATATAATCTTCCACCAAATAAACCATATAGTAATCAACTACAAGATGTAATCAACACTACTAGTCACCCACAAGCACCAATCTATAGTCCCGGTAACAAGACTGAACACAAGAGATGAACTAGGGTTTGAGATGAGATGGTGTTGTCGAAGATGTTGATGGAGATTTCCCTCCCCAATATGGGAGAGTTGTTGGTGATGATGACGACGATGATTTCCCCCTTCGAGAGGGAAGTTCCCCCCAGTGGAATCACTCCACCGGAGGGCAAAAGTGCTCCTGCCCAAGTTTCGCCTTAAGGCGGCGGCGCTTCGTCCTGAAAGTCCTCTCCTTATTTTTTTCTAGGTCAAAATGACTTGTATACCAGAAGATGGGCACCAGAGGTGGGCCAAGGAGAGCATAACCCACCAGGGCGCGCCTGGGCTACCTGGCGCGCCCAGGTGGGTTGCGCCCACCTGGTGGGCCCCCTCTAGTAGTTATTTGTTCCAATAATTCTCATATATTCCATAAAAAAACACTCGTGAAGTTTCAGCTCATTTGGAGTTGTGTAGAATAGGTAGCGTGACGTAGCTTTTTCAGGTCCAGATTTCCAGCTGCCAAAATTCTCCCTCTTGGTGTATACCTTGCATATTATGAGAGAAAAGGCATTATAATTACTCCAAAAAGCTTTATTATGGATAAAGACATCATAAATAACAGCAAGAAAGCATGATCCAAAATGGACGTATCATCATACGCCTTACATCCTTGACTATTCTTGGCGCTTGGATCTGCTCGATAGCTTTAATCTTGTCGGGGTTGGCTTCTATTCCCCGATGGGACACAAAGAACCCAAGCAGCTTGCTGGAGGGAACGCCAAACACACACTTCTCTGGGTTGAGCTTCAAGTTGATCTCCCGCAGATTGGCAAATATCTCCTCTAAATCTTGGATAAGGGTTGCTCTGTCCATATAAGGTTCTATGTTTCTATGCAGCCGTGGCTCGAAACCAATCTTGACTGCCCTTGCAAACGTAGACCTAACACTTTTTAATCCGAATGGCATACGGATAAAACAGTACATACCACATGGGGTGATGAATGACGTCTTCTCTTCATCTTCTTTGGACATGAAGATTTGATGATACCCAGAATATGCATCCAGAAAGGAAAGGAAATCTCAACCTGAAGTGGAATGCATAATCTGATCGATGCGCGATAAGGGAAATGGGTCCTTCGGGCAAGCCTTGTTAAGATCTATGAAATCTATGTACGGCCTCCACTCCCCGTTAACCTTTCGAACAACCACTGGATTTGCTAACCACGTTGGATGTAGTACTCCTCTCACCAAACCAGCTGCTTCAAGCTTCTTGATCTCCTCTGTAATAAACTACTGTCTCTCCAAGGCCTGCTTCTGGACTTTCTGCTTGACAGGTCGGGCATGTGGGCAGAAAGCAAGGTGGTGCTCGATTACCTCTCTAGGAACACCGGGTATATCAGATGGTTGCCAGGAAAACACATCGACATTCGCCTGGAGGAAGGCAATGAGCATGCTTTCCTATTTGTCATCGGGGGTGGTGCTGATACCATCAACGTCAGCCAGCCCTACTAGGACCTTCTTCACTTGGGGTGCAGTGACCTTGGATCTTTTGCTGTTGGAACTCTCGAGCAAGTCATCAACGGGCGCAGCGTATCCTGAAGAGGTACGCTTCCCAGATTTCTTGCCAGCGTCCTTGCTATCCTCCTTCTTTCCTCTGTCCTCAGCGGGAACTGCTACTGCCACTGCCTCTGTCGTGACTGCGTCCCAGTACATCTTGTCCACGCAAATGATTGCGTCCTTCTCATCTGATGGAATGGAAATGACTCCTATCAGCCCAAGCATCTTCAAGGTGTTGTAGGCATAATAGGATGTGTCCATGAATTTAGCCAGGGCTATCCCCAGCCTCGGCAAACCGAGCAGACTTTGGATGGTAGCACACCATTCGTCCATCTGCTCGGCCGCTGGCGGGAACCTTAGCAGGAGCTGAGCCCGCTCCATGGCCTCCGTAGGTGTACTTTGCATGGGTGATGATGACGTGGATCATACCGTCACTCGGCTCCTGACGGTGCCATAATAGCGACATTACCACGCCTCCGTTGATGTGGGTCAGCCACTTGGACATCATGGTGGTGTGGCGATGGTGCTTGAGGGCCTGCGGCTCCATCGGGCGCAGTGACTGGGTCGACCCGCCCCGGGGGAAGTGCGTGCTCTACGGCCGCTCCCGTGGCGGGGGTGGCCAGAGAGCAGCGATTCGCCCTGGACCGAGCACCATTACTGCGGTTGTGCCCGTCTATCAGAAGAAGGGGGATAAACGGAGTAACCCCTTCACCCGTACCTCGTCGAGCATGGTCGTCGGGGTGTTGTTGATGTTGCTCTCCTCCGGTGTCTCCTGCTCGTGCTACGGCCGCGGGGGAAGTGGTGCCGGTGCCGTTTGCTCCAACCACGTCACCAGCAGCGTCCACGTCCTCGTGTGCCTACGCCCCCGTAGTGTTGGTGGCTGTGGGCGGTGGAGCCTTTGAGGTGGACGGATTGGATGAAGCACCGGACTTCTTCTAGGGCACCATGGTCGATGGCGCCATCAAAGATGAAGACGGATGAAGAAGACACGCTACACACACTTTTAGGTTCGCACAAGTGATCCCCTTACCTGGTGCGCCAGAGATGTCGTGGGAAACCAGAGCCACCTATGGGACCAAGGGTCCCTTGGTGGTTCAGCATGGGGGATGTCACGTTGCACAAAGAGCAGAAGAGCGTGGGGCAGCACAACAGAGATCACGCAGGCGATTTTACCCAGGTTCGGGCCGCCATGAGGCGTAAAACCCTACTCCTGCTTTGGTGGATTGATGGTGGAAGAATGGTGGTGGAGCATAGTACACCTGCCCGACGGGGTTGCCTAGGAGCGGCAGTGGCTACGCGCGTATGAATGCATGGGGATTCAACCTTATAACCCTTTCTACAGTTGCCATGGGCCTCGTTTTATAGGTTAAGGGGTCACCACAATGGCAAAGTAGTCATTATGCATTGATAAGATACTAAACAGTGTTATCATACCTAACCCTGCAGGCTGACAAGGCGCATTAAATGTGTTGCTTGACGTCACATTGTCGCTTGCTCGGCAAGCCTTGCCGGGCTATTTGCCAACTTCACACCTGCTCGGTCGACACGTCACAGGACTACTGTCGCTTTTAGGCTTCTCCTATAGAAAGAGGCCGCCATGTGGCGAATGGCTGCCACTTAGTCACTTTGCGGCTTGACACCGCACTGCTTGACAACGTGGGTTGTGGCGGAGTGGCTGGGTGCGGTGGTTTTGCCGCCACGAGTCCCGGCAGGCCCTGCCGGGACATCTTGGGCGTTTTCTACTGGGGGTGACCCCGCGCTTGCCGAGCTCGCCTTCCCGGCAAGGGAGGCTCTTCTCCTGGTGGTATCTTGCTTCTCTGGATTGATCTTGGTCCTCTTGATCGGCATGTTGGTCCTTTGAATATCTTTGTTTCTTGTATTCGGATATGGCTTGGTGCCGTAAATCTCGTTCACGTGCCTGCGCACAGTCTGGGCAACAGACCCAAGGTTTGTTGCACCGGTGGTAGTATTTAAGCAACCAATTGTTATTCCATTTTCTTACTATATTCCTACCTAATAACTTCTAGTTACCAATACAATTTTCTATTGCCCAGTTTTTTTAACTACATATTCCCTGTACTCCCACTTCTATCAGAAAGCGCCGCTGACAAGGAGACTCCAGAGGTGGAGAATGGGGCTGCCGACAAGCGGAGGCGCGGCGAGCAAGAACCGCAAGTGACTCCAGCAGGCCTAGACTTCATTAGCAACCTCCCCGATGATATGTTGACAGTCATCGTCTTCCTCCTCCCAATCAAATATGTGGCGCAGACAACCGTCCTTTACCGGCGGTGGCGCCCCCTATGGAACTCCACCCCTCTCGACCTCATCGACACCCACGAGCTCTGCCATGGCTATCACAAAGGGTTGGATGCATTCTCCAAGATCATCGGCAGTCACCTTGGCCCAACTAGAGGCCTTAGAATGGGCAAGTTCCATTCCGACGGCAAGGACTGAGCCAAGCTTGACGACTGGTTCTGATCCCCCGCCCTAGATAAGATCGAGGAGCTCACTTTTGATGATGGGAATATGCGCTCACTGCTAACGTCCGCGCTCCGCCTCGCGACCATGCTATGCGTCGCCAAGTTCAGGAACTGCCATCCCCCTTAATGACGCGCCCACTCTTATTCTACCATGACAGAAGCACCTCGAGCTCGTCGACGTCTGCCTCCCAAACGGTGACATGGAGCGCCTGCTCCGTGGTTGTACTACACTCGAGTACCTTCGTCTTCAGGCGATCAATGGGTTGAGTAGCTTCCACATCACCTCCATGACTCTCCGGACTATTTATGTCTGTTGTTGGTGTGGCAGGAAGACATCAAAAGATGTGTATCATGATATTGTCATTGAGGACACACCTGCACTTGAGAGATTACTTGTAGTTGATAAAGAAGGTCCAACAAGAATCAATGTCATTTCTACACCAAAATTGACAGTGGTGGGCTACTCATCTGACAAATACTCCGAACTTGTTATTGGATCCACACCCGTTTAGGTACAACAGCCGCCTTCTACTTCTCCTTTTACAAATTAACATTATTTATAATTTTGAAGATGTTTGTTAATATGTCATCCAGAAAATGATTCCGACAAGCTTGACCCCAAAACTGCGCACAGTGAAGGTCTTGGCACTAGAATCTATCGGCCCCAACCTGGAGCAAGTTGTCAGTTTCTGAGATGCTTTCCGTGCTTGGAGAAGCTATATATCGAGGTGATGTTCCTTTCCTGTTAAATGTTAACAATAAGGGAGTTCAATTTGTGACAACTTTTTCCAAGTTTACAATGACAATGTATTACTATTTCTAAAGGATTCTTTTGGAGGATTTCAGTACATACATGCCCCCCATATTGGTTTCTTGATCCATATGGTTACAATCCATAAGCATTTCTCCTTTGGATTCATTTGTTACTAGTTTTATTAGGGAACTTTTCATCCACTCCAACCTCTTGTGAAGAAGGCTACATTTTTCTAGAATGTAATCAGATGCCCATGTTAATCATGTCAGATTGAAGATGGCATGTTAGTGCATTTTACAAATCCTGCAAACCAAATAGACCTGTAATAGTGTTCAAAACTACATGTAGTTACTAACATGTTTTCTTCATTCACAGATAAGATTAGCCCCAGTGGTGGATAATGTGGTACAATATAGCAATCACGTCGAATGCCTAGATCTGCATCTCTCAGAAATTACTTTGAACTCCTACCGTGGGACCGTACCGGAGATTATATTCGCCATGTTCTTTGTTTTGAGAGCAAAGGTGCTGAAGGCAATGAGGTTTGCCCTACATTTATTTTGCAAAAATGAATGGTTTGTTGATCAGTGCCGGCACCTGCGGTAGAATGGAATAGGCTCCAAAAATGCTGAATTTCAATTTGGAACTTCAGATGAGAGAGTAATCAGAAGTCATCGTGTCAACCCCATACATGACTTCTCAGTGGCTAAGCCCTTTGCAAAAATAATGAGGTTTTGAAACCAGACTTAGAAGCGGTCATATTAGTTTGAACCTCTCTGATATCCATGTTTAGTGGATCAGCGCGAGTGTTTGTAGCTGATGAGTTGAATTTCATTTCTAATATCAGTTTGAACCTTGTAATCTTCGAATTTGAGCCATATAACTCTGGAATTTGAACCTTGTAATATTTTGAGCTTTTGTGGTACAATCTTTGAAATGGCATCGTATGAGACTCGTATATTGGTAGCACTATTTTGACCTTAATATGCAATGGTCTTAGATTTTATTAACCATTCTCGAATCTGTTTACCTTGTCGGTCTCACAGCACACGATCTGTATAGCTAACTCAACTGCGATCTTCGACATTATTGCACACAATTGGCTTCTTCAACTGTGTGCCCTATAGAGCGCAGAATTAATTATCGCATTCGAGTGTCCATCATCACCCTTTTGTGTAACTTTGACCTCATCGCCCATGGGTAAAATTATGACTGAAGTCATGCCACACACTTCGTTTTTACAATGCTTTTTGCCAATAAACGCCCATGATTTGTCCCTCTCTAGCCGAGGCATGGCCAAACTAGTCGGGCGGGAAGCTAGCATGGTAAACTACGCGGTAGCGCGGGAACAGGATCATCGACGATACATTTAGCGCCTCTTCGAGCCCACGCGTGGTCAAATGAAACGCGTGCAGTGCGGTGTTGTCAAGCATGCACTGGAATCCTCTGCTATGAATGTCGTGACAAGACGTGACGATTATAGGCCGGCTGGCCCCCATTTATTACAGCGGCCATTTAACCCTTGTGTCTCTTCAACCTTTCGATTGCGCCCCACCATTGCAAGAAGCACACCCACCACGATAAATTCTTAGAGGGTATCCCGCATGGCTCAAATGGCGCTCCGAGCGGCTGCTAATGACGAGCAGCAGTTCACCATGCATGCCGTGGTGGACACGCACATAAGTTCACGGAGCTCTCCGTGGAGTACACCAATGACCCGGTCTGGGTGGAGCACTCCATCCACATCATGGAGCTCTTACTTGCCGAGGAGAAGTACAAGGTGGTCGGGTTTGACCTCGAGTACACCCACGCTCGTGTCGGGTCTCGTCCCAAGGTCGTTGCCACCCAGATGTGTGTGCGCCACCATGTCCTCGTCTACCACTGCTGTGTCGGTGCAATGAACCCTGGGTCCATTGCTCGGACTATGCACATGCACAAGAACAAGATTGAAGCACTAGCTTAAGTCAGAGATTGAGGGACCAAGAGATTTGAAGAGCCAACATACAGCTCAGAGGGACCAAGATCAAGCAAGAGGAGCAACATATCGGCAAGAGAAGGGCCTCCCTTACCGGGTAGGTGAGCTCGGCAAGGGGCGAGGTGTAACACCCCAGATGTAACTTTCCCAATTTGTACTCCAACTCTTGTCGTTGCGGTGTTAAGTTATTTTATTTTCTTGGGTTCGGGTCTTTGTCTCCGTGTGTTGTGATCGTTGTCATGCATCTCATATCATGTCATCATGTGCATTGCATTTGCATACGTGTTCATCTCATGCATTCGAGCATTTTCCCCGTTGTCTGTTTTGCATTCCGGCGCTTCGTTCTCCTCCGGTGGTCATTTCTAGCTTTCTTTCGTGTGTGGGGATTAAACATTTCCGGATTGGACCGAGACTTGCCAAGTGGCCTTGGTTTACTACCGGTAGACCGCCTGTCAAGTTTCGTACCATTTGGACTTCGTTTGATACTCCAAAGGTTAACCGAGGAACCAAAAAGGCCTCGTGTGTGTTGCAGCCCAACACCCCTCCAATTTGGCCCAAAACCCACCTAAGCCTTCTCCATCATCTAGATCGTTCGATCACGATCGCGTGGCCGAAAACCGCACCTCATTTGGACTCTCCTAGCTCTCTCTATGCCTATAAATAGACCCCCCCCCCAAATTCGGATCTCCTTCTCCCCCCGAAACCCTAAATATCGCCTCCGCGCTGGCCAGACACGTCCGTCCGGGCCGGACAAAAATCGCCGCAGCCACCCACCGACCGCCACGTGGCCCGGGCGAGCCCCACTTCGCCGACGCCGCCCGAGGCCCGCCCGAGCCCGCGGGAGGCCCTCCCGGGCCCATCGACCGCGCCGCCCCGCGCCTCCTTCTTCTCCGACGCCGTCCGCCGCAACCGTGCCCCACGCCGGCCGGATCTCACCCCGGCCGCCGCGCAGCTCGTCGGCGCCAGCGCCGCCGCGCGCCCCTCATCGCCATAGCCGGCCGGAGCCGCCGCCCTCGCCGGATCGGGACGAGAGGGGGCCGGCCTCGCCTCTCCCTCACCTCCCCCTCGACTCCCCTCACCGGAGCAGCCGCCACCTCGCCGGATTGCGCCTCGGTTCGCGTGCTGTGAACAGTAAACCCTAGATCCGCGATGTGTTTTTTTCTTCTAAGTCCCGAAATCTCAGATCCAAGTGCTCCTGTTCATGCCCTCGTAACTTTGCATCCGTAGCTCCGATTCATGCATATAGCATATCAAAATGTTCATCTCAGAGAGTACATCATTTCATTCCATTGCATCATTTTCATTTAAGTTCATCTTGATGCCCGAAATGCTGTTAGAAGAGGGCTACTTGAGATAATTGTCAGATCTGCTGCTCCATTTAGCTTTTTGTCATTTTTGCCATGATTAATGTGTGCATGATATGCCCCTGAGTTATACATATGTTTTGTTAAGGGTTTTGTCATCTTTCCAAAGGTGCAACCCATGTATTTTTGTGATGTGTGTGGTGACTAGCACGAGCTTGCAAAGTGGTGCACTTAGTAATTCTGTTTTCAGGGACTTAGCATTTCCACTAAGTCCTTGAGCTGTTTATCTCATGATGCCATATGTTCATGTTGTTTCCTAGTGATCCGTGCCTCTTTTGAGGATGGTCACTAAGGATGTTTTGTTAATCTTGTAGTGCTCTATCCATCCATTTCTTTGTTTGCATTTATGGAGCACCCTAGCTTGAGTCAATCGAGCTCTATTTTTGCTACTTTGTGAATCTGGGCAGATTGTCAACTTGTTTGCAATTTTGCCGATGATGTTGTAGTTGATCCGTGCATGCTATGCTATTATTCTTGCCATGTCTAGCTTTCATTTTGTGCCTTCTTGACGGATGTATGCTTATATTGTCATGACTTGCTCCGTAGTGAGTGCATCGAGCTCGTAAACATGCCTACTTGAGTTATGTTTCAGCATGTTCCAGTTTTCACTAAGTCTGAAAACTGATTATGCATTTGTTATGTTCACATGCTTGCAGCTGTATTTTCTGATCCCTTTTGGCTCAAGGTCACTAAGGGACTTTTGTTAAGCTCTTTGAGTAGCTCCATGCCATGCTTTCCTTTGCCATGTTCAGGTCCTGTAGCATGTAGTTTTGTTGCTCCGAAGAGTGCTACCTGATCTGAAATTCCAGACAAGTGTTAATTTCAGTAAGTCTGAGATCTGTTTGCCATATGCATTTTTGCCATGCTTGTTTGAACATGTTAATGGATGAATTGGCCGTAGCTCAGTGCTAGACTTTTGTTAAGCATCTTGAATGCATCCCTTCCATGTATTTTGTTGTCATGTTTGAGTGTTGTAGCATGTTCATCTCATTGCATTTAGATGGCTACTTGCTGTAAATCGCAGACCGGTGTCATTCTTGAATCGCTTGCCATTTCCAAACCATAACTCGGATTCCGGTGTTATTTATATCGTTTTCAAGCGATTTCATCTCATCTTTCCAGTGGCACACTTGGATTTCCAAGTTGAGGCCAGGTTCATGCATTCCCTGTCACATCTTGCATATGCATCCCGCATCGCATCCCGCATAGCATATCATCTTTGCATCATATTGTTTGAGTCTTGCACGTGGTTGATTGTATCCTTGTTGCTTGTTTGTCTTGTTTGGGTAGAGCCGGGAGACGAGTTCGCTAACGAGGAGCCCGTTGAGTTTGCTTTCGAGGATCCAGTCAACTCTGACAACTGTGCAGGCAAGATGATCATACCCTCGAAATCACTACTATCTTTGCTATGCTAGTTTGCTCGCTCTTTTGCTATGCCAATGCTACGATGCCTACCACTTGCTTTCAAGCCTCCCAAATTGCCATGTCAAACCTCTAACCCACCATGTCCTAGCAAACCATTGATTGGCTATGTTACTGCTTTGCTCAGCCCCTCTTATAGCGTTGCTACTTGCAGGTGAAGTTTGGAGGCCGTTCCTTGTTGGAACATTTATTTACTTGTTGGGATATCATTATATTATCTTGTTATCTTAATGCATCTATATATTTGGTAAAGGGTGGAAGGCTCGGCCTCTCGCCTAGTGTTTTGTTCCACTCTTGCCGCCCTAGTTTCCGTCATATCGGTGTTATGTTCCCGGATTTTGCGTTCCTTACGCGGTTGGGTTATAATGGGAACCCCTTGATAGTTCGCCTTGATTAAAGCTTTTCCAGCAATGCCCAACCTTGATTTTACCATTTTCCACCTAGCCTTTTCTTTCCCTTGGGTTCTGCAGACTCAAGGGTCATCATTATTTAACCCCCCGGGCCAGTGCTCCTCTGAGTGTTGGTCCAAACTGTCAGCCGCCGGTGGCTACCAGGGGCAACTCTGGGCTGGCCTACCGGAAGTTTGGACAATCTGAGTGTGCCCTGAGAAAGAGATATGTGCAGCTCCTATCGGGATTTGTCGACACATTCGGGCGGTGTTGCTGGTCTTGTTTTAACCTGTCGAAGTGTCTTGAGTAACCGAGATACCGAGTCTGATCGGAACGTCTTGGGAGGAGGTCTATTCCTTCGTTGACCGTGAGAGCTTGTCATGGGCTAAGTTGGGACTCCCCTGCAGGGATTTGAACTTTCGAAAGTCGTGCCCACGGTTATGGGCAGATGGGAATTTGTTAATGTCCGGTTGTAGATAACTTGAACCTTAATTTAATTAAAATGAATCAACTGAGTGTGTTACCGTGATGGCCTCTTCTCGGCGGAGTCCGGGAAGTGGACATGGCGTTGGAGTAATGTTTGCGCGGGTTGTTCTCTAGTTTCTCGCTCGCGCTTTGCCTCCTCTTCTCGCTCTCTTTTGCGAACAGGATAGCCACCATACTTGCTAGTCGCTTGCTGCAGCTCCACATATATTTTATCTTGCCTTACCTATAAGCTTAAATAGTCTTGATCGCGAGGGTGCGAGATTGCTGAGTCCCTGTGGCTCACAGATTACTATTACACCAGATGCAGGGCCTGATGATTCCGCTCAAGTGGGAGTTCGACGAGGACTCTCAACGTTACTATGTTTCCTTTCCTGATGATCAGTAGTGGTGCCCAGTTGGGGTTGATCGAGACCGTGTCGCTTGTTGGGTTCTCTTTTATTTTGGCACCATAGTCGGGCCATGAGTGTTTGGATGATGTAATGTTATTTATGTACTTGATTGACGTGGCGAGTGTAAGCCAACTATGTTATCTCCCCTTTTATTATCTATATTACATGGGATGTTGTGAAGATTGCCTAACTTGCGACATATGCCTTCAATGCGATTATGCCTCTAAGTCGTGCCCCGGCACGTGGGAGATATAGTCGCATCGAGGGTGTTACATGAGGCCACCACCAGAAGTAGGCAACCCAGGAACCCAGGCAAGGTTTGCAAGGGCTCATGGGGGCAGAACCACCCCACCAACCACTCAAGCATGACCCACATCGTCAATCAGTGCAGTGTCAAGCCACAAGGTGATTAAGTGGCAGCCTTTCGCCACATGGTGGCCGTTTAATACAGAAGGAACCCATAGATGGCACCCGTCCTACGACGTGTCAAGAGAACAGGAGCAGAGCTGGCATGATAGCCCGACAAGCCTTGTAGAGCAACCAGTGATGTGACACTAGGCAGTGCATTTCATGCACCCTGTCAGCCCGCAGAGTTAGGTATGATAGCATTGTTTGCTATCATATCAGTGGATAATGACTACTTTGCAATTGTGGTGACCCCTTGATCTATAAAAGGAGGCCCATGGCACCCGTAGGAAGGGTTGGAAAGTGGACGAACCCACACCCCCATACGCACGTAGTCGCTACCGCCCCAAGGCAACCCCTGCCGGGCAAGTGTACTATGCTTCACCACCTCCATTCCACCATCAATCCACCAAAGCAGGAGTAGGGTTTTACACCTCGCGGCGGCGCGAACCTGGGGAAATTGCTTGTGTGCTCTCTACCGTGTTGCCCTGCATTGGTCTGCTCTTTGCGCAATGCGACGTCCCCCTGCCGAACCAGCAAGGGGCCTCTTGGTCCCATAGGTGGCCATGGATATCCCGCGACATCTTTGGCGCGCTAGGTAGGGGGCTCGCTTGCGCGAACCTGAAGGCATGCACAGTGCATCATCTTCATCACCATCTTCGTATTTGACGACACCATCGACCATGGCGCCTTAGAGGAAGAAGTTCGACCCTTCGGCCCATCCGTCCACCTCGAAGGCTCTGTCGCCCACAGCCTCTAGTGCCTCGGGGGATGCGGGGGCGAGCGAGGATATGAATGCTGCTGGGGGCGTGATTGGAGCAGGTGGCACCATCGCCACTCCCCCTGCGACCGACACGGGAGCTGGAGATATCGGAGGAGAACAACATCAGTAACGCCTTGGCGGTCACGCTACACAAGGTGCGGGTGAGGGGGTCACTCCGTCTGCACCCTCTCCTCCCACTGACGCGCACAGCTGCAGCAACGGTGCTCGGCCTGGGTTGAGCCATCGCCCTCCGGCCGCCCCCACCGCGGGAGCGATCATGGCCCATGTGCCTCCTCCCAGATGAGCCAACTAGACGACTGCGCTCAATGGAGCCACTGACCCTCGAGCACCACCACCGTGCGACCCTGCTACCCAGGTGGTCGTCCCGCAGCTGTGTGGACGCGGAAACACCGCCGTCACCGCTGCTCACATAATCAGGAGCTAGGTGACGGTGCGGTCGACATCATCAACATCTATGCCGAGCACAGCCTCAGAGGCTATGGTGCGAGCTTAGTTGCTACTGAGGTTCCCGCCAGCTACCGAGCAGATGGATGCATGACGTGCCACCATCCAGAGCCTGCTTGGTTTCACCGAAGGTGGGGGCTCAGGATGAGTTGGCCCATGACCTCCCCAAGCCACAGCAACCGCCCGTACTACTGGCCGAACGGAGGGGGTCGTCCCCACAGTGCAGTCCCCACCACGGCAGCCGACGCAGGCGCAGCTGAATCAAGACCCCGATAACGTCTCGATGGCCTCTTCTGACCCTCGAGAACGTCCAGGCCAACATCGAGCCCCGGAGGATTAGCGGCGGGGAGACGCACGCCTCGTCATAGATCGACACCATGACGACCTCCGCCAGACCGACGGGTGCGGCGTCCTCAACGTCGACGAGCCTGCGCTTGGTGTTGGCGGGTGCCTACCTTTCGAGGTCGGCTACCCTGCCCTTACACGAGAGCTGCGGCAAGTCCGTTGGCCGTCCATTTGCACGTTCAAGACAGAGATACCTGAGAAGTACGATGGGAGGCTAAACCCGGCAGAGTTCCTGAGCATCTACACCATTGTTGTTCAGGCTGCCGGGGGAAGAGATGAGAAGGTGTTCGCCAACTACTTCCCTTTGGCCCACAAGTCCAACGTGAGGTCTTGGCTGATGCACCTGCCGAAGAACTCCATTTTGTCATGGGCACACTTGTGCCACGAGTTCATCGGTGCCTTCACTGGTGGCCACCAAGAGCCCGGCAGGGCCAACGACCTACAACTTCTCCAGTAAAAGGAAGGAGAAACTCTCCGTAAGTATTTACAGAGATTCTGTAAAGTTCATAGGAATATTCCAAATATCCATCCGTCAGCCGTCATAGCAGCCTTCCAGTCCAATGTGAGCAACCGTCACATTCGTTCTAAGATGGATTGCGGTTGCCGAAGACTGTGAAGGAGCTATACACACCGGTGGATAAGTGTGCTCGGATGGAGGAAGGAAGGAAGTTTCCCAGAGAGGAGGATTGCATCAATGTTGATTCAGAGGATGAAGATGAATCAACTAGTTAGAGAAAGGGCAAGAAGCGCAGTAAGAAGCCAAGAGATAAGGTAGTGATAACTATAGACGGTTCGGGCACACCTAGTACCGGCAAGAAGGCCAAGACCGAGGCCCCCGACAAGGAAGTGGCCGCTTGCACAACTTGCCGGGAAGCCGTTGCCGCCGAGAAAGCTGGGAAAGGCGATGGCCCGTATGGCAAGACCCACCGGACCAAGGGCCATGACCTTCAGGAGTTTTACCAGGTTGAGCGGCTTGTCAAGAAACAGAGAACGAAATATGATAAGCATGACATGGAAAAAGGTTAGAATGCCACTGGTGAAAAGGGTTGTGGCGGTGAAGAAAATCGCCCCGGCAAACCCTTTCGAAACCTAGGAAAACCCGCCAGGGGTCAAGAGAAGGAAGTTTGTGATGATGTGAGTGACGAAGGGAATGAAGAAGAAACCAGTGAGCAGGAATTTCGGAAGGCCACTGACACCCTATGCATTGATGGGGGTGCATCTTTGCATGCCTCCCACCGCCAGCTCAAGCGATGGGTACGAGAGATCAATGTCGTGGAGCTAGCGCCAGAGGCCCGAAAACCGCTCAAATGGTCCCGCGCGCCAATTGTCTTTGATGAGGAGGATCACCCTGGCCGCACCACCGCGGTAGGATTCTTGTCGTTGTTGGTCTCCTCGACAATTCGCAACCTCAAGGTCACAGAGATGTTAGTGGATGGAGGGGCCGGGTTGAATCTGGTTTCCCCAGCAGTCATCAACAAACTTCAGATAGGAGAAGAAGAGCTAGAGCACTAAAAAAAATACACTTCCGTGATGATACATGTTTGTCACAGTAGGTCGCGTTTTTTGTCATGCATGTACATCCATGACGATTTTATGACAGAATCAAGATAGTCATACCTGTGTTGTTGTAGAAGTGTTCCATGACATTACCAAAATTATCATCACGGAAGTCTCCACTTCCATGACGATAAATCGTGCGTCACAGAAGTGCTTTCGTCAAGGGTGACCGACACGTGGCATCCACCGTAACGGAACGCAATTAAGCTATCGGGTCCGGTTTTGGATCCGATAACCCGCTAACAGCCCCGGCCAATGGGGATTTTCCACCTGTAAAATCATCATTGGCTGGAGGAAACACGTGTCGGCTCACCGTTGGGACTGATGTCATCCACTCATTGGACTAAAGGCGCCTATGATACGTCAACACGTGGCATGGCCGAACAGAGGCCCATTCCTGTGAAAATGCCGGCCCATTTGACTTGGTCAAAAGGTGGCGGGCCGGCCCACGAAAAGCCTATTAACGGCCTATTCGCATAGCCCATTTACAGCCCGCTAACCTAGGGCCCGTTACGACCTATCCGAATTAGGCCCAGTAGCATCATCTGGGCCGTCCAATATGATTCCAGCCCATTTTAAGTTCCGGCCCATGTATGGCCCATGACGTCTTTCGGGCAATATGAGGCCCTTTGTAACTCTTGGCCCATTAACGGCCCGTGGTGAAACTGGCCCGTAATGAATAGTGTATCACTTTATACCCATTAATGGCCCATTAATCCATTGGGACGTTTGCAACCCATGTTATCTTTCGGCCTTCTGAGGGCCCATTTATTCTTGGGCTCATTTCCAGCATTCGGTTACTTACGGCCCGTTACTGCCATTTTCTGCTTGTGGGCCAAATTCAGCCAGTGGTTACAGTCGGCCCGTTTGTGGCCCGTTAACATGTTGGGCTGTTTTCATAGCGTCATCAAATACGGCCTATTAACGACGGCCCATTATGGTCGGCCCATGAACGGACGACTCCAACTCTAGCCCGTTTACGGCCATAATGCAGTCTCTTTTTGGCCCATGTTTGGCCAAAATCGATCATACGGCCCGTATAAGGCCCACTGATGATACGGCTCATAGAAGGCCCATTGTTTTTACGGCCCGTAGAAGGCCCATTGTTTCTACGATCCGTAGGACGCCCAATGTCACTACAGTAAATATGTAGACCATGGCATGTTAAAGGCGGGAAACTACTATAGGTTTAGACCTGCTAATGGCCCAAAATGATTATAGGCCCACGTTTTGGCCCATATGAGTAACGGGCTGGCCTGAAGACCGACAACACTGAGATCCACTGAACCTTCCGGCCTCAATTACAGCATACCGACCAAAGAATAAACCTAGACTGTACAATAAAGAAATTACGACATATTACATCCACTGGGAATCAAAGTTTGCTACCGGTGATAATAAAGCGCAACATGACCGCGGATTACATACATTGGGCATGAAAGGTCGCCACCAATGCATATAAATGCACCGACAAAAGAATATACAAAACTGAGAGCACTTCAGAAGGCAATAGACCTGGCAAGGCCGGGCCCCGCAAGCAGCCGAACAAGCTGATGAGACCTCAGTTGTGTCAACGATAGATGATTCATCCCTAGCTATATGGCACCCTAGTGCGCAAGGCAGTCCCCTGACATTTTCATTACATATTTGACTTCAAGTCGGAGCTGAGCTGAAGCAAGCCTTTCTGCTTTAAGTTGATACTAAAGAAGTCGAACTGATTGAGGCAGCGACTGCACAGAGGTTGTCTCACACCTGCTGGTGAGTAGCTTCAACTCACTGTCTTCATCAAGACAGGACCTTGGGGTCATCTCGTTGTCCTCAAGATGGTTTGGCTCACTATGTTTCCTAAAGTTCTTCCTGGCATAAGAGACACGACTCTGAAAGAGAAAGAAGGAGACACGTAACAGGTTTCACAACTATATAAGCAATTAAATGGATCTGTTCTGCATAAGGAACATGTTTTTACAACTACAATTTAAAACTGGTAGTTGTTGCAAACATCCAATCAGATGTAAACAGGAGTAGAGGAAATGATGCCTATCCAAATCTATACTAGAACAAAGTTTGAAGGCTTGAGAAGGATGAAATTACATTACATGTTAACACGGGCTGGACAAAGCCCTTCTCCATGTTGATGGAAGGATAATTCAATAAATTCCCCAAAGAAAATTCTTTATAAGCGTTGCCATTATTCTACATTTTGCAAAGTGTAAATATAGATCAAATAATATTGGAAGAAATAGAGGATAATGAAGCTCAGGTGCAGACTGATGATACATAATCAAATAGCAATTAATTAAGTACAGTGTTACAAGGCAAAAGGTACTGACAAGAGGAATGCAGACATCAACATGTGCAGTGGCATTGGCTTTATTCAATATTTTGGTAAGAGTAAATGTAGATATGATAATTTGGAGAAAGTGGAGGGCAGGGCAGATAAGATGCAGAGTAATGCTAGACAATCAACTATCTCGCGATGCATGTACAGTAATACCACCACCGTCCGTTATTACTTGTCGCTCAAATGGATGTATCTAGCACTATTAAGTTCTAAATACATTCAATTGATCAACAATTAATTCGATATAGAGGGAGTACATGACAACAGGTACTTACATGAGCAATCCAAAACTTCATAACCATTGTGTTAATTCTACATTTATCTAAGAGTAAATATAGATCTTATAATTTCAAGCAAAGGGAGGATAAAGAAGCGAACATTTACAGTGATACTACATAATCAAACAACAATGAGTGTAAGTATGCTGACAAAGGGCAAGAGGTACTGGCAAGAGCAATGCAGAGCCCAGTATTCTCGTGAGATCCTATGATCCTTTGAGTAAGGAGATTCATCTGAAATTAGTTTTCATACAAGAGAGAAGGTAAGGCACATGCAGAAATTTAGGAGTTCAAATATTGAATTGATATCATAGACAGTACTTGACGCTGGGCTCTCAGCAGTTCTAATATGGTTTTGGCCACTCGAGTAGGGGTAAAGTTTGGTATAGTTGGGCCTGTGTTTTCTGTGGCTGCTGATCTAACTGATTTAACTGGTATCACTACCTTTTCCAAATACCTAGTTTGTACTCCTTGAGGATCTGCATTCACCCTCTTCCTTTTGGACATCTATTACGAAAGAACAACATTTGACTCGAAAAACATAGTATGACGACACATCGAATAGGTACAGAAAATGGATAGGTATGGCATACTCAAATATGATGCTTAAACTAAGCAGATGGTGTAACAAAGTAGAAGTAATGCAAGAGGTCAGATGCAAAATATGTGCGACCAATACAACCTTGTCAAGTTAGAGCATGCACCTTGATGGGTGAATAAGATAGGCCATCCTCCACCATGCCAAGTTTGTTAGCTAGTGGATTGTTCCGCAATATTCCTCTCGTGCGCCCATTATCATATTCATTTTGATAATGTTCAATACCTGACATGCATGAAAACATAAAAACAAGTGACATTATCTTTGTAATGTAGAAGTGATTCTAATCCAATACTTCCTCCCTGTAAACCCCTTTGTGCTATCTCTGCAATTCTTCTAAGAGGTGCCATGCATGTTGTAATTTGGTGTGTGCATTAGTATAATGTGGCCTACTACTCAAAATTGGAGAGCTCCAGAAGTGATGATACTTCGTAGATGACAGCTTCAACATACAGTAAAGACGAACAAGTCGACTTGGCCTGACAGGTTCAAAATATACTAAGAGAGAATAACTCGACCTAACCAGTCGACCGCAAGAGAAGAGGATCGTCTTAAAGAAGAGCAGAAGAGCAAGCAGATTGAAGATATTACAAGTCTTTCTATACAATGTCGGTTGACCACCCATGATGAACCAAAGCGCACAGAGAAATACTATTCCTTCCGGTCTCTCCATATGTGGCTCACATGCATTTCAAAACGAAAGTATGAACATTTAGCTGACCAATTAAACATCTCTCAGTTTTACTAATATCAACATAATATCATATTTGAATTTGTACAACTAAGCTTGTTTAGCTCGATGGGTGGAGCAGTGCTATTACGACACGAACCACGTAGGCTGATCGTGGTCATCACAAAATGGGGAAACAGTAAGCATAATGAGTATAGTGTTGACCGTGGCAGTGGGATGGCAGATATGAAGCTGCAAACCGCGCAAAGGGTAGTTAGCAACCGATGTTTGCTTTGAAATAACAACTAAGATTTGGTATGGACAAGAAAGTACAGTCAACAAGTGACAAAGAAATGCAATTCTGTTGTCTCTCTATATGTCGCGACATGCATTTGGAAACTCAAGTGGTACCTCTAGTTAACCAATTAAATGTGTTTGTTAACTAATATCAGTATCATATCACAATCATATTTGAACAACTAAGCTTTGGAATTTTGGGTGTTGTGTTGTTTAACTTGAAGGGTGGAGTAATGCTAGTATGATAGAAAGGACCTATGCAGATCATAGTAGAGTAGATAAAAGGGGAAACCCCTAGGCATCAAGAGTAAAATCAGGAAAGTGGAGCTAGCTGGACCAGTGGGTGGCGCACATGCTTTTCGAAACGAATGTAGCAACATTAGGTGACCAATTAAACGTTCTCTATTTTAGTAATATGAGCATCATATCAGATTCGTATTTCAACACGTAAGCTTTGGAATTATGAGTGGCATGTTGTTTTGCTTGATGGGTTAAGGTCTTGAGGAGCAGTGCTAGCACGACATGGAGCAGTGAAGCACCTACGATGATGGTAGTGAATATAAAGGGGGAAACCATAAGCTTTACGAGTATAGTGACTGTGACATGGCGGATCTAAAGGTGCAAACCGGACAAAGCTACTTCGCAACCAATGTTTGCATTCAACTAGCCACTACGATTTGGTACGGGCAAGAAATGTACAGTAAACAATTTAAGATGTATTTTTCGGGTGAGATCAATAACTTAAGCACATATGGAAGAGTACCACCTCTCTTGCGACACCATGTAGGCCCCTGCTAATACATTAAGGGTGTTGCGGGTGCGATGGCTGTCTGTGGCGGGGAAGAAGACTTTATATGGTAGACGGCCGGGTGGGGGATAAATCATGTTGCCGTGGACTAGGCGGTTGTAGGAGCGGCAATGGCAAGGTGGACGACGGCGCCGATGAAGCGAGACGACGCGATGAAAGGATCATGGTCCGGCACCGTGGATGAGAGACATCCATCTCTTGCAGTGGACGACGGGGTAGGGGTAGCGGCTCCGGCGAGGTGGAGGATGGGGTGGCGGGCGGAGGAGGATGGCCGCAGTGGGGAGGTTGTTGTGGCACCGACGGTGTATGAATGGGGAAATGGAGGGGGAGGGGGTCTCAAACTTTGGGACGCGCTTGTCTGAAATGTGGGAAAGTTACGAATTTATCCCCCGTTTAAAATTTCGGACATCACGTCGGTCGAGGATAGGAGGTAATCTCGCATCTCCCAAATATTTGCCGGTAACGATTTCGGGTGAGCAGAGGGTGTTTTGCCGCCCACGGTTGGCCCCCGCGGTGTATGACGGGGCTGACAGGTAGGGCAGTTGTGTCATGTCCGAGGGAAGTTACACATCTGCCCCTATTTAAAATATTAGCCTACATCGATTTCGGACGAGGAGAGTTTGTTTTGCCGCCCATCATGGATGAATGGGGAAATGGAGGGAGAGACACATGTCTTTCGGACGAGCTTGAATCAAATGTGTTTTGCCGCGCACGTTTGGCGCCCACCGTGTCTGAATGGGCTCAGATGCCGTCGTGTCATGCCTGATTAAAGTTACTAGTCTACCCCTATCGACAACAGTGTAAATCCGGTCAATAATGATGTCAAGTGTCAGGGGTAGACAGTAATTTCCATCTCGCAAACACTTGCTTCGGGCAGCCCACAAATGATAGTGGGTGTTTAGCCGCTTCGTTCAAAACTTGGGAGAATTAGCATTCATGTTTGCCCTGGGCCCTGGCAACTAAATCCAAATGGATTACAAATATCCACAGATAAATCTACAGTTTGCTATTTATTTCTTCCAAACCACAACAGAGATTTATTCTACCTTTATATATGATTATGATTTAGAAATACTATGATCTTCGAATTCAGTAGGTTGGATACACTTTGAGTCAAACAGTTATTTCATCCAATACAATATGCTCACACCAAAAACAATTCACCTTACGTCAATCATACAAGTACTGAAGATTACCTCGCCTAAAAAATTCGGATCATTACAACACATGGACAACATAGGCGGTCTTACAACATAATCCATTCAGAGACATGACACAACATGCAAGTACAATAATCTAATGGCAATTTCAACTGCTATCTAAAGAACTGGGATTACCCTAGGCTTCAGATAGCAGAAGCAGCAGGACCTCCTCTGTCTTCAAATGCAACATTCTTACTTCCTCCAAATCTTGGGTTGCTTGCATAATGCGTGCAGCTAATTGCATAATTTCCAGCTTCAAGATCGAGATTACCTCATTCATGGAAGCAACGCCATCTCTTTTTGCCTCTAGTAGAGCCTCAAGAACTATAATATCTGTGCTTAGACTGCTCTCCGGCGGTGTTGCCTCTGAACTGCTACCATCTGTTAACATGGATGGCGCACTGCTTCCACAAATAGATTATGGGGTTGTACATTGTGTCCTAGTGTGAACGGCATCTTGAAAGGTTTTTGCTGGACATAAGTAAGAGATAGTTATCGCTTTATCCAGTAAGCTTACATGGTAAACAAGATACGAATTATTGCCGAGCATGGTAAGCTATATTTAAATGGTTCGAAGCAACATCAGCCGAAAAGAAATTAAAATGGTAAGGTGAAACTAGGGATGTAAATGGTAAATAAACGACATCCGCCAGTCCCATCTAGTTAGTTTTTGCTAGCTCCCTGGTTCATTTTCCTCAAAAAACAAAACTCTTTTGAACTATAATACCACTAGTGGACTTTAATCAGGATTAAACGGGATCCAGTTGACATCCCTAGTTGAAAGGGAGTGTACCACCGCTATATTTAAGTTGCCAAGGCATCTAAGCAATTGAAATAATCTGAGAAAGCACTTAACAGTGTGGCCTCATATAAACTACGAAGACAGTCTTGTGATGAACTTCAGAGGAAAAGTTAAGGACTCAAATGAACTAGGCATGCATTTCTTTGCAATAGTACAACAGGCACTGCTGACATATTGGCCAACTCAGGTATAGCGTAACAAGTAACAAACAAGCATTCAAATTAAGCAATACAGCAAAGCGGACAACTGAACTATTTGTTATTCTGTAGGATTACAGGTTGAGGGCACAAGCCAAGAAAGCAGCCCACACGCATTACATTTCACATGTACTAAAACACACTGGCTTACCATATGTTGCTGTGAAGCCTTGCTGCTATTGCAATGTTCTTTGAAGATATCGTCAGCATCCCGTGGTTGCAAATCTACTTGTTGTAGTTTATTCTGCAACCTCTATTTAGGTAAAATTAATTTTAATCACATGCACTGGTTCGAATTGATCATCAATGGTTCATCTAAACTAATGAAATAAGGGTGTCTGCATACACGACAATATATCTGCTTCCCTCTATTTTTATGCTTGTTCGAGGTGCCAACCCCAAAAGAACAAATATTTTGCTTGATGGGGTTGGCAGCTCCATAATTAATAGAAGCATCAAATTAGTCATGTAACTTGGGAAGATCAAGAACACACAAAAAAGTAATGAACAGAGGCTCGGAGCAGTGATGTAATAGCTGTTGGGGAACGTAGCAGAAATTCAAAAATTTTCCTACGTATCACCAAGATCTATCTATGGAGAGACCAGCAACGAGTAGAAAGGAGAGTGCATCTACATACCCTTGTAGATCGCTAAGCGGAAGCGTTCAAGTGAACGGGGTTGATGGAGTCGTACTCGTCGTGATTCAGATCACCGATGATCCTAGTGCCGAACGGACGGCACCTCCGCGTTCAACACACGTACAGCTCGACGATGTCTCCCACGCCTTGATCCAGCAAGGAGAGAGGGAGAGGTTGAGGAAGACTCCATCCAACAGCAGCACAACGGCGTGGTGGTGGTGGAGGAGCGTGGCAATCCTGCAGGGCTTCGTCGAGCACCTACGGGAGAGGAGATGTGTCACGGGAGGGAGAGGGAGGCAACCAAAGGCCTTAGGTGTGATTGCTCCTCCTTTTCCCCACTATATATAGGGCCAAGGGAGAGGGGGAGGGTGCAGCCTTGCCCCCTCCTCCAAGGAAGGGGGTGCGGCTAAGGATGGGGAGGAGTCCATCCTCCCCAAGGCACCTCGGAGGTGCCTTCCCCCTTTAGGACTCTCCCCTTTTTCTCTTATCTTGGCGCATGGGCCTCTAGGGGCTGGTGCCCTTGGCCCATGAAGGCCAAGGCGCACCCCCTACAGCCCATGTGGCCCCCCGGGGCAGGTGGCCCCACCCGGTGGGCCCCCGGGACCCTTCCGGTGGTCCCGGTACAATACCGATGACCCCGAAACTTGTCCCGATGGCCGAAACAGGACTTCCTATATTACCTCCGGACCATTCCGGAACTCCTCGTGACGTCCGGGATCTCATCCGGGACTCCGAACAACATTCGGTAACCACATACAAGCTTCCTTTATAACCCTAGCGTCATTGAACCTTAAGTGTGTAGACCCTACGGGTTCGGGAGACATGCAGACATGACCGAGACGTTCTCCGGTCAATAACCAACAGCGGGATCTGGATACCCATGTTGGCTCCCACATGTTCCACGATGATCTCATCGGATGAACCACGATGTCAAGGACTCAATCAATCCCGTATACAATTCCCTTTGTCTAGCGGTATGGTACTTGCCCGAGATTCGATCGTCGGTATACCGATACCTTGTTCAATCTCGTTACCGGCAAGTCTCTTTACTCGTTCCGTAACACATCATCCCGTGATCAACCCCTTGATCACATTGTGCACATTATGATGATGTCCTACCGAGTGGGCCCAGAGATACCTCTCCGTTTACACGGAGTGACAAATCCCAATCTCGATTCGTGCCAACCCAACAGACACTTTCAGAGATACCCGTAGTGTACCTTTATAGCCACCCAGTTACGTTGTGACGTTTGGCACACCCAAAGCACTCCTACGGTATCCGGGAGTTGCACAATCTCATGGTCTAAGGAAATGATACTTGACATTAGAAAAGCTTTAGCATACGAACTACATGATCTTGTGCTAGGCTTAGGATTGGGTCTTGTCCATCACATCATTCTCCTAATGATGTGATCCCGTTATCAACGACATCCAATGTCCATGGTCAGGAAACCATAACCATCTATTGATTAATGAGCTAGTCAACTAGAGGCTTACTAGGGACATGGTGTTGTCTATGTATCCACACATGTATCTGAGTTTCCTATCAATACAATTCTAGCATGGATAATAAACGATTATCATGAACAAGGAAATATAATAATAATCAATTTATTATTGCCTCTAGGGCATATTTCCAACAGTCTCCCACTTGCACTAGAGTCAATAATCTAGTTCACATCGATATGTGATTAACACTCAAGGTCACATCCCCATGTGACTAACAGCCAAAGAGTTTACTAGAGTCAATAATCTAGTTCACATTTACCATGTGATTAACACTCGATGAGTTCTGGGTTTGATCATGTTATGCTTGTGAGAGAGGTTATAGTCAACGGGTCTGAACCTTTCAGATCCGTGTGTGCTTTACAAATCTCTATGTCATCTCCTAGATGCAGCTACCACGTTCTATTTGGAGCTATTCCAAATAACTGTTCTACTTGGAGCTATTCTAAATTGTTGCTCCATTATACGTATCCGGTATCTCTACTCAGAGCTATCCGGATAGGTGTTAAGCTTGCATCGACGTAACCCCTTTACGACGAACTCTTTTACCACCTCCATAATTGAGAAAATTCCTTAGTCCACTAGTTACTAAGGACAACTTTGACCGCTGTCCTGTGATCCATTCTTGGATCACTCTTGTACCCCTTGACTGACTCATGGTAAAGCACACTTCAGGTGCGGTACACAGCATAGCATACTGTAGAGCCTATGTCTTAAGCATAGGGGACGACCTTCGTTCCTTTCTCTCTATTCTGCCATGGTCGAGCTTTAAGTCTTAACTTCATACCTTACAACTCAGGCAAGAACTCCTTCTTTGACTGATCCATCTTGAACACCTTCAAGATCACGTCAAGGCATGTGCTCATTTGAAAGTACTATTAAGCGTTTTGATCTATCCTTATAGATCTTGATGCTCAATGTTCAAATAGCTTAATCCAGGCTTTCCATTGAAAAACACTTTCAAAATAACCCTATATGCTTTCCAGAAATTCTACATCATTTCTGATCATTAATATGTCAACAACATATACTCATCAGAAATTCTATAGTGCTCCCACTCACTTCTTTGGAAATACAAGTTTCTCATAAACTTTGTATACACCCAAAATCTTTGATCATCATCAAAGCATACATTCCAACTCCGAGACGCTCACTCCAGTCCTCAGAAGGATTGCTGGAGCTTTGCATACTTATTAGCATATTTCAGGATAGACAAAACCTTCCGGTTGTATCACATACAACCTTTCCTCAAGAATCGTCGAGGAAACAATGTTTTGACATCCTATCTGCAAGATTTCATAAATAATGCAGTAATTGCTAATATAATTCCAACAGACTCTTAGCATCGCTACGAGTGAGAAAGTCTCATCGTAGTCAACTCCTTGAACTTGTCGAAAAACATCTTAACGACAAGTCGAGCTTTCTCAATGGTGACACTTACCATCATTGTCTGTCTTCCTTTCAAAATCCATATGTACCTAACAGCCTTACGACCATCAAGTAGTTCTTCCAAAGTCTACACTTTGTTTTCATACATGGATCCTATCTCGGATTTTATGGCCTTGAGCCATTTATCGGAATTCGGGCCCACCATCGCTTCTCCATAGCTCGTAGGTTCATTGTTGTCTAGCAACATGACTTCCAAGACAGGATTACGTACCACTCTGAAGTAGTACGCATCCTTGTCATCCTACGAGGTTCGGTAGTGACTTGATCCGAAACTTCATGATCACTATCATAAGCTTCCACTTCAGTTGGTGTACGTGCCACAGGAACAACTTCCTGTGCCCTGCTACACACTTGTTGAAGTGACGGTTCAATAACCTCATCAAGTCTCCACCATCCTCCCACTCAACTTTTCGAGAGAAACTTTTCCTCGAGAAAGGACCCGATTCAAGAAACAATCCCTATTGCTTTCGGATCTGAATTAGGAGGTATACCCAACTGTTTTGGGTGTCCTATGAAGATGCATTTATCCGCTTTGGGTTTGAGCTTATCAGCCTGAAACCTTTCCACATAAGCATCGCAGCCCCAAACTTCTAAGAAATGACAGCTTAGGTTTCTCTAAACCATAATTCATACGGTGTCATCTCAACGGAATTACGTGGTGCCCTATTTAAAGTGAATGTGGTTGTCTCTAATGCCTAACCCATGAACTATAGTGGTACTTCGATAAGAGACATCATGGTACGCACCATATCCAATAGGGTGCAACTATGATGTTCGGACACACCATCACTATGGTGTTCCAGGCGGTATTAATTATGAAACAATTTCCACAATGTCTTAATTGTGTGCCAAAACTCGTAACTCAGATATTCATCTCTATGATCATATCATAGATCTTTTATCCTCTTGTCACGACGATCTTTCAACTTCACACTGAAATTACTTGAACCTTTCAATAATTCAGACTCGTGATTCATCAAGTAAATATACTCAACATCTACTCGAATCATCTGTGAAGTAAGAACATAACGATATTCACTGCATGCCTCAGCACTCATTGGACTGCACACATCAAAATGTGTTACTTCCAACAAGTTGCTATCTTGTTCCATCTTACTGAAAACGAGGCTTTTCAGTCATCTTGCCCATGTGGTATGATTTGCATGTCCCAAGTGATTCAAAATCAAGTGAGTTAAAACGGTCCATTTGCATGGAGTTTCTTCATGCATATACACCAATAGACATGGTTCGCATGTCTCAAACTTTTCAAAAATGAGTGAGCCCAAAGATCCATCAATATGGAGCTTCTTCATGCGTTTTATACCGATATGACTTACGTGGCAGTGCCACAAGTAGGTGGTACTATCATTACTATCTTTTGGCATGAACATGTGTATCACTACGATCAAGATTCAATAAACCATTCCTTTAGGTGCAAGAGCACTTATTCAGGTTTAATACTAATCTTGATGGCAGAGGGAGCGTGCGATGTTAGATCACATCAAACTTGGAAACACTTCCAACACATATCGTCAGCTCACCTTTAGCCAGTCTCCGTTTTATTCCGTAGCTTTTATTTCGAGTTACTAACACTTAGTCACCGAACCGGTATCTAATACCCTGGTGCTACTAGGAGTACTAGCAAAGTGCACATTAACACAATGTATATCCAATATACTTCTATCGACCTTGCCAGCCTTCTTATCTACCAAGTATCTAGGGTAATTCTGCTCTAGTGGTTGTTCCCCTTATTACAGAAGCACTTAGTCTCGGGTTTGGGTTCAACCTTGGGTTTCTTCACTAGAGCAGCAGCTGAATTGCCGTTCCATGAAGTATCCCTTTGTTCCCTTGCCCTTCTTGAAACTAGTGGTCTCACTGACCATCAACGATTGATGTTCCTTCTTGATTTCTACTTTCGCGGTGTCAAACATCGCGAATACCTCAAGGATCATCATATCTATCCCTGATATGTTATAGTTCATCACGAAGCTCTAGCAGCTTGGTGGCAATGACTTTGGAGAAACATCACTATCTCATTTGGAATATTAACTCCCACTCGATTCAAGTGATTGTTGCACTTAGACAATCTGAGCACAAGCTCAACAATTGAGCTTTTCTCCCTTAGTTTGTAGGCTAAGAAAATTGTTGGAGGTCTTGTACCTCTTGACGTGGGCACGAGCCTGAAATCCCAATTTCAGCCCTCAAAACATCTCATATGTTTCGTGATGTTTCAAAAACGTCTTTGGTGCCTCAACTCTAAACCGTTTAACTGAACTATCACGTAGTTATCAAAACGTGTATGTCAGATGTTCGCAACAACCACAGACAACGTTCGAGGTTCAGCACACTGAGCGGTGCATTAAGGACATAAGCCTTCTATGAAGCAATGAGGACAATCCTCAGTTTACGGACCTAGTCCGCATAATTGCTACTATCAACTTTCAACTAATTTTTCTCTAGGAACATATCTAAACAGTAGAACTATAGCGTGAGCTACGACATAATTTGCAAAAAAACTTTTGACTTTGTTCATGATAATTAAGTTCATCTTATGAACTCCCACTTAGATAGACATCCCTCTAGTCATCTAAGTGATTACATGATCCGAGTCAAACTAGGCCGTGTCCGATCATCACGTGAGACGGACTAGTCATCATCGGTGAACATCTTCATGTTGATCGTATCTACCATACGACTCATGCTCGACCTTTCGGTCTCCCGTGTTCCGAGGCCATGTCTGTACATGCTAGGCTCGTCAAGTTAACCCTAAGTGTTTTGCATGTGTTCCGAGGCCATGTCTGTACATGCTAGGCTCGTCAACACCCGTTGTATTTGAACGTCTGAATAAAACACCCGATCATCACGTGATGTTTTGAAACAGCGAACTGTCGCAACGGTGCACAGTTAGGGGAGAACACTTCTTGAAATTGTTGTAAGGGATCATCTTATTTACTACCGTCATTCTAAGCAAATAAGATGTATAAACATGATAAACATCACATGCAATCAAATAGTGACATGATATGGCCATCATCACTTTGCTCCTTTTGATCTCCATCTTCGGGGCTCCATGATCATCATCGTCACCGGCATGACACCATGATCTTCATCATCATGATCTCCATCATCGTGTCTTCATGAAGTTGCCTCGCCAACTATTACTTCTACTACTATGGCTAACGGTTAGCAATAAAGTAAAGTAATTACATGACGTTTAAGTTGACACGCAGGTCATAAATAAATAAAGACAACTCCTATGGCTCCTGCCGGTTGTCATACTCATCGACATGCAAGTCGTGATTCCTATTACAAGAACATGATCAATCTCATACATCACATATATCATTCATCACATCCTTTGGCCATATCACATCACATAGCATACCCTGCAAAAACAAGTTAGACGTCCTCTAATTGTTGTTTGCATGTTTTACGTGGCTGCTATGGGTTTCTAGCAAGAACGTTTCTTACCTACGCATGAACCACAACGTGATATGCCAATTGCTATTTACCCTTCATAAGGACCCTTTTCATCGAATCCGATCCGACTAAAGTGGGAGAGACAGACACCCGCCAGCTACCTTATGCAACTAGTGCATGTTTGTCGGTGGAACCGGTCTCACGTAAGTGTACGTGTAAGGTTGGTCCGGGCCGCTTCATCCCACGATGCTGCCGAATCAAGATAAGACTAGTAACGGCAAGCATATTGAACAATATCGACGCCCACAACTACTTTGTGTTCTACTCGTGCAAAGAATCTACGCAATAGACCTAGCTCATGATGCCACTGTTGGGGAACGTAGCAGAAATTCAAAAAATTTCCTACGTATCACCAAGATCTATCTATGGAGAGACCAGCAACGAGTAGAAAGGAGAGTGCATCTACATACCCTTGTAGATCGCTAAGCGGAAGCGTTCAAGTGAACGGGGTTGATGGAGTCGTACTCGTCGTGATTCAGATCACCGATGATCCTAGTGCCGAACGGACGGCACCTCCGCGTTCAACACACGTACAGCTCGACGATGTCTCCCACGCCTTGATCCAGCAAGGAGAGAGGGAGATGTTGAGGAAGACTCCATCCAACAGCAGCACAACGGCGTGGTGGTGGTGGAGGAGCGTGGCAATCCTGCAGGGCTTCGCCGAGCACCTACGGGAGAGGAGATGTGTCACGGGAGGGAGAGGGAGGCAACCAAAGGCCTTAGGTGTGATTGCTCCTCCTTTTCCCCACTATATATAGGGCCAAGGGAGAGGGGGAGGGCGCAGCCTTGCCCCCTCCTCCAAGGAAGGGGGTGCGGCTAAGGATGGGGAGGAGTCCATCCTCCCCAAGGCACCTCGGAGGTGCCTTCCCCCTTTAGGACTCTCCCCTTTTTCTCTTATCTTGGCGCATGGGCCTCTAGGGGCTGGTGCCCTTGGCCCATGAAGGCTAAGGCGCACCCCCTACAGCCCATGTGGCCCCCCGGGGCAGGTGGCCCCACCCGGTGGGCCCCCGGGACCCTTCCGGTGGTCCCGGTACAATACCGATGACCCCGAAACTTGTCCCGATGGCCGAAACAGGACTTCCTATATATAAATCTTTACCTCCGGACCATTCCGGAACTCCTCGTGACGTCCGGGATCTCATCCGGGACTCCGAACAACATTCGGTAACCACATACAAGCTTCCTTTATAACCCTAGCGTCATCGAACCTTAAGTGTGTAGACCCTACGGGTTCGGGAGACATGCAGACATGACCGAGACGTTCTCCGGTCAATAACCAACAGCGGGATCTGGATACCCATGTTGGCTCCCACATGTTCCACGATGATCTCATCGGATGAACCACGATGTCAAGGACTCAATCAATCCCGTATACAATTCCCTTTGTCTAGCGGTATGGTACTTGCCCGAGATTCGATCGTCGGTATACCGATACCTTGTTCAATCTCATTACCGGCAAGTCTCTTTACTCGTTCCGTAACACATCATCCCGTGATCAACCCCTTGATCACATTGTGCACATTATGATGATGTCCTACCGAGTGGGCCCAGAGATACCTCTCCGTTTACACGGAGTGACAAATCCCAATCTCGATTCGTGCCAACCCAACAGACACTTTCAGAGATACCCGTAGTGTACCTTTATAGCCACCCAGTTACGTTGTGACGTTTGGCACACCCAAAGCACTCCTACGGTATCCGGGAGTTGCACAATCTCATGGTCTAAGGAAATGATACTTGACATTAGAAAAGCTTTAGCATACGAACTACATGATCTTGTGCTAGGCTTAGGATTGGGTCTTGTCCATCACATCATTCTCCTAATGATGTGATCCCGTTATCAACGACATCCAATGTCCATGGTCAGGAAACCGTAACCATCTATTGATCAACGAGCTAGTCAACTAGAGGCTTACTAGGGACATGGTGTTGTCTATGTATCCACACATGTATCTGAGTTTCCTATCAATACAATTCTAGCATGGATAATAAACGATTATCATGAACAAGGAAATATAATAATAATCAATTTATTATTGCCTCTAGGGCATATTTCCAACAATAGCTAGCATCAGAAAATGTAGGGTAAAACGAACAAAAACTAGCGGAACCACATGCTAGTTTGCTGATGTGTAATTAAGCATAGAGAACATGAAGCAGTCTGATGGAACCAACAGGTGGCATCAGAACAACACCATTATCATAAATATAGCATGCAAGAAGTAAAATAGTACGCAGTGATATCTAGGAAGTACGGTAATACTTAGGACAAAACTAAAGCATATTAACTATATGTGCACTGGTATGTAATTTAGCACGTGTAACATGTTCACTGCCAGAAGTATGGCCCTACAGGTGCAAGCAGAATAACGCGTCTCATGAAAAACTGAATGATGCCCTGAAGAAATTCAAAGGTGCGGTGCTTATGCTAAGAAAGTGAACGTAGGCACCGGCCGTTGGATAATAGTACCTGATTCTCGGCGGCGTATGGGTATCGTTAGCATACTTGATAGCTAAGGATTGTCGATGGTGCTCGTGTTGCAGTTGAGTTTGGGTCGGCTATCACCGTTGCTGAAGCGGCTCCGGTGCTACGGTTGCGGCGCCTGTTGACATACAAGAAAGCTCATTTGTGGTAAGTGAATAGTTGCATGATAAAGAGAAAACCGAAGGAGTACAAATCAAAATAACCTGATGAGGCTGCAGCGTCGGTAAAGCAGGGCCGATGGAGTTGAATATGGCGTCCGTGGAGCGGGTCCGGTGAAGTGGATGAAGGCTTCGACGGGCACGTTGTACAGTGCTTTTGGTGAGGCGGATCTATTGCGGCAGACAAGGGCTTGTATGAAGAGCCGGCGAAGGGACGGACGAGGGAGTCAGTGAAGGGCCTACACTGTGGTGGACGAGGGTGCCGGTTATGCAGATCCGGTGCGGTGGACCATGATGGCGGTCAAGGATATCTGGAGCGATGGACAAGCCAGTCGCTGAAGCAGCTCCGGTGAAGTGGTGAGTTGGCAGTTGGGGGTTCCAAGGTGCGGAAGGTATATCCGTCAGGGTGTGAGGTCCACCGCTGCGACAGAGGACTAGATTCGGCGGTTTGCCGTGGTTGGGGGGGTCGGGGAGTGGAAGGGGAGGGTCTCTGGGGAAGAATGTTGGGGGCAAAGAGGGGAAAACAATGGAGTTACCAAAGCAGCCCTTTTGCGTTCATGTGGCAGGGGTAAAACAGGAATATCGCAGGGCTAAACTTTCGGGCGCAAGATATTTCGATGTGAGCGGGAAGTTTGAAAGCTTTTGGCGCCTGAAATTATATTCTTCTCTTGTATGGCCGACTATGATATCATGGCCGAGAACTTGTTTGTTTTGCACGCAAAAAAAGTGCAAGTTTTGAACTTGTATGGATCACTAGCAAAAGGCTCGTGCGTTGCAACGGGGGAGAAATTGGCGGGTTCATCAAAACAGTCACCGGCGTGGTATGATAGCATCAGATTGTGCCATGACAGGGAGGCTCACGCCGAGGTGTAGACAAAATGTGTATCAACTGCTTCTTAATCACAAAATGATCCTTACTAACTCCGATGGTAAGGAAACTTCTCCAAAATATTGAAACCTGCACTTAATTAGCTTTATATACACATAGCATTTGCAGCAACACTAATTGACCTTACAAGGACATGCGGTCGACTTTGGGTCAATGTCGGTCATCCTTGCAGCATTCATGTGGTCGGCTTTGCAACATCATCCTTCTGACTTGAAATACTACCGATCGTCCTTGTAGCGAATGCATAGTCGGCTTTGCAACACAGCAGTCCGGCTTTTCCAGTAAAAGAAGATAGTGGCAACTGACGTTGGATTGGCATGCTTCCACTAGATGCATAGGACATTCGGTCTTGGAGTGTTGCATCCCGCTTGCAGCAACATTTGCAGGGTCTTGAATTCGGGTTACAACAACGGCGCTTGATCAATCAGGCAGTTTTTTGAAAAAATATGTAATTTGGTTGCACAAAAAACATTCATGTATCTTCGTTCTTGGAGTGTCGTGTATTCCGTTTTGCACCATTGAACGTTCGATCAATCAGGTTATTTAAAAAAATGTAATTTGTTTGCACATAAACATTCATGTATTTTCAATTTTTTATAATGCGCCAAATGCTATTTTCGTTTTTCTAACACTGCTATACGATTTTCTCCTTATTACCGTCGTCCAGAGCGAGCTTGATGCTTCCGTGTGTGCCTCATCAAATCCTTGTATTTAAATTTCCACTTAATTACCCGAAAAAAGTTTCCACTTAATCACCCAAGGACATGGACCATTCTTGCCTTCACCCGTCCTTTTGATCCCATGCATCCATGCTCCGCACCACATGTTAAGCATCCAACGGTTTCAATTCGTTGCTCTTTATTTGCAGACAAAAAGAAATTAAAAATCCCGCAGCCACGGAAAGTACGAGCCCGCATTCTTCTCTCATCAAATCTCTCTTCTTTATTTCCCACAATCCGGCTTAATTATGGGTGCATGTTTTCTCCTTCTATCGAGTCGTCATCTTCTTTCCGTCTGTTTATTGATTCTCAACATGGCTTGCTGATATTTTAGACAACTTACAAGCGTATTTAAATTGGTGAAACTTGATATAAAGAACCAAGGTGGGACTATATATAGCAAAAACAGGCAAGGTAGCTCGTTTGGCTGGGGACACCTCTGTTTCACGGGAGGTTGTGAGTTCGAACCTCACTTGATCGCTTGTTTTTCTAGCTGGCTACTATTTTTTGGTGCCCCCGAAACGGCCCAGTTTGGCCCATGTAGGGGATGCACAGAAAAAGAAGAGCTATAAGGAAGCCTACGAACAGAATTCAGCACATACATATTTTTTAGTACCACCTCGGATATAAAAAGAATTGAATCTCAAAAAATCAAAAAAATAATAATATGAATGAACGGATGAAAATTTTGGAGAAACGCACCTTGCTTTATTAATAGGTATAGATTGAGCTACTAAAAGCAAATACCATTATATGGTCCAATTCAAATGAAATTCCAAATGTGTTTATCCTAAATATGATGACAAAAGCAAAAATGTGTATGTGTATGAATAAAGTGGATGATTATAAAGTTTGAACATGCCTGTATGTGTATATCTCTAGGTTTTATATATGAATTTGAAATCACGAAATCCCGGCTTAGAAAATGTACCTCCATTTAATTGAACTACAAAAGCTAATGATGGAGTCGAATTCCAAAATTCCAATTTTAGCTTTGTAATTCTGATACATCAAGGTATATCACGCATGTTCAAAAGTATCGTTATCTCATAGTCCAAACAGTGAAACAAATTGATCAACCATGAATGCACACACTATTGACCATGTATATCTCAATTACGCTAAAATCCCTCAAATATAGACACCTCACACTTTATCTGAAGCCAACCCCCCCTCTCGTCGCCCCCCACACAGAGATGTCATTCTCTCCCCCAAACACCAACACACTAGCACATTAACACCCCTCTCTCTTAGAAAGTCCGGACCCCAATATAGGTCTCTATCACTTTGTCTCTTGGGTATGCACATATCTCTTCCCCCACTCTCTAGCTAGGTCTCCCGGCATCTCTCTTTTCCAAGCACACGCACTATGTAGAGTGTATCTTTCTCATGCACACAAAACGTCACCCCCAAACGTCTATCTCCCTAGTTATGTGGTTCTCGTACACTCACCTCACACACCACCCCCACTGCAAACAAGCACACTTTGTCTCCTTGGGCACCACTCTCCTCTTTCTATCTATCCCACATGCGGACCCGCCCCGGCTCCTCCATATATACATATATGTCGTGACTCTTTCCGTAGCTCCTTAATGTATCATCGTTCCCGATCTCGCACATTGTTTTCTACACCATCTATTTTAGATCTCTCATGAAGTCCCTATCACATATATGATGACTCGCTTCCCTTGTGTCTCCATACATAGGCCAATTTCAAACAACATCAACATTGTCTCCCTATCTATACGTCATTTATGGACACAAACGCCCCCTCTCTAGCCCCTCTCTTCCTCTCTCTCTCTCTCCCTTCCTCCCTCCCTCTCTCTCTCTCTCTCTCTTCGTCGCTAGCTCTCTCTTCTCTCTCTCTATCTCTCGCTCGCTCGCTCTCACACCCCTCTCCCACACACACTCGATGTTTCTTCCAAATAGTCTGCTCCCTCCGTTCGCACCCATGCTATCCCACGACTACACATGCACACCATTCCCCCTTCCCTTATACTAGGTCGACATCATTAGTGGTCTCTGTACTCCACATACACACACTCCCTCTCACACACAAACATGCGCACAAACACACACCGACATGCACAAACACCCATTAATCTGGATCCTCATCTCTCCCCATGTCTGCATGTGTATCTCACACACTCACTCTCTAATTATGTATATGTGTCTCCACGTTACACAACACAAAGCCCCATGTACATGTCTCTCTCTATCCTCCACACACATAGACACGAAGAATCTTTTATCATTGCCTCAGTCTCTAGACATATCACACACGCACTTTCTCTCTCTCTCGCAAACACGCTCAACAAGGGTTTCCCCGTGAATAACTTACGGTCTATTCATCAACAGTCATGGCAGTACGGCGAACACGAGACCTAAAAAGGGATGAATCTACACGTGCTTAGACCACCTAGTATGACTCTAGGACTAGAGCAAGCCAAAAAGCACCCACCATCACCCCCTCCTTATCGGCGACGGGAAAACCTTTGTTTTACATAGTCGAGAAGTCATTGTGCTAAGGCCTCACATGATGTGGCGTTGAATAGAATGTAGATGCTAGTTTATGGAAACAAGTATCGATAATACGTTTGTATCTCCATACTTATATTTCTTCTCTTATAAAAAACCAAGTTGGTGATGATGGTACGCGTGCCATCTTGCAATATAGACCGTCCGATCTATATCTGACGGATGGAAATTAAACTAAAAGATACCCGCACCCTTCTTCACATTTGCAGACAAGGTCTTCCCTCGTTCATCCTTATCTCCAACAACCTCATTGTTGAGCAATTAAGAAAGGAAGCCTCTGGAACAAATTGGTCTGATGGCCGCTGCCGGCGTCGTCAATCCCCATGCCTCCGCTCAGTCCGACCACCAATCACCACCACGCCCCACTCCTCTTCACCTTATCAACTATTTCTCGAGATATCATTAATTTTTACACGTAGGATTACTCCCGCATGGGTCAATCACAACAACTGTTTTATAAAAAAAGCATCTTGATGTTCCGTGCAATGCACGAATCTTGCTAGTACTCTTATAGAAGACTAAGTTGGTGATGATGGTGTGTCTACCATCCGTCGTTTGTGACCATTAGATTTACATCTAACGACTGTGAGGTAAGTTGTTGCCTTTTCTCACCAACATCCCACTTGTCTACCAATTTGCAGAAAAACCCATAATTAGTATCTTAAAACCAACCACATCCCTCCCTGACCTCACCAAAACAGGCCAAGGAATATATTCTAATTGAAACATAATATATCTCTAGTGATATATGTATATCAAAATTAGAGTGTTTTGCATCAAGTTTGTCAATAAGTATTATTCTAATTATGATTCGTTGCAACACACATGAACATTGCTAGTATTTCCAACCATACAATTTTTTCCTAGTATTCCATAGTTTCGAGTTTTCCATCAAGATATTAGTCACTCATTGTTGATATTTACTTTCAATCATGTACACATATGCACCATGTAACTAGCCTTGCTTATTGGGTTCCAAAGCTTAACTTTCACTCCTACTTACAATATGTAGAGTATTTAACAAAAAAATACCACTTTCAGCCAGCCCAAGGAAGAATCTATTATACAAAAAATAGCAAAAACGTACCCAAAATTTCTTAATCCACGCCAAAAACTACTACCTAGTACTCCCTCCGTCCCACAATGTAAGACTTTTTGCAAGCTAGTTTAGCTTGCAAACACATCTTATATTATGGGACAAAGGGAGTACCGATTAGGTTAGTTTAAACCCATTTATGACAGGGTTGGCCCACACGTCCGTGTTGACGATGCAGCTTAAACCAACAGATTTTGTTTGACCATTGACACGAGGGACCCACATCTGACCTTCTATCCTTTTATTCCCCCTCAAATCATATTTTTTCCTGAACATTTCTTCAAACAATACTGATGCATGTTCGTCGGTGGCGCCGGTGATGAGCGAGTTGGCCGCTGCTCCGTCGGACAGGCTGGATGCCGCGCTAGCCTCCGCACGGGTTGGCAGGCTGGCCCAAGCGTGACTCACAAGCGATAAAGGCCACCGCGCTGGCCTTCGCTCGAGCCAGATGGCTGGCCTTAGCGTGGCGAGCGCGAGCAAGCTGCCGTGCCATCGTGCCAATCTAGCTAGCAAACCTTGCAGACAAGCAGCTGTACGGAGCTATCTTGGCTAGCTAGCGGCCGCGAGCACCAGACGGAGTTGGCATCCGGGCTGCCGCAAGATGGGCTCCGCCTCGCCGGCGGTTTTGACCTCGCCTTCTGTCGGCGGCAGCAGCTGTGTCCCATGGCTGAGGATGACTAGGTGGACGGGCCGGAGGTAGGAGGTCACTCGGGGTTTTTTGTGTAGACTGACATGTAGGTCCCACAAGTCATAACGCCCGGTCGAATAGAAGGCGCTGACTTAATGGGCGACATGGGCCCTGTTTGGATACTCTAAGTCAGAGGTTAGAGTTAGATTCTAACCCTGAACTAACTTTAACCAAAGCGGTGTTTGGATGGCAGGGTTAGATTGAAAACAAATGTATCCAAACAGGGCCATGGGTTGAAACGTACCTATAACGACACTTTGTAGAGTAGTCGTTTCTTGGTAGGGTTGGTTGGTAAGAGCATGTACAATGATTGATAAGGTAGTCTTATCTTAAGTCTGCCACGTATGCAAGTGGTAGTTGTTTTTTGGCATTATTAGGGGTTTCTTGTAAGGAACAATGTACTACTAGCGACAAAAGGCGATTCTAAGTTGCATTGTACTACAACGAGTATTATTAGTGGTCGCGGGAATGTATACCTCATTTTGTGGGTTCGATCCCGGCTGAACACTCGGTGGCCATTTTTTTAAAAAGTAACTTCACTGCGAGCCAATATTTTACACAGATAGTTTGAGTTTTGAAGTCAAACAAACGTGCGGCACCACAATCTGGGTGCACTGGATAGCCTAGCCACGTGAACGGGTGTTCCTTCCCAGCATCTCGTGGCTCACATGTTCGCCCTTGCCGCACCTTGCTTGCAGCTTCCTCATCAGCTAGTAGCATATTTAAACCAGCGCCTCCCAATTAAGCCTGAGGAGCCGGAAAAGCTTGGCGGGGCATTGGGAACTGTGCAATATGGCTCTGTACGTAAAGTGCTCTACTACTACTCTATAGCTTGTGGCGTTGCATGCATGGACTTCACTCCATTATTGGCTCTACTATAAAAGAAATTCCTCTTGACATGTTTTTTTTAAACGAAGGCAAAAGCTTTGCTTCATCTCATTCATAAAGAAGGAACTACTAACAAAGTTCGACGAGATCCATTACACCTCCACAAATGGAAGCAAAAAGCCTAGTCTCGCTTTATCAAATAACTCAAATGTTCTGCCCCCGCAGTAACCGTCGCTGATAAACAGGCTGCTAGTGTGTGCGTGAGAAGAGCGGCTGAATAGAGCACCGAGAATACCCACTAGGCCACTACATAGGTGTACTTTCCCTGCATTGATAGTACAACGATGGTTATAGAGAACAATAGTACCCTCCACTTCCAACTGTAGCTCCTTGTCCCTGAGATTTAAGAGTTCAAAACTGGTGCACTATGCTAGAAATACAGTACATCGCACTAGTAGTTGAGAAAGTAGTACTAGTACTGCTACAGTACGAGTACATACTCCTCCGTCACATAATGTAGGACGTTTTTTGACACTAGTTGGCGTGTACAAAAAATAGCAAAAACATGCCCAAAATTTCTTAATCCATGCCAAAAACTACTAGCTAGTGCCAAAAATTTCTTACTAGTGCTATTATTTACAATACTAGTTGACCCGTTGCGCGAAATGGCGCAGAGACCTGCTGAAGACATGTTCTCGATGAAAATAGTTTCATGTTGTAAGAACCTTCAACCAAAGCCATGCTCGCGACGAAAATAGTTTCCTTTACTAAGGACATGCCATGTATATACAATCGGTTTAGTTGTGGTCTACTAAATCCATATGCGCCTTGAAAAAAAACATGGTTTAATTTGCAGAGCCTCACATGTTTCAAGTATGAATAAGAACTACAAACTTTTTTTGTGCGATTCAAACACATTTCCAGAGTATTTAGGCACTTGCTAACCAAACTGAATCATGAATGTGCCATTTTCTGCCAGATGAGCAAAACTGTTATAACTCAAACAGTAGCAGGAAATCAGTATATACATCACGTAGCCAGTCAAGTAGGTGAGTGGAACTGAAACATAGAATTGAAAAATACCATGCATATTTTCCTTGTGTCTCATCTCATGGGCTTCTACTCTTGCTTTCAGTTCAAGTTGTCCATATAAGTAAGCAGCTAGTCAGTCACAACAACAGAATAAAGAGATACTGTCCAACTAATATATAAACGCTAAACCATGAAGAGATAGTAGAATTGCTCCTTGCATACACAAAAGTAAATAAATAAGTCTAAAAAATATAGCCACAGATTATGCAGCCAGTAGGCCCTTAGATTCACTCAAATTTAACATCATGCCCATGTTAAATGTTGTACTCATTGTTGTATACAGTGGTGGAAGTATATGGCAGCACATCCCAGAAAATTCACATCAAACAGGGCATCAACCTGGTCCCCTCAATCAGAAATTATGTTGTTTAAGGTACGATGTATCAAGAAGCCATCGACCAACCAGTCTATATGAGCAGAAAAACCCTTACTTTGCATGATTTGCTAGTTCCCAATTAGACAAATCCGAATCACTCATTCATAAGCTCATGAGTTCTCCCCACATAAATCTAGAAAGGAAAGGAACTCAGAAATCATACAGTACATAAATCAAGTATTTTCTGCAGTTTGACAGTCATGTGTGTCATCATGAAATAATAATTCTTCATTTCATTCTTTATCTTGAAGCAGGTCTCAAACTAATAAACTATATGGTTCCTAATTTCATAGCTTAGAACCCACCAAAACAGAATAAAAGAAACCCACGAATAGTAGGCTATAAATTCGGTTATAACAAACCAAAAACAATAAACATGAAAGAAAGAAAAAAAAATTGGACCACCTGGGGTTTTTGTCATAGAATTATACCAAGGTTGAACATAGATTTCAGTTCAGGGTGAGTCCCATGAGAACCTTTTCATACTCTGTTGGCTTTCTTGTAAATCCATGATCAAGGACCAACAAAGTTGTCTTTGGTTACCATTCTCTTCCACTGCTTGGCTGTAGAAGGAAAAATTATCAGCTAAATTATCCGGCTGGGTGCAGAAGAAATAGTATATATATTTAGTGCTAAAGTTGACTGAAAGTTAACAATCCTAACCATCATCTCGCTCCTTCCCTGTGTAATGTTGATCTGAATACATAGTGTTTCAGATCCCACAACCAAGACATCAAACAGACAAATGTGCAGCAATAATCTGCAGAAAACAAAGCACTTCGCATTACAAAATGAAAACTTTTTCAATAGCTTGGGACAAAAAAATTGACATATAACTGCTCATACATATCGTTGCAGTTTTTCATGTGCTTCATGCATGCCTAGCTGAACTACTGGTAGGTGGTAAGTAACAAGTTACTTGCATGATGAATGACATGGAGAACTGAATTCACAAATGCAAATCCATACTTACAGGAAAACTAAACTGCCCTCCTACCTGTTACCTATTTTTTCACAAATTAGTTGCATCAAATCAAAGAATGGTAAAAGACAAAGCAGATCATAAAGGAAGCTACCTGGTTAGCACATTGCAATATCATCTCCTTTGTTTATCAGAGAGAAGCCCTGCATGGAAGGCCATAGATAATCAAGAACCTGTGAAAAACTGATAGTAAATTCGTAATATAGTGTTCCCACACAAACTTCAGACAACACAATTTACTTTTGAAATGAATAGATGAGGATTGAGATGGTTAACTTATACATAAAATAAGTCCATCAATAGTACTCCCTCCGTTCCGAATTACCCGTCGCATAAATGGATGTATCTAGATGTATTTTAGTTATAGATACATCCATTTCTGCGACGAGTAAGCACCATTGAGTAAAATCACAGAAAAAAATCAAAAATACATTACAGAACAACAGGACATCATTACAATAATACCTTTAATCTAAGAGAATAAATTAATAATACTGAAGAAACAATGGAAGGAGAACAGAACTATAAAGCTTTTATTAATCGATGAGTAGCCTGGTTCACTTCTCAAATATAAATATGCAGAAATTGAGGGAGATGGACACCGATCAATTTGACATGCTGCGCTTTCTGCCAAACTAAGAGACACAACCAGCCAATGTATTTTTAGCTCCACTACACCAATCTGATTGTTAGCTAATCAAGCAGAAAGAATAGACAATATAAACCATGCCAACATCAACATGAGCACACAAGCGCACAACCCATGGTATATGCAGACCAGGGCCGTCCAAGGGCCTGTGCGGGCTGGGCGACCGCACAGGGCCCCCAAATTCCAGGGGGCCCCGATTCTAGGCCTATGTCTCCTTAATTTTGGGCCATTCTTCCAACTAATACAGGCCCATGGCTCTCCCAAACTGGGCCTTCTCCTCAATTTCCCGTATGACCTTTTCTGAGTCCGGATTGACGCAGCCTGCAGCCGATCGATATCCATCTTCCCGAGACGAACGAAGTGTGGCGCCGCCGCACGGTGGCGGAGGCTAGCGGCGTTGTCTAGTTTGATCGCTTTGTTTCCTCCCCGGAGGTGCAGCCTATATCCCTTCTCACATGAAGAATGTTCATATGGTACAGCAACAGCAAGTCGTCTGTGCACTGCATCGCAGGAAGGTGCCTTCTCTGATGATCTGACTTACTATAGCTTGTGGTTTTTTAGTCTGTTGGCTAGCCATTCCTCATTGAAATTATGCAGCGTTTCAGTTTTGGGAACAATTGGATTCAATGTACGGCTTTGTTCCTCTCTGCTGCTACTACAACGGTCATGATGAATAGACGTTTGGGTGACCCAATCTGACAGGTTTCTTCAAGGGGTTGCTTAATGTCAAGTTTCATCTAGTTTTTCTTCGCTATAACTCTATCCTGTAAATACTCTTTTCTATTCTTAACATAATGTTTTGCGTATTCTAAAATAAAAATGCACTATTAGAAACAGCCGGTGGCCCATACCAAGGCGAGGGCACCACCGATCTGTCCACCAGGTGTGCTCAAACCGAAACACTATTTAATTTAGATTATTTTGTTCCGTTGAATGATTATATTAGTGAGTATATTGTGTGCATATGCACCAGTTCATCAAGATATGTACTCCCTCCGTTCCAAATTACTTGTCTTCGATTTGTCTAGATACGGATGTATCTAGCACTAAAATGAGTCTAGATACATCCGTATCTAGACAAATCTAAGACAAGTAATTCAGAACGGAGGGAGTAGTAGGTTAGTTGACCAAGTTGTCATACGCCATGATTTTCAAGATTGTTGCTACTTTAAAATTCAGGCTCAGTGTTTTTTTGTTATAGTATTTTCGTGAAGCAACCTGTATTCCAGAAATTTAGGGCCCCCATTCGCATTTCGCACCGGGCCCCAGAATTTTTGGAGACGGCCCTGATGCAGACACCTAAACCAGAGACAAAAGTAGGCCTAGCGCGAGAAAACACACACACACCAAAACTATACCAAGCAAAAGAAAGCACATACCATCACTTGTAGAGGCAGCAGCATACACAAAACTCATAAGAAATGCAAAGAAAGAAGCTAAGGAGCAGTGCATTACCAGAAGAAAGAAGAACAGCCAGGACGCCACTTGTACCGGCGGATGGCCGTGGACGCCAAGCGCGCGCAGGGCAGCTCGTCCCACTTCCGGCGCTCATGTAGACCTCGGGGAGCTCGAGCACCTTGCGGAGCGGCACCTGCACCTCGCGGTGGAGCCGGTTGCGGACGCGGTAGGCGTACTGATTGTCGGGGATAGCGAGGTACTCGGGGCTCGAGTCGCGCGGGAAGACTCGGCGCGCGATGGCCTCGCAGAGCAGCGTCGCGCAGTCGTACGACAGGCGCAGCGACGGGCACCACTTGGCGGTGAACACGATCCGTGTCGCCCGCGTGCAGGTGCTCCTGGTCCGACTTGAGTAGCCCGGCGAAGATGTCGGCGACGCCGTCGTAGAGGTTGCAGAAGGCCTCGTCAGAGTCGTTGTGCGCGAGCACGGCCTGCGCGTGCTCCGCCTCCTTCTCGCGCCGGGCCTTGGCGGCCTCAGCCGCGGCGGCGGCAAGGCCGCCGACGCAGCGTCGCTTGCCTCTCTTGCACCCGGAGCCGCCGCAGCGACGTCGTCCTAGTCCTTGCGCTCATCGCGGGGGCCGTGGAGGAAACGATAGAGGATCTCGGGGAGGTTCTTGAGGCAGCCGAACCTGGCGAAGCCGGCGAGGTTGGCGGCGAGCGTGCGCGGGTGGATGGCGTGCATCCAGAGAGCGGCGACGTAGAAGCCCTCCCTCTCCCCTTTCCTCTCTCTCTCTCTCTCTCTCTCTCTCTCT